>NC_064817.1:117214176-117514176 GCF_023721935.1 Panthera uncia | reverse complement strand
CCTTTCTTATTCCTAATTTGTTTAGATGTGTCTTCTCTCTTTTCTTGACACAGTTTCAAAGATTTGTGGATTTTATTTATGTTTCTTTTAATTGATCAAACCTAGTTTTTATATTTTATTAATGTGTGCTTTGTCTTTAGTAATTACTTCTATTGCTTTCTTTGACAGGCCTTGTACTTTCTTTATCATCTTATGCAAAAACATAGGCCATTTATTTTCACGATTTCATGGTTTCTGATAAATGGCATGATGTTTCCTTATGAATTTGACACTGGACACATCTCATAGGTTTTGGTAAATAGCGTCCTTATGATTATTTATTTCTAAAGAGTTTATAAATTTTGTTCATTAGTTTTTACTTTAATCTAATGGTTATTTAGAAAACCTTTAAAATGTTTTTGTTCATCCTTTTGTGGTCTATTTCAAATTTTATTGAATTAGGTTAAAGAATATGACCTGTGTCATCTCAGTTTTTGAGAATTTGTTGAGATTTTTTGTGTGTGGCTTAATAGATGGTTAATTGCATTTTTGTTCACTCAATCTGTTGATTTCTTAGATGGCTAGGTTAAAGTCTCCCACCAGGATTATAGACTATGAATTTTCAGTTTATCTTTCCATTTATAATAATGTTTACATCATATATTTCAAAACTGTGTTGCTAAATGTTCACCTTTGTGAACATAGGAAGTTCACCTTTGTGTCTTTTATTTTTTAAAAATTTTTAAATGTTTGTTTATTTGTGTGTGTGAGACAGAGTGTGAGCCAGAGAGGGGCAGAGAGAGAGAGAGGGAGACAGAATCTGAAGCAAGCTCCTGGCTCCCAGCTGTCAGCACAGAGCCCAACATGGGGCTCGAGCCCACGGACCATGAGATTACGACCTGAGCCAAACCCAGACACTTAACCAACTGAGCCACCCAGGTGCCCCTACCTTTGTGCCTTTCTTGAGTATTGTTCCTTTTCCCAATACAAAATATCCATTTCGTCGCTTTTAATGTTTCTCATCTTGAATTCTATCTTGCTTGATATTAGTAAGTCTGCCTGTGTTTTCTTTTTGCAAACATTTGCATGGAATATCTTTTCCATCCTTTCATGTTTTACCTTTGTGTGTCATTTTGTTTTAGGTGCATCTCTTAGAAACAGTATATAATTAGATTTTTTACACCCAATCTGGGCATTTCTGTCTTTAATAAAGGGATTTATTTGCAATGCTTATGGTTACTGATCCATGCTATCTTAATTTGTTTTCTGTTTATACAAGAATTCATTATTGTTGTTCCTGTTTTTCTGTCCAGCCTCTGTTGCCTCTCACATTTTCCTTATTCAACGTGTTTTTTTCCTATAGTGGTTTGGAAGTTATACATGCCTGCTTCAATTCCTATAGCCCTAACCCTTAAATTCTTTCCATGTATTTAAACTTATATTTGTAAAGTCACCATCTAGAGTTAATACTAACAATGATAATACTAATAGCTGACATTTATTGAGTGCCAGACAGTGTCCCAAGTGCTGTACAATGTTTAACTAATTTCAGCTTCACAGCCCTTCAGCAAGATGGTTTTAATGATTATTTCCGTTTTACAGATGAAAAAATCGGCCACAAAGAGAGGTAAGTAAATTTTCCAAAGTCATACAGTGAGCAAATAGCAGAGGTTAGGGCTTGCCTCAGCCAGTTGATTGTACAGCCCAGGTTCTAAGCTGCTCTGGTGACCCTACCTCTCTCCAGTGATAGAATCAGGACGATGGCCCTTGACCCATAGGTAACAAGAGCTTTAGCATGTGTTCACTGACAGACCTTCCCCTCCATTTTCAGATCATTTGATGTTGAATTTCTTACTGTTACCCTCCTTTTAAAAATATTATTCATTATTCTCTGGGCTTCACTATACCTTCTACAGATTTCTTTGTTCACTTCCTTTTTGTGCACGTCCTATCATCTTTTGTTCTTGCATTTATGACTTCATTTTGCTGAACGACAACATCAAGAAATTTAAAAGTGCGGATTATGAACTTTTGGGGTTCCAGTATGCCTGAAAATCACTTTATTTTACCTGTCTGCATCCAACCTTGTTTAGCTAGGTATAAGATTCAAGCTTCAAAATCATTCTCACCTTTACCATCTCATCATCTTCTAACATTCAGTGTTACTGACGGGAAGTCTGATGTGAATTTGATCCTTGTTCTTTTGTATGTAATCTCTGATAGCTGTCAGGACTGTTTCCTTTATCTTTGGGGTTCTGAGAGGTCACCACAATACACATAACTGAGTATCTTTTTCATTCATTCTTTTTAGCATTTGGAAGTCCCTGGAATTTCTCAAGTGTCATGTCTTTCTTTAGCTGTGGGAAATTTTCTAATTTTCTTCTATTTTTTATTCTCTTCCCTCTTTCATCTGTCTCATCTCCCTTTCTAGAACTCTGATTGGAAACAATTGCCCAGTTAATTGCCCTGACAGGTGTCCTGGAGAGTCTTCAGGTCCTTGCACCTACTGTTTGTGAGTTTGAAGTGATCTCTTGCATCCATGTTGGCTTTAGTTTCAGCTTAATCTGCTTTCTATCTTCCTGAGATTCCTTAACATTTCTGGCTTCCCGATGGCAGTCTTTCTTGTTTATCAGAGCTGCTTTCCATTTATGACTTTCCTATGAAACCTATTTGTATGGACTTTCTAATGACATTAGGCCGAGGGGTTGAAAATGTATGTTTTTAATCTGCTATTTTGAGCCAAGCCTCTGCGTTTATTTTTGTCTTATTGTAGAATATATGGTTTATGTTGTCTAACAAACTTTGGAGAACTAGGCAGGTTAAAAATACCAAATACTTTAAACCTAAAGAAACATCCTAGAAGTTATCAAGATATTCTGTGTTCATTTTCAAATGAGTATTTACTGCAAACACCTGTGACTCTGAAAGCTGTCAGTCATACGTCATTTTGCAGACAGTTTGGGGGCTTGTGTCCTAAACCATAGGGGCTCCAGAGGCAGAAGATATGATGTTTATGCTTGGTGAAAGATTCTTTCAGATCCCTCAGGCCCATGGGTGGGAAGAAGGGGTAGCCTGTAAGACTCACCCATCAAGGAACTTCGTCTATTCGTTTCATTGCACTATTTTTTGTGCCAGGGCCACATTTGTTGTT
This sequence comes from Panthera uncia, assembly GCF_023721935.1. NCBI lineage: Eukaryota > Metazoa > Chordata > Mammalia > Carnivora > Felidae > Panthera > Panthera uncia. Next base: position 117,511,046 of record NC_064817.1, on the reverse strand, counting down.
CAATAAACGAAGGGGAAAAAGAACTTGTTGCCCGGCAAGAAGGTGTCAGTTTTGCCCTCACACTTCTCTTTTCCTGCTCTTAGATGAATGCCAGGAACCAGTGGCATCCTGTGGATCCAATCTCAAAGGCAGCCGTGTGTGAATTCTTTCAGCAGTGGTCTGGAGTCCTTCCTCTATCCATTAGCAAAACACAAGAGCCAACGTTCACCTAGTGCTTATTCTGTGTCACTCTTCTAAGTGCTTTATATGCGTACTCTCATTTTGTCTTTACAAACTCTCTGAAGTGGGCACTGTGGTTATCTCCAGTTCACAGATGAGAAAACGAAAGCTCAGGGGCATTAAGTTGCCCATGTTCACATAGTTGTGGTAGTACAGCCAGGCTTTGCCCCGAGGCAATTGGATTCTGAAGGGACACAGAATATACCACCCCAAAATATGCCCCTTTGGCACATCGATTGTTTTGAGCTGCTTATTTTAAAAACAGACGTGCTAGAGTTCTGAAACACAAACAGAAGCTACCCTTTTGTAAGAGATATTTACGTTTATGGGAGAAATCTCCACTTGTAGCATGTCCTCCGCCCTGTACCAGGAAGGGGGGTTGACTCTAAATCACTAGAAACTGTTATCAGTGGAGAAGGCAATGACTTAAATCTGCATAACAACCTGTCTCTTATTACTGTGCTTCCCCCCCACCACCCCCAATCACCTCCCATAACTGACTCCCCACCCCTCAACGTCTTCTTTTGTCTTTAGCTGAAGATGGTATTTGAAGTGGTCGCTTTCCTTGTGTCTCTCCCATGGATACAGGAGGTATACATGCTATTAAACTTTTGTTTGATTTCCTCCTGTCGATCTGTCTCATGTCAATGTAATTCTTATACCAGCCAAAAGAAACTTGAAAAATGAAGAAAGAATTTTCCTCCCCAACAATTCTAAGGTCCACGTGCTGAACTGCTATGACACATTGCCTCCATGTCAGATCCTTCTTGCTGAACTTTCTCCGTTTTATCTTTAAAAATCTCTTGAAGCCTTTGTCCAGATCACAGCACCTGATTCCAGAGTCTCTTGGGACATGGCTTATAGGTGCTCAACCTGGGCTTTTATTAGCCAGTTCCATAAAGCCAAGGCACTGAGTCAGATCTGAGTCAATGCACTCTGGCCCAATGCAGTGTTCCCTGAAACAAAGATGTCTTGCATGAAGTATTATGTAAATCTGGTTGTAAATTCCCCTCATAAAAATCTGGAAAGGATAGAAACAATTTCTGAAGTTAACATTATTAGTAAGGAAATCGTCATTTCATCAATGTTGTACCGTCCTTTAGAAACGATGATACCTCTATCTATTGATTTATGGACCACACATTTGTACATAAACTATTTTTTAACTCTATCACACATCTCATAAAATGAGCAGGACTGATTCACAAATGATGTAACAGTCTCTCTCCTCCCAAAGGAGATTTTTCCTTCCTGCCTGACAGACCCAGTGCCTTAAACCCAGCAGCCCATCTCTTATGCATTCATTTTTGGCTGGGTCATTTTCCAGGGTCGTACTCATAACTTTTAACCATATTTATAAGGAGTGAGGTATTATATTAAACCCATGGATTGATGCAGTATTTGGATTTAAAATGCTCCATTTTTGGCTCTACTTTGCCATGTTTCAGCCAAGTATACATATATCTGTGGGATGCGTTTTAGATTTTCCTTTGCTGCTTGCTGGCTTTCTGCTAGTTTATTTTTCCTTTACCTTTTGTAACGTTGCCTTCTGTCTGGACATTTTTAACTCTTGAGAACTGGAATAATATACACTAGAAGGAGCTGCAAATGATCCCACGGACGAGTCAGGTAGTCATTGTTCAAAGACAATCCGTTAGGAGATTGCACAGTGTGTGTGGTTGGTAGGAGTGCAGGAGGAGGATGGGGTCCCTGTAAATAAGGATACCATTTTGGCCAATATTTGATAGAGGAGCCACTAACTCTATGCTTTAATGATCTGGAAAGGGCTGTTCCTGTGCACATTGATATTTATAGACTGGAAACTGGGAGGGAAATGTGTCTTGCCTGGAAAAGGTTAAAACAGATTTGTAACCAAAGAGATGTGTCTAAGGGGGCTTTTTTTTCCCCTTTGAGACTTAAATAAGCTAAAAAACCTACCCTTCACTTAGATGGATTGAGTCCAGGTTTTCCCTTTTAAAAAAAGAATTGAAATTGGAGACCCCCACCTAGAATAGCAAAGGTCTCTTATACGAAGCCCTGTGTATGTGGGATCAGGTTTCTCTTTTTGCAAACAGGATTGAATTGGAAACCAGCCTAAACCCGTCTCCCACCTCACCCCACCCCACCCCACCCCCGGGGACCCAAAGAATCATTTCAAAGCCTCAAATCCCAAGTGTAACTAAATTACAATAACCCTCCCCCCACCCAAAAGGTGAGCTCTATCTAATACCCTTAAAAACAGAGCTAGCTCAGACCGGCTTGGATCTACATTTATGAGACCTGAGTACACGGCGAATAACATCACTTACAACTCCAAGGAAAATTTTACATGTGGGCTCCTTGGGTGTGTGGCTTTCATCTATATTGAGCTGACTAAAAACAATCCGCATTGTAAAATAAGTAGCAAATTTATTCTGTAGGATGGAGGGAGGGAGGACCTACTCTAAATGGAATCTACAAATCCTTTGTGTGTGTGTGTGTGTGTGTGTGTGTTGGGGTCGATGCGTGCAGAAGGGGGATAGTGCGATTTGTGTTAAATCTCTTGCAATCACACTCAAGTTGACAAGAAGATAACATATCACTTAAGAGCCTTTAATTTCAGCAGAAGCTAATTATACAGCGGATGGTCTAAGGCCACTCACTCTGTCTTATCATCTTCCCTCTGAGAGCTCTGCGTTTTAAACCCAACCAACACAAAGACTGCAATCTATACAGGACTCACTGCCATGCACAAAGCCACTGCAGTTTGAAATTTCCTGAGGGACATCCTCTGCTACGCTGTGCCCCCACCCACACACGTATACAACAGACATCATGGCTACTGCCTCATGTTGCCAGCATCTGGAAGGCACGTGAACACTCTCTAGGATGAAACAAGCCTTGGGGTTTGGGTGCGATAAGTGAATTGCTAAATGAGTTTGCCCGTTCAATCCAAGTACTAACATGTAGATGTAATAAATACGTTTGTCTGTGAAGGCAGACTCTGGCCTCTGGTACCTGCTGCTCTCAGGGACTTCAGGCTGGCTCCGTGTGCTCTTGGAAACGGAAATCTGTTCTTGTTTCTGATTTTTATTAATCTGCCTTCACAAGCTTGAATTTCTTATTCAGGGCCTAGAAGTCTTAACAAGAGAAGTACAAAAGGCAGTGGAAATAGGAATGCCTGCTTCTGCTGCACAGAACAAAAGGATTCAGGTGAAAATGAGCAAAAATTGAATGCCATCTGAAAGTAGAATTTGCAACACTAGGTAGGAGCTGCTATGAGTGTCTGTGGAGAATTTATTTTTTTTCCCAAGTTACAAATTAAAAGGGGTTCTTCAGATAAAGAAAGATTTGGGGGAAAACAAGCTCAAACTGCCATAAATCTGAGACAAAAATATTCGGAGTGGTAAGGAGAGACATTTGGAAGTAATAGCATTGTATGCCTCCTGAGTGGTTCCTTGATTTTAAGGAAGCAATCTTTTTTTTTTTCCTCAAAAAAAAAAAAAGAAAAAAACCCTTTTGAACTTTCAGAACTCCATTCATTCGTGTTGATCTAATTTTTCAAGGCTAACAAGGCCGTCTGGGTGAAATTGACACTCGTTTCTAGGCATACATTACATGTCATAACCAGATTACTGTTTTCCTGATCCCTCTCCACTGTTTCTTCCTCACTGATGAGTCATTACATTGTGGGTTGCCACCTCAGGTCACCCGAGAAGGTCTCCATACATCATCACGGCTGGAATCTGTCACTTTTGACTGGCCCTTGTTTTGAAGCCTGCGATCTGGTGTTAGGGAAATCGGTACCCGTTGACCTTTCTGGCATAGACTGCTTGTTTAGCTTTTAGAGCCTTTAGGTTGATTAGACAGAGTGATTAAATCTCCCGGATATGTTCACTTACATTGAATGTTCTTGGACATTAATTTTAATGCTCTCTAAATGACTTGGCTTGATAGGTGTTAAGTGACCTAAATGGATAGAAAACAGCTCAGGGACCTCAAAAAGGCTTCCCCCCAACTTGGGTGGGGGAGTTTCTGAACCAGAGACCTTGCGGGAGAAGTCATTGTCGGTAGGTTCTCCATATCCTCTTACTTGTCACCGTCAGGAGGCTCCTGGTTACTTGGTTGACGGGAAGGTTGTGAGAGTGAGTAGTGGCAAAATGTGGAAAGGCAAACAGGCCAAATGGGCCAGCTTCAATCACAGTGCACCCCTGAGAAATTCTCCAGAGAAACATTTCATTTCTGAAGATAAATCTGGCTTAACTGCTAAAAAAACAAAAGTAATTCCCCTAAAGCAAAGAAATCCCATGCACGGCTATTTCTCTCCATGGCCAACCCCAAAGAAAGCAATGATTTTTAATCTCCAAAAATGGTGTGGTTTCTGTGACTTGCCTTTCAGAATCAAGTATTTCTTATTCAGCTCGCATCTCTGGGCCAGTTGTACCTGAAAATCACATCTCAAGATGAAAATGTCAATTGACCCTTAATAATTGGCATTAGGGACAAAATGATTTCTAATCTGTGGGAGCTCTGCTGTGTATAGTCCTCGTTAGAGTGCCATCAATACATATTAAAATGCATGTTAAAATGAAGATCATCAGAAAAATATTTTAATTCTTATTTAATGACAGTTGAATCATTGTCACATGTGATCAAGTAATGAGGGCTATGTGATTCAGCTAATGACATCTTTACTGATTTGAAAAATCTTAAAAAAGAATTCCCACCTAATTATGATGGACTTGCTTTCTCTTTATAAGGGAGGCTTTTTTTCAGAAAAAAGCTAATAGAGAAATCCCATTTGAAAATCACAGTCAGTTTGACTTTAAGTGCATTTTAAGGTTTCTAAAATCTATATTAAATAAAATGACATTTGAAAGACAGATTATAGGTTTTGGGCTTTAACCAGTATTCACTGGGTAGCCACTCAGGGCACATGCTAGAATACCAACAGGGACAAGACAGAGAATTATGGAGACCCGCGTAGGTATACAAAGGACACACACATTTGGGGGAGGGGATACAAAGTGTTATGGAGGGAGGGGGGAGGCAGCTCTTTCCATGGTAGAGGTGATGTTAGAGGCTGGTATGAACTCAAACTTCTAGGGGGTGCTGTGATATGAGGCTGGTTTGTAGGCTAGTTTTAGGACAACTTTGGATGCCCAGCTCAAGTGAAAGTTGAAAGTTGAATGTAACTCTTCCAGCCCTCTAAACATGCAGTCAAGTAGTGAGACCTCAAGTCAAGGAGTGTGATCGGCCAAGTAGATCAGGCCCTAGAAACTCTGTGAGGGGAGCAGGAAGGAAAGAGGGAAGGAAGGCTGGCAGGAGGACCAGCTGGTTGGAGGTTTCTAGTTATTTTTTTAATGCAAGTAGATATGTCACTAAAAGAAGCTTCTGCTTTAAGTTGAACGTAGGAAGGATTGAAATTATTATTACTATATTGTTACTTTTTGAGAAAAATTTAGACAAAAGAAACTGGCAACTAAATTTTTTCATAGCGTATGATCAGCTCTAAGACTCATTCATCGATCTGGGAGATGACTGTCTCTCATGTGTCAGGCATTTGGTGAAAAGCTAAAGGCACAGAGTGTGACACCAAGAGATGAATAATCCTTCCACATGCAAAGGAGTCAGAGCTGGGCTCCAGGTCAGGTAAAGGTGGCAACAAGGAGGGGAAGGATCAAGTTTTCTTGGGTGGGTCTGGGAAAGCTTCCCAAGGGGATAGAAGCATGAACTGAATCTTGTCCTTATAAAGAGGAATAGCTTGCCAGGGATGACAGAGTTTATAGAGAAACCTCCAAGCTGCCTGACTGGAAAGCCCAGAGTGTCTGGCCCTGCAGAGAAAGGACCATAGGTAAGTAAGGAGAGGCCAGGGGCTGGTACCTGTAGGAGCCTTGAGGTGGGATGGGCCCAAACACAAGATGGAATTGGACTGGGGAGAGGCCGGGCATTGTAAAAAGGAAGCCAGAAAGTTCCGGAAATAACATATCTTTCCTTTCTTCTGAGGGCAAGAAGCATCCTAGCAGATAATACGAAGTGCTTTTGTTGAAGGCTTGGAGCAAAAGATCATGAAAGCCATGGCCATTTGTTTTTCTTGTTTAAAAACTTGTGATAAAATATACGTAACATAAACTTGACCATGTCAACCATTTTGAAGTGTACAGTCCAGTGGCACTAAATACATTCACAGTGTTGTGCAGCCAACCACACCACCAGCCATCCCCAGACGTCCTTCATCTTGCAAAACTGAAATTCTGTCCCCATTAAACACTAACTCCCCAGTTCCTGCCAATCACCATTATACTTTCCGTCTTTATGATTTTGACTATTCTAAGTACCTCATATAAGTAGACTCACACAATATTTGAATTTTTGTGACTGGTTTATTTCACTTAGCATAATGCCTTCGAGGTTCATCTTTGTAGCATATTGTGGAATTTTCTTCTTTTGAAAGGCTGAATCATATGGCATTGTATGTTTGTTCCACATTCTGCTTATCCATTCATTGGTCGATGGGCATGTGTGTTGCCTCCCCGTTTTAGCTATTGTGAATAACGCTGCTATGAAACTGGGTATACAAATACTTTTTGGAGACTCTATTTTAAATTCTTTTGGGTACATACCCAGAAATGGAATTGCTGGGTCATATGGTAATTACATTTTTAATTTTTTGAGGAGCTGCCATGCTGTTTTCCATAGCGGCTCTACCATTTCACATTCCCTCTGACAGTGCGCAAGGCTTCCAGTTTCTGCACATCTGCGCTAACACTTGTTTTCTGCTCTTTTGATGGTAGCCATCCTAATGGCTTTGAGGTATCTCATTGTACTTCTGATTTGAATTTCCCTAATGACTAGAGATATGGAGCATATCTCTTCATATTATTTGCTATATGTATATCTTGTTTGGAGAAATGTCTATTCCAGTCATTTGCCCATTTTTGAATGAGGTTGTACGGGTTTTTGTGGTTGTTTTAGGAACTCTTTACATATTCTAAGTATTAATCTCTTATCATATATATGAATTGCAAATATTTTATCCCATTCTGTGAGTTGCTTTTTTACTCTGTGGGTGGTGTCTTTTGATGCACGAAATTTAAAAATTGTCATGAGGTCTAACTTGTCTATTTTTTTCCTTTGTTACCTGTGCCTTTGGTAGCATATCCAAGAGATCATTGCATAATCCGACGTTGTGAAGCTTTTTTCCTATGCTTTCTTCTAAGAGTTTTTTTTTTGTTTGTTTTAGGTCTTACATTTAGGTGCTTGATCCATTTTGAGTTACTTTTTGCATATGGTGTTAGGTAAGTGTCCAACTTCACTCTTTGGCATGTGGATAGTCAGTTTTCCCAGCACCATTTGTTGAAAAAGGAAGCCAAGATTATTGATGTTAACTTTAAAAATGGGTTTAAAACAAACACTAGGGGAGCCTGGGTGGTTCAGTCTGGAGAGCATCGAACTTCAGCTCAGGTCATGATCTCATGGCTCGTAGGTTCGAGCCCCACATCAGGCTTTGCACTGACAGAGATGAGCCTGCTTCAGCTTCTCTCTCTCCCTCTCTCTCTTCCCATCCCCCACTCATGCTCTCTTTCTCTTTCTCAAAAATAAATAAACATTAAAAAAAAAATAAACCAGTCACTACCCCCACCTGCTTCTAAGTGTTCTTTAGAGGAACAGAAAAGAGAACACATTTCTCAACTCATCATAATACATATGACTAAAAAGAGATGGCCAAAATAAGATCTGAGCAACTCACAAAAATGGTGTGAAAGGCTTTTCTGAACATGATATCCTACTCTTTTTTAGTTCGCCCATCACAGCCCTTGGACCCTCTGTGCTCTATTTTCCTCACCCTGCTCCTGCAGCCCTCCCCATGGGAAGGTGCCATTGGTTTCTGTTCAATGTTTGCCTGCAGGCCTAGCTAATTGCAAGTGGCAGAGCTGAGATTGGGCCTTGATTGCCCAGAAACACGTTGGTTATTTGATGAAACAGGTAGAATTAACTCTTGGGCATCGATAGCCTGGTCCTCAGGGATGTTTGTAGGAACTGGCCTTGTGTCTCTCGGTGAGGACAGCGGCAAGGGTTCACCTCTTGCAGCCACTGTGATTGACATAGATTAAAGCTAGGGTGGTAATTAAGGTGGCTTACACCTCTAGTGAAGGGGACTTTCAAGGGTTAGAGCTAAGGCCTGTTGAAATAAAGGGAGGTAATCTCCAAGATGTCAAACAAGCCCAAGTGCACAGGAAGGGTCACTGTGTTGTCTTTACAGGTGTCACCCTGAAGACACTGTCCTCAAATAACAATGTTTGCAAAATAGAATTAAAACTTTTTTTTTTTGGCAACTGATAAGGATAATTGCTTGCTAAATAAAATATACAAACCACTTGTTATAGCGCAGTGTCAGCTTCCAAATTGAACTGCTCTCTACTCAATCAAAACACTTGATATGGTTTAAATAAACAGTAAAGAAATAGGTTGCCCAAATAACATGCTGCTTGTAGCAGATAAAGGTAACTGTAGCCAATCCCTTCAGGAGTGCACGTGCCTCGAAATTAGGATTACGTTGCATCGTCTAAACTCACCGATAATGATGATGGCAAAATAGTGGCTCCTATTCATTGAACACCTACTAAGTTTATATAATATAATATAAATACATGGTTTTACTTAATTATGACAATAGCTTTTCAAGGTAGACTTTTTTTTTTTTTCTGTTTTACTGTGGCTAAAAATGAGAAAAATGAAGTATCTTGTCTGCGATCACACTGCCAGTGTGTCCAATTCTCACTCTACCCTCCCAGGCTGTCATTTTACTTGTTCTCTTGTCACAGTGTGGCTAAAAAGAGACCAGCCTAATAGTTAAGAATCTTTTGTTCACCTTGTACTCACTGCTCTGTGTCTTGCCTCCCATGCGGGTGGCCTTGTAGAAGTTTCACCCTTTCTTGATATGTCCTTTGGCAAATTAATTTGCCCTGGAGGAGACAGTAGTGGCTAGAAGAAGGCATGAGGAAGACTTTTGGGATCCAGCTAATATTCTATTTCTTGACCTAGATGGAGTTCTATTGGCATGTGCACTTTAAAAATTCATGGGTTTTTGTACTTTTCTGTATGTATACTATACTTTAAAAAATCCTACCCTGTTTGCCCCTGATTTGCCTCTATTATTTGTTCTCAATTTGAATCAATCATTCGGTTCCCTGGTAACTGGACAGGTAATTGTCCTACAACAAAGTAGCAAGAGGCTAGATGAAATTAAGGGGATAGCATGCTACATGGCCAAGCAATCCATGTGTAGATAAGTCTGGAATCTTTGGTCTGTTGAGCTCTGTGCTCTCTTGATGATTGAGTTAAATTAGCCAATTACCATAATGTGGCCCCATCACAAATTGGTCTTTTGCATCAAATCCAGAAGATTGGCTCTCATCCCTAGATGTACTCTGGTCAGACTTATGAGCAAAGCCTTATCATTTGTGTAAAGTTGCTTCTGAAAAAAAAAAAAAAAGAGCTCTTTGGGATACTTTTGAGCACATCTCACTTAGAAAAGGTCAGAAAACAATCTGCTCCATTGATTTACCCTAGGACAGGATTCAGGTAAGTTTTGGTGGCAGAGATAGAGGTGTTTGTATCCTCACTCCCCATTTTCCAAAGTGGATGGAGAACTATGATGAATCTGTCTGGTCCCAGGGAATGCCCAGTGAACATAAGAGAAAGAAGGGTAGTGACTGATCCTGTGATGTTTGCTGAATACCTCATGTGTGCTTAGTGAATGCATTTTCCTCTTAATCCTGGCTAAGTAAATCCAGGATTACAGATCCATTTTACAGATCAGGAAAGTAGAGACCAGAGGGGGAACCTGGTTTGCCAAGAACACATAAGTTGAAGGTGGTAGAACACAGGTTAAAACGTATTCTTTCCACCATTCTATGGTATGTATACACCCAAATCACTTAGAGGGAGGAGGTAGGTAGATGAATTGAGTCAAACAACGTATTATCATCCAAATGAAACCCTGTCTCACTCTGTCAAAAAGAAATTTCAACTACATTTCCCCCCTATTTTTTCCCATTATAAAGGCTTGGAGCTGTAGGGGCAAACCTGGGCTTGACTCCTGACTCTGCCACAGACAGTGGGACCTTGTCATTTATGATTCTAAGCCTTCATCTCTTTATCTGTGAAATAGGGATAGCAAACCCTCCCTGTGTCACAGGGTTGTTAAGAAGATCACATGAACTACAATATACAATAATATTTGGAAATAAAAAGTGCTGTTACAGGTATAAGGAGGAATTATCTGAATACAGGCTAAACAGTGAGTGACAAGGTACCGAAGAGGCAAAGAGCAAGTATTCTGCAGTTTTCGAGAGGGAGCAATCACCTCTGGCTGCGGGAAACAGAGAAGATTGCACAGGAGAATTGACCTGTGAACTGAGTCTTGAAAGATGAGTAAGATTTGGACATGTTGGCATGGGATGGGAGCAGGACACGAACAGTGGAAGGAATAACTTAAGCAAGAGCCAAGGCTTGGAAAGTCTGTTGTATGGGGAACGGCAAGTAGCTTAGTTCGTTTTATTTATTTATTTTTATTTAATAAATGCTATTTATTTATTAGAGAGAGAGCAGGTGCACACACATGTGAGATGGGGAGAGGGGCAGAGGGAGAGAGAGAGGCAATCTTAAGGAGGCTCCATGCTCAGCACAGATCTTGATGTGGGGCTTGATTCAATGACCCTGGGATCATGACCTGAGCTGAAGTCAAGAGTCAGACGCTCAACCAGCTGAGCCACCCGGGTACCCCAGTAGCTTAGTTTGGATGGAAGAGAGGATACGTGAAGGCGAATAGTAACAAAATACTGGTTTAGAAAGGTGGTACTGGCGACTCTTCTGGATTCTCATGGAGGAAGACTTTGAATGCCATGGCAAGGCAGTAGGACTCCTTCCGCAAGCAAACTGAAGCCTTTCGAGGTTTTGCAGTGGAAGCCCTGAGTAAGGAGGCGTGTGATTAGGGCTGCATTTCCGGATAGACACTCAGCCACAGTGTGGTGGGTGGGTTGGCATGGGTGCCTTCACTGGGTGGATTGGCAGGTGTGCGTAGACCCTCAGAGAGATCATTGCAGTATCCTTTAGGGGCCAAAAGCAGGCCACCCAAAATGGGCCACTTGGCATGAACGTTATTTTGAGTTAAAGCAGTCAAAACCCAGCAAATTCAGGAAAAGGTCTTTACCTCCCCCTCAACTGCCTGCCTGTGCCAGGAAGAGAGCTGTTAACAGAGATTCCTCTTTACCAAAGACACTTATTTGCATAATGGGACACCTTTGTTTTCCAAACGTCTCCTCTTACCTTCTTGCTTAATTGCCTTCCTTTCTCCCCTTTGTATCGAGGCCCCTACCCCTCTCCTTCCTTCCTGTGGCCCAACTGGCTTTGGAATTCACGGCTCTGTAGGTTCCCTGTACATACACTATTAAATTTGATTTTCTCCTGTTAATCTGTCTCATGCCAGTTTGTTTTTTTATCTTAGAGAGAGAGAGAGTGCACGAGCACGGGAAAGGGGCAGAGGGAGAGAGAGAGAATCTTAAACAGGCTCCATGCTCATTGTGGAGCCTGATGTGGGGCTCACTCCCACCACCTTGGGATTATGACCTAAGCCGAAACCAAGAGGCGGACACTCGACCTAACTGAGCCACCCAGGCACCCTGTCAATTTGATTCTTAGTCCAGCCAGAAGGATCTTGAAGAGCTGAGGAAACTTTTCCTACCCAACACTCCCAATAAGAGCTAATGAGGTGCTGAGTGGGGACAGCCATGGGGAGGATGGAACAGGTAGAAGCAGAGAAACAACAGGACAGAGCCACTGATAAGGGGCAGAGAACAGGGGATAGGAAGGAGCCAAAGATGGCTCAAAGCCTAGGGACAGAGGAACAGGCAGGGTGGCGATGGGGCAGTCTTTGACACACGAGAGACTTTAGATCCACTGCGAGTGTCCAGAGTGTTGAACCGCCCAAGGCTGGGTACCTGTGTAAACCTGTCTCCACTATTACATAGTGACAAGCAGGCAGAAAGTCGTTCAAGCTTGGGTTAAACAACACCTCTGGTAAGAACAGCTTTTCCATGTTATTGGTGCTAATAATGTGGTCTTGGTCTTAACTATATCTATATAGAGAGTTCCAATAATATATTTACCGTATACAAATCCCAAGTTCCAGCACGAGTAAAATCGCAGCACGCACACACAGCCCACTGCTCTCTGGGGTTTAATATGCTGTGAACATGTTTCTGCATCTTTAAATGAACATAACACATTTACTCAGACCTCTGGCCTTATCTTGATCCCGTTGTTAATATGAGAGACCCAGCCAAACGCTATCAGAAAAGTATGATTTATACATGAAAGATAGTGTCAGAAATGGTTGAGGACAAAACGCGTGAAGGAAAGGGGCATTTCATTTGTCTTCATGTAACTCTTTAGAACCAGTGAGAGTAGCAAGATGACTGAATTCTTCAATAAACCTTTGATAAGGCATTAGGAAGCTGACCTGGGATCTCTTGATGGGCCATTACTACCTGCTTTGGATGCCAAGTACTTTCATCCACTCCAGAGGTATATTAATGAGGCAGGAAAGGCATGTCTGGGAAATGAAATCATCATCTAAGCATGGCTTCTCTTCTTTGTTAATCATCCCCTCTTTTTTCTCCTTTCCATTTCAAAAGTTGGTCTGGGCAGAGTGAAGCCTGCTGGAGTTTTAGGAATAAGAAACACACGCTATTGGCTCCCGCCAGGTTTCCCTGACTTTTTTTGAAACACACGCAGGGTGCCAGCATTTTGATGTTTGCTCTTGGGTGGCTCTGCCCAGGTCTTTCCTCCCTCCGACTTCTCCTTTTCGCTGGGCTTCAAAGGGGTAAATGAGGAGTCAATGGCCACAGTTAGCAGTTGAAATCGAAACAATGGCTTTTCAAAGGGGTGCCACGGAGGTGGAGGTTGGGAAGGTGGCTCAAGTGGCATTTCTGGGAGCAAGGAGAGTTCAGCGGTGCGTGCCAAGTTGCTTCGCTCAACAGCGCTTCGCTAGCACCCAGGAGACTTTCAGCTCCAAGCTCCTGCATTTATTTTATTTGAAAGGGGGGCGAGAAAAGAAATTGGGAGCTTTCTTCAGACGGAAGTCACCAGGAACCCTGCCTGTCTTCTGCATGGAAGCCTGTGTTAATCCGTACGAAATCGATTTATGTCACTGCCAGTTACGTGCTCGTGTGGAGACGAGAGCGGCCCTATCGAGATGAAGGGCCGCTTTTTATGCTGCCTTCACATTTGTGTGAAGAACTCAGCCAACAGAATTGTCCTGGGCTTTCCCCCTGCTCCCTTCTTCTGGGAGAGACAGATTTCGGGGGGTGTTAAAGAATAGGGTTTGCTTAACGATGCACTTAATGAAAGTCCTTGATCAATGATAATTGGTGGGCTTCTAGTAGAAGAGGCTTGAAAAGCACAATCATTTAGCTTGTAACTGTTTTCTCAGGCAAATCGGGAAAATCGCTACTTCAGGTCTAGCAGGGTGCAAGAATATGGCAGAAAGATATGGACAGATAAATGCTAGATAGACAAAAGCTACAGATGAGGCTGGCAGAGGGAATGTGAACCAAAGTGACAACTGATGGAGGGGGAATGAAAACCCGTGAAAGTGACGTGTAAACAGATGGGTTAAATGAAAGGAGAGATGAAATAAAGAGTGGATTGGGCAGCAATGAGGGCATCTTTGCTGAAATCAACAAGTTGGAAGGCCAAAAAGGAAAAAAAAAAAAAAACGCACTATGGAGATCAAAACCAAAATTAAATTGTCTGTAAAGGAAGACAGCAAAACAAGGTAAATGGTTGTTAAGTAATCAGCCAGTTGGCAGGTAGCAGGCAGTAGTAATTCAATCAGTAAGTCGATCGGGGAGGGGAGCTATTTCAGCCAGGAGAGAGCCCTGCAGTAGAGCCCCCTCCCTGCAACATATGACCGGGACCTAGAGGAGGGAGAGGTGGAGTGACAACCAGTGCACAACCCACCAGGGGTCCCTGAGGGAAAGGGATGGTCAAAGGGTCTGCGGTTCCTGGCCTGGCCCTGTTTGCCACTCCTACAAGTCAGGCAGAGGATCCTGGATTTCTTAAAACCCATGGGCCCTTTAGGTCACCAGAGAGCGCACTAGCCCACCTATCGTCCCACCCCCATACTAACTCGACTTTGCTATCTGTTCTCACCAGTCCAGAAGACTACATAAACTTTGCATTCTGCACTTTCCCCCCTTGTTGAAATCTTCAGCTATAATATTAAGAGTGCCTTTTCAAATTCCACACACTCTGAGAATCTGACACACCCTCACCTTGGGGAATGTACCCCCTCTCCCACGGAGAGTCACTGCCTTAGTGTATCTTAGAATAGATAGTAAAAGCCAATTAACATGAATCTTTAAAGGCAGATTCTTAGGACTATTAAGACACTTAGTCTACCACTTCTCTTTAAAGATGGAGAAACTGAGGCCCAGAAAGGGGGAAAGGATTTGTCTAAAGCCATACTTGGAGTTAAGGGCTGAGTCAGGTTTGCTACATAATATCTCTTGAGCCCTGGTTTGCTGCTATTTCTGCTTGCTTTCATTAATTTCTAATTCAGCTTGGACCAGGCTGAGATATGCTTGGGCTTGATCTGGAAATAAAAAGAATTTTGTTGCCTACATCATAAAGGAAATTGTCTTATCTGTCTGCTTCAGGAGTCGGGGAGAAACACAGGAGCTGGTCCTACCACCTAGCATAGAAACTGGAACATTCTAAGAGTGCGGAAGATATTTATTTAGTAAATAAATGAATGAATAAATAAATAAGCAATCATGGGAAAGCTGCCTAGTATAGAGTCCAAGGGTAGGCTTTCCCAAGATGGGCCACTTTGGTGTGAAAATTATTTTTGAGTTAAAAGCAATCAAAACCCAGCAGATTTAAGGAAAGCTCCTTGCCTCCCCCCAACTGCCTATATATATATATATATATATATATATTAGAAGGGAGAGCCTGTACCAGGAAGACAGCTATGAACAGATTTTCTTTACCTAAGAAACTTATCTTCATAACAGAGCAATCTGTGTTTTCTGAACATCTCCTCTCAACTTTCTGCTAATAGTCTCCCTCCCCTTTGTATCCCCAGACTCTTACCCCTCTCCTTAGCTCAGGATGTCATATAAGCCTCATGTTGCCTGTCTTTGACATTTCACTTCTGTGTCAGTTCCCCCTGCATAGGAAACCAAATTTGATTTTCTCTTGTGAATCTGCCTCATGCAAATTTGATTCTCAGTCCAACCAGAATGACTTTAAAGAACAGAAGAAATTTCTTCCTCCCCAACACGAGTTTAGCACAAAGCCCATAGTGCCCCCTTTCTTGGGTGAGCCTCAGGTTCCTAATCTGTTCAAGGAGAGCAATGATGTTCTCTGTCTCAAGCAGTCAAGATTTGTAAAGATCAAATGCATATCAAAGTGATTTGTAAACAGGAAACACAAATATTATACAGAAGAGCTCTGTGAATTTGTTTAATAAGAAGCCCAGAGAATAGATATAAATAAAACACCCCCCCCCCACCGTGGAATTATACAAGTCCTTTCCCCACTGTGATTTCCCCTCAGGCAAAATTCTAGTGTAGATAGCCTTATCTCTGAATACTTGATCAGAGATGAATCTCCATGTGAGAAAATGTGAGTCATTCCTGATAGGGGTAATTAGAGAGTGAGGGGCCTCAAGTCAGAAACAGAGAGTGGAGTTGGTGTTCAAGCAGGAATGGAGACTTTGGGGTAGTGAAATGAAGCTGGAAAGGAGAAGGAAACTGCAACATGACAGTTAAAACTACAGTGAATATTTCTAAAATGCAAAGCAAAATCTTAAAGACACAGATTTGAAAATCACAGTGCCTCACTTCCTGATTACACCATGCATATGACATGATATTGACACAATAATTTTTAAAAACCCAATGTCAGTCTGCTTTACAATGAAAAGCAAAACGGAGAGAAAAGAGCCTTTGGGAAATTAAGCAAAATAAAAAGAACAAACATGATTACCTGTAAATAAATTGGAATAAGATCTGAACAGGTTATTTTTCCTCCTTTAGCTCAGACATATTTAATTACACACATACCTATATTAACACGCTAGTGTGTGGCATTTACAATTTATGCATACAATAATTATGGTTTGCTTCTCTGCAAAAGAGGTGATAAATTTGCATACATAGAAACAAGGAACATTGGTTTGATAAAGAAGGAAGGGAAGTTAACATGTGCTTTGTGGTGGGTGTCTGGGAGCTTGGGAGAGACCCAGGAGGAGTTAATCACATGACTGTAATATAGGAAAGTCCTTGAATGAAAAAAACAGACATATAAAAATAAAATTGCATTCTTTTCCATATCGTGAGTAACAAAGCAAAACAAATGTAGAAGCCTCTCATTCAGCATGCTGGGAGGGAGATCCAGGAAACTTCCTACTTAGTAAAGGTCGGTATGTGGAAATGAACTGGACAGTTTTTATGACTCTCGTTTGTGATGCATAAACTCTTATTGAGATCTTTATTCAGTGATCTGTCTTAACTGTTTTATTTTTGTGAAAGTAGAAAGTATTGTTAAGGGGTTTTGATTGCTACCTTGGTCCATCAAGATTATCTTGGGGTAAGGTCCGTTAACTGTCAACTTCAACAAAAAAAGCCACCAAAATAATCTGTTGATCAAGCAAAGTCTGATTTAAGGTAGATAAATCAATGCTAAAACATGATTAGTGTTAGACATAGTTTGTGATATATTAATACTTTGGAACTGGTGGACACAGTGATGTGAGGGTTTTTAAGCTCTGATGAGAGTTAGCTGTCCTTTTTTGTCCTTTTTTTTTCAAATAAATGAATTTTCAGGAAGTCCCTGGAAAAACATAGGTATATACAATTTCACCTTCCTCAGTAGAATTTCATGGAATGGTGAAATCATGATCTTAATCTAGTTAAGCTGTGTGCCTTTAGACGGCTTCAGTTCTCAAGTGGCAGAACTGAGGCTGAGTGAGTTCTGGTTTCAGGTAAGATAGAGTAACCACTTTCCACCCTGTCTCTCCTATTGACTGTAGTCGTAAAACTTAGACAGAATATATGGAGTATCTATTTGAGGACTCTGAGAAGTAAATTGTAGAAGGCAGATTGAAGAGGAAAACCAGAATTTGAAGTATCAACAAATTGATGGTCACTTTACCAGTTTCTTTCCTTCTATATTTCCATCCCTGGGCTCATGGTAGCCTGGAACCCAGAGAGGGTTCCAGGAGAAAACTTCTAGTTCTGGCTCAAGAAATAGTCATCAACTATCTAACTTCATTCGAACTTGCTACCTTCTTACTAGTCAAATCTATGAAAATGCGATGACCCATGCTACTGTTCAGGGAATGCTTGACACTAACCAGACATTGTTTAGGCCAGAAAGAAAATGTAAAGCTTTTTCAAGGTGCTAAAAGAAAAGAACTATCAGCCAAGAATTCGGGGTGGGGGATATGATACCAGAAGGAAACTGGCACATCAAGAATGAAAGAAGAACAACATAAATAGTAAATATCTTGGTAATTATAATAAGTTATTCGCATCTTGAGTTCTTAAAGCATATGCGAAAGTTGAAATCAAAAATTATAACATTGATTGAATTGTAATGTAAGAGATGTAACACATAACACAATTACAACATACAGTGAGGGGAGGGAAAGGGACTGATAGAGTGATAAGATTTCTATATTCCTTTGAAGTGCTAATACATTGATTCTAAGTAGAACATGAGAGTTCCATATGTGCATTGTAATTGCTAGAACAACAAATAATAAAAAAGAACTAGTCAAAGATATATAATCAAAAACACAATAGATGAATTAATATGCATTACTAATGCTCGAATAACACTAAAGAAGGCAGAAGAGTGGCAACATATGAATGAAAAATAGAGAAAACAAATAATAAATGGTAGCTCCAAATTCAAATCTATCAGCAGTTACCTTAGATGTAAATGGTTTAAAATTTCTTTTAATGTTTATTTATTTTTGAGAGAGAGAGAGAAAGAGAGAGAGAGACAGAGAGCAAATGGGGGAGGGGCAGAGAGAGAGGGAGACACAAATCCGAAGCAGGCTCCAGGCTCTGAGCTGTTAGCACAGACCCCAACCTGGGGCTGGGACTCACAAACCATGAGATCATGGCCTGAGTTGAAGTTGGACGCTTAACTGACTGAGCTACCCAGGCGCCTCTAGATATAGATAGTTTAAACATGAAACAAAAGATAGAAATTTTCAGAATACACTTAAAAACCCACAGGACCCAACTATAGGCTGTATACAAGAAACTCACCTTAAATATAACGGTATAGCTAGATAAAAAGTAAACGGATATAGGGGTGCCTGGTTGGCTCAGTCAGTACAGCATGTGACTTTTGATCTTGGGGTCATGAGTTCAAGCTCCACAATGAGCATAGAGCTTACTTTAAAAAAAGTAAAAGGATGTAAAAAGATATGCCATTAATAATTAACCCAATGAAAGCTGGAGTAGATAAATGAATTTCATACAAATTAGAATTCAGAATGAGGACGATTACCAAGGATAAAGTGGGCCATTGTGAAATGGTAAAAGGGTCAATTCACTGAGAAGAAATAATAATCTAAAATGTGTATGCACCAACAGCAGATGTTTATAATATATGAAACAAAAACTGACAGAACTAAAAAGAAAAGTAGACAAATCCATACATATAATTGGAGACTTCAAAACTCTTCTCTCAAACAGGAACCCTCTTTCACTGTTGGTGGGAATACAAACTGGTGCAGCTGCTCTGGAAAACAGTGTGGAGGTTCCTCAAAAAATTAAAAATAGACCTACCCTATGATCCAGCAGTAGCACTGCTAGGAATTTACCCAAGGGATACAGGAGTACTGATGCATAGGGGCACTTGTACCCCAATGTTTATAGCAGCACTCTCAACAATAGCCAAATTATGGAAAGAGCCTAAATGTCCATCAACTGATGCATGGATAAAGAAATTGTGGTTTATATACACAATGGAGTACTACGTGGCAATGAGAAAGAATGAAATATGGCCCTTTGTAGCAACGTGGATGGAACTGGAGAGTGTGATGCTAAGTGAAATAAGCCATACAGAGAAAGACAGATACCATATGTGTTCACTCTTATGTGGATCCTGAGAAACTTAACAGGAACCCATGGGGGAGGGGAAGGAAAAAAAAAAGAGGTTAGAGTGGGAGAGAGCCAAAGCATAAGAGACTGTTAAAAACTGAGAACAAACTGAGGGTTGATGGGGGGTGGGAGGGAGGGGAGGGTGGGTGATGGGTATTCAGGAGGGCACCTGTTGGGATGAGCACTGGGTGTTGTATGGAAACCAATTTGACAATAAACTTCATATATTGAAAAAAAAAGACCTCTTCTCTCAGTAAATGATCGAATTAGTAGAAAAAAATAATCTAGGATGTAGAACTGAACAGCGCTATCAGCCAAGAGGAATTAATCAACATTTTATGGAACACTAATGACAGCAGAAGAAATATTCTTTTCAAGTGCATGTGAAACATTCACTGAGATAAACTAAATCCTGGTTTGTGTGGCTGGAGTTCAGAGAGGAAAGAACGGTAGGAGACAAAACTGGAGAGAAAGGCAGGGGCCAGATCACGTTGGGTTTTATGAAGCCATGTTAAAGATTTTAGTTTATTTTAGGACCAATAAGAAGTCACTGAAGTGTTTTAAATTGGATTGGCAGGGGGCAGGGGGGAAGGTGGGTGACACAATAGGTTTGTTTAGAAAGACCCAGTCTAGCAGCAGTGTGAAAAATGAATTGGAGGAGAGTCAATCTGGATGCAAGGAGGTCAGTTAGGAGGCTGTTGTGCTAGCTGGATCCCTTTGGGGTCCCAGCTGGTGTGCAAGATGAGTCTATTCAGGGTTGTCAGCTGTTAGGCACTTGCCTTCCGGATAAATTTCACAAAGCCACCTAGCATGGGTTAAAGAATGGGCATTATTAAAGAAAATACAAGTTTCCAGGATAGCCAAGAAAAAAGGGCACAGACCCTCCATTCCCCTGTCATCCCATGAAGGAGTGAGCCAAGGGCCAGAGCACTACTGGGTCTCAGTAAGAAGAACATGCCTCCCTTGTAGTCCCCCTTTTTTAAAAAAATGTTCATTTATTTATTTTGTGTGTGTGTGAGAGAGAGAGAGGGAGAGAGAGAGAGCAGCCTCTTCCCTTCTAGGAGAAGGGGGAACCCTCAGCCCCTGCCGGCTCATTCTCCAAGCAACCCAGAATGAACTGCCAAGGTCATAGCCTGACAGTTCAGCTGCTGCAGTCGCCTAGACCAGGGGACGGCAAACCTCTTCTGTTAGGGGCCAGACTTGTGTTAATGGCCCAATAGAAAAGAGTTGCGGTGTCTCTCACAACTATATAGCTCTACTCTTGTAGTACAAAAGCAGCCATAGATAGATAATACGTAATGAAGACCGTAGTTTGTTTGCTAATCCCTGGTCTAGGCAAAAGATGATGATGCCAATTTACTTTTGACAAAGGTACAGAAACAGCTCAATGGAGGAAGGATCGCCTGTTGAACAAACGGTGCTGGAGCAGCTGGACGTCCCCAGGCAAAACAATAAACTTGGACCTAAACTTCATACTTTATACAAAAATTAACTGATACAAAAATTAACTGGAAATATATCATAGACCCAAATGTAAAACCTAAGGCAGCAAAACTTTTTCAAAAGAGGTTTTGGGGGCGCCTGGGTGGCTCAGTCAGTTGAATGTCTGACTTTTGGTTTCAGCTCAAGTCATCACCCCAGGGTCATGAGATGGGGCCCTGTGTTGGGCTCCACGCTGAGGGTGGAGCCTGTTTAAGATTCTCTCTCTCTCTCTCTCTCTCTCTCTCTCCCTCTGCCCCTCTCCCCAGATTGAGCTCTTTCTCTCTCTCTCTCTCTCTCTCTCTCAAATAAAAAAAAAGAAAGATTTTGACCTGAATTTAGGCAAAGAATTCTTAGGCATGACACCAAAAACATACTGTATAAAAGAATAGCATGATAAATTACATGTTATCAAAATTAAATAATTTTGCTCTGCCAAAGTCACTGTCAAGATAATAAGGCAATCACACAATGGGAGAAAATATTGGTAAACCACATATCTGACAAAGGATTTGTATGCAGAATTCATATTTAATTCTCAAAAATCAACATTAAGGGAACAAGCAACCTAATTTAAAAAAAAAAATCAGTGAGCAGAGGCACCTGGGTGGCTCAGCTGGTTAAGCGTCCAACTTCAGCTCAGGTCATGATCCTGTGGTTCATGAGTTTGAGCCCCGCGTCAGGCTCTGTGCTGACTGCTTGGAGCCTGGAGCCTGCTTCGGATTCTGTGCCTCCCTCGCTCTCTGCCCCTCCCCCACTCACACTCTGTTTCTCTCTCTCTCTCTCTTTCTCTCTCTCTCAAAAATAAACATTAAAAAATAAAAAAAAAATGGACAAAGTACTTCCACAGACGCATCACCAGTGGAGATATACAGATGGAAAATAAGCATGTGAAAAGATGTTCAACATCATTAGACATTAGTGAAATGTAAATGAAAACAACAATGAAATACCATTACAACCCTATTAAATGATTAAAATAAAAACTATGGACAATACAAAGTGCTGGCATGGATGGAGGGAGAGCCACTGCAATTCCTAGATGTTGCTGGGGGGGGGTGGTTGGGGATGCAAAATGGTGGAGCCACACTGAAAACCAGGCAATTTCTTATAAAGTTAAACATGTACTTACCATAGGATTCAGCAATCACCCTTCCCTAGAGAAATGAAAAGTCACGTTCACGCAAAAACCTGCATGTGAATGCCTAGGGGGTCTATTCACAATCACCTGAGGAATCAACTGGAAACACCATCAAACTGGAAACAACTCAAGTGTCCTTCAGTGGGGGATTGGTTACACAAGTTGTGGTACATTCATACCATGGACTGTCACAAAGCCATACCAAGGGGAGATTTACTGATAACAACAATTTGGATGAACCTCAAAGGCATGCTGAGTGAGAGCAGCCAATTTCAAAAGGTCATGTACTGTATGATTCCGTTTGTATGACAAGCTTGAAAAGATAAAACTGTACCGATGGAGAACACATTACAAAGAGATGGTGGGGTAGTTTTATGGGGTGACGGAATTGTTCTATATCCCGATTACGGTGGGAGTTACTCAAATTTATGCATATGTTGAAATTCATAGAACTCTGTGTCCCCAAATGTCGATTTCACCTTGTGATAATTTAAAAATAAAATAAAAATCAAGTCCGTGAAAAGCAATGATAGCTAGGGTCCTCACAATTCTACCTAGAAAGCAATTTAGGGTTTATATGCTAATTATTGCCGGAACATATCATTTTAATGACTTTTGTTAGTAAACCGTTTCCAGATTCACAATTTCAAAAGTAACAGTAACTAAAACCTTTGGGAAACTTTCAATGAAATTTGGAAAGGTTTTGCAAAAACGGAAAAAGAACGTAATTGAGTCTGAGGGAGATCAAGTGACTTGCCCAGGGTCATGTGCTCCAGAAAATGCCCTTGTCAAAACCTGAACAGAGTGCGGTGACTCCACATCCAACTTTCCTTCTCAGCACCCTTAAATAGGCATTTGTCG
Organism: Panthera uncia; assembly: GCF_023721935.1. Classification (NCBI taxonomy): domain Eukaryota; kingdom Metazoa; phylum Chordata; class Mammalia; order Carnivora; family Felidae; genus Panthera; species Panthera uncia. The sequence goes on along the minus strand of NC_064817.1, from coordinate 117,488,177 downwards.
ATATACCCTGTGCCACCAGTGTCCCCCCAGGAACCACGAGGCCCACACACATTACCTGGGTAGGGACTGAGCCTACTGGGACATGGGGACCAGGCTTTGCTGCACCCTTCCCTTGAGAAACGCGGTGCCTTCCCACTGTGTATAGCCCGTACTTGAATGTCTCCTTCTGAACTAAGGCGGTGAATACACTCTCACAGTGGTGATCGCTTTGCCACTCAGATGAGAAAAAAAAAAAAAAAAAAAAAAGAATCTCTTAGAGCTAATTTTAGAACAAATTAATAATATCAACAATAATAATTACTAATATGCATTGCTATTCTTTTAAGTCAAATTATAGGTTGCTATAAACCAGACCTAAAATATGACTTTCTCTACTAGTGAAAGTCTTAATTAAAATGATGCATTTTAATATACTTTTGCTCCGCGAAATACATTATTTCTTAGCACCTCCATTTTTGTATTCTTCCCTTTAATGATCTTTGCCGTGCAGTGTTAAGGAAGAAACTTGGTGATTAATAAAGGCGTGAACAGGTGGCTACAGTGCTTCTGGAAGATGAGTAGTGTAATAATTTCCTCATTATTATTATATTCTGTAAAGGTTTTTAAATACATGATGATATATTTCCTTCTTCTACTTCTGGCACCCTATAGCTCCTGGCATTACATTTCATTTCAAATAATAATTAATGAGAAATGAGGTATCTGTATACATTTTATTCCTCCTGTTTTAGTCTCCTAAGTTACCACCCTGCCGCATTTGCTGTGCATGTAATTTCGGCAATATGGGAGACTGCCTCTCAGAATGCCTTGGAGTCCTTTTTCCAAATTAACATTTTATTCCTGAAAGCAGAATTTCCCATATGCCTCTCAAAGAAGCAGATGAAAGCTGAATAATTGCTCTGTTTTCATCAAGGTGAACGAACCCATGAAACATTGAAAGTATCAGACAATGGAGGGAAAAAATAAGCTTGTCTTTCCTCTGGTGTCTGTGAAAGGGTGCTAAATGTACAATTAGATACAGAGTACCTGCCATCTCCCTAATAACCACCCACTTAGTGGGATAAGTGTCCTGCCTGTCCAGATAAGGCATGTGTTTGATTAAGGGACATCATTCAATGTAAATGCTGGCCTATGAAGCCAATCGAACGCGGAGTCAGCTCGTCTATTATGGCTCTGTCAATCCTGTCTGTTTGCTTATTAAAGTTTCTTTGGCAAATCCAGTGGCCTCCCTTTGGTATGCTAAGTAGTCCTAAACGTTGCTAACATCTTGGAGTGAAGTCACAGGCCTTTGAATGACTCTGGAAGAGGCTACAGGCTTCCCCAACTTACCAATGCATTTTGTTCCAAAAGTTTGTTTGTAAGTCGGTTGTTTGGAACTCGAGAAGCATTTTTCCCAGGGAAACAATGTTACAAATGGTGAGAAGGTTCCCAGGCCAGTCCACAAAAGCCTATTTAACCAAGAATATGGCTGGACTATAGGGCCCATAGCACTAGGGAGCCAGCCACCATTAGGATCATTGTTTCTCTGGGAAAATGTGCTCCCAGGGCTAATTGTGGATGCCAGAAGCAATTCCCCCCGCCCTTTCTAGCCTCTGGCAGCTGGAGCCGAAACTCCCCAGTTTCTCATTTCCTTCGGGCTTGGAAGGTGGAAGGTGGAAAGTCCTGGGGGAATCAAAGAGAGGGGGCGTGGGAGGTTCAGGGGCTTGGGCAGGAGAGCTCTGCTTAGGGATGTGGTGGTACGATGAGCAGACCAAGTTATTGGGTGCCTAAAGTTGACTTTCAGATATACAATGAATCCTTTTTCATGTACATCCCATGTAATATGCCTACACTTTAAGAATGTATTTGTTGTTAATCTGAATTCCAATTTAACCCGAGTCCTGTATTTTATCTCACATCCCTGGGTAGGGATCACAGGCCTGGTGGGTTGCCAGGACTGCAGAGATTCTGGAGCACAAAGCCAGGGGCTCAAGGAGGAAGAATGGAATCTTTATAGGTCAGTGAAGGTCTCTTCGGGGAAGCAACAGAATGTTGCTGGTCCTTATAAGGGGACATTTCAGATAACTCAAGTTTATGGCCTTCAGCTCAGGAATGCTTTTGATTTGAATTCTTTCAGCTGGAAATCGTTCTAAGGCACAGGACATGCTCCTTGCCTTTTTAAAAGGGTGAATATAAGTTCCTTTTGATGATTTAAGACTGACATTATGACCTTGCGAAAAAATCCTGTGCCCCAATTTTCTCATCCGTAAATGGGGATAATAATATCACCTTCCTCGTTGTTTCGTCGTGTGGGCTAAATCTATCACTATGTATAAAGGTTTCGAATGCTGTGTTTTCTATTTCATCTACATTCTCAGGAACAGTGAGCTCAGGAATTTCTTGCTCCAACACAACATGCCCCAGGGCCGCTGGCTGACTCTGTTGGAAGAGCGTGGGACTCTTGATCTCAGGGTGGTGGGTTTGAGCCCCACAGTGGATATAGAAATTACTAAAATAAATAAATAAACTTAAAAAAAAAAAAACAGCACTACACGGCCCCAGATAGCATTTTCCTTCTTTTTTCTCTCTCAAGCTCTCACTTTTCTCTTTGTCTATATGCCTTAACGCTTCTAAACTGGTGCCTTAATTTGTGTAATCACATTAAAGCCTGAAGTTTGCTATGGCTTCCCACATAGGAAGACCCACTGAGGGAGGCCCGTGGTCATCAGCGTGTGAGGAATTGAATCCAGCCAATGATCTCTTGTGTAAACTTGGCCCACCCCCTAGTCAAGCCTTAAAAAAACTGCAGCTTTGGTGATACCTTGATCGCAACGCTGTGAGAGACTGATCCAGAAGACCCAGCTAAGCCATGCCCACATTTCTGATGACAGAAACTTTGAAATTATAAAGGTGTGATTAAGGTACTGTGTTTTCGGAGTTATTTGTTATACAGCAGTGGATATAATACACACCCATATATCTATATTTTATCATTAACCTCTTACTACACTTGCTTTATCACTACACTTGCTATACCTATCCTTCCTTCTATTTATCCATCCTTCCTTCTATTTATTCTATCCATCCTTCTATTTATTCATCAACCCTTCTTATTTGTCTGTTTGTTTTATGGCTACATATCTTTTTCATTTCTAGGTCAATGGCTATGTTCCAGATGCCTGAGGATGTCAGAACACTGACCTTTGGATAATTAATATAATAGGAGGGCATTTGATTCTTCCTAAATTATGGGTCAAATGCTAATAATCACATAACCCAGGGACATTGTCCAAAAATTTAACCTTGAGAGTGAGACTATTACTTCTAAGCTATCATTCTCAGTCTGCCTTGTGAATCTTTTTATAGTGCCTGTACTTACTTATTCATTCACCTTGCAACATTCCATATTAAGATGTTGCCATCTTTCAGCACTTTAACCAAACTTCTCATTTTGTCATTCTGTTGCGATTACTATCTTTGCGTAGAGAACTACCCCAAACCACCCTGTGTAATGCCAATCATTCATCTATTATGCTCAAGGATTCTGTGAGTCAAGAATTTGGACAGGGCACAGTGGAATGTTCCACATTTTCTGGGGCCTCAGCTGGGAAGACTCACATAAGCAGGTAACTTAAACAGCTGGGGATTGGCACTCGCTGGAAGGGTTCCTCACTCACATCTGACACCTAGGCTGCAATGTCTTCAAGGCTGGGCTCAGCTGGGACTGTTGACCAGAGTATGTTCACGTGGCCCTATCACTATGCCTTGGATCTCCTATGATAAGATATCTGTTTTCTAAAAGAGAGCATCCTGATACGGAGCTTCCAAAGAAAGCAAATGTTTCAAGAGAGCCAGGCAGGATCTACATAGACTTTTGTGACCTAGCCTTGGAACACAGAGTCACTTCTGCCATACTGTAATTGTCAAAGAAGTTGGAAGCCCACCCACACTCAAAGAGAGGGGGCACGAACCCCATATCTCAATGGGAAGAGTGTCAAAGAATTTGCAGTCGTGTTTTACAACCACCACACATCTTAATTTCTCTTAACTGTTCTCTGCGCCTACTAAAGAAGTAGAATAACTCAGAAGATGTTTCCAAAACTGTTCACACACCACTTTCAGACAATCACCGGAAACAGTAGTTGACTCAGTAAACAATGTAATTTCCCAACTACAGCTGTTATATGATACTTGAGAAAATTGACAGAAGTAACTGATGACTCATTTGCAAATTTGGGAATAAAAAGTTGTTGATGTTACAGAGCATGTTGCCATCTTTCACTCTCTCAACTGCCAAGAAAGCCACAGCTGAAGCATAGAAAACTTCTCCTCTAAATCATATTTCTATGGGGCCTTTAAGTGTATATGTATGTAAGAATTTCACTGTGCCCTTCACGTCTCTTTTTCAGTTATAAATCTGCTCATTCAATGGCTTGACCCGTTATCCTCTTACTCAAATAGTCTCTTCAAAAACATTTGTTGAATATTGAATAATTGAATAGATGAGTGGATAAAAAATAAATAAATGATCCTTTACACACCTGAAAAGATATCCAAAGAAAATTGTTGGATTTAGGGTCTCGAAATGGAGAGCTTTCATCAGATATGAAGAGCAAATTCTGGATTAGGAGATGACTATGTTGTCCTTTCAGTTATCCATCCACCCATCCATCCACCCATCCATCCATCTATCCATCTGTCCATCCATCCATCTGCTGGAGACCAGCTCCAGCAAGTAGGGGTTCCCGAAGGAAGAACGGCGTCGGTGACAATAAAACAAAACTAAAATAAAAAACTAGAAAATAAAAAACTAAAATAAAAAACTAAAACTAAAATAAAAATGGACACAGACAAAAGCAGTGTGTTGAACTGGCCGATTTATTGTAGCAAACGTGGCATTATATTTGCTAGTGATTTCCTTGTAGCATACGTCATCTGTGTTTTTCTAACATTACCTAACTTTGAAAATGTTCCTATGTGTAAACAACCTTTAAGAAATAACATGGCAATTTTCCCCTAATTTTCCCGCATACCCTTTGATTATTGATTAATTTCTTACATTATTACATTATGCATCTGCGTTTATCTGTAATCTACAAAGTATTTGCTTTGCTGTTCTCGTGAAAGGCCCTCCATTTCTCAACACCTCAAGTGGAACAGTGACAGGGACATGACCTCCTGACCACATGAGGCCAGAAGAACAATGTGTTCGCCTCGGTCCCAGGTGCCAGGAAGGGGCCGAAAAAGCCTTAGAAACCCATGCCCCATACATTCTCAGAGAGACCATGCACCTAGGAACCAATGAACCATTCTGCAGCTTAACCGACTAGGTTCAGTCATCATCTGGAATGCCTCTGGGGGGCCAGGTGGGCCTAAGGGTTGAAGTCACCCGTGCCCAGAGATACACTCCTTAGTTGCCGGAGTGAGGCTTTCAGATCCATATGTGTCTCCTTTACAGGCCTTCTTTGCTGGCAAAGGCATGAGGCTATCCTTCCTGCAAGTAGAGGAGTCTCCGTAGGGGATGGCGAGGGCTAAACGTAAGGCCGCTCAATTTCCTGCGGAACCTTATTTTCTTCCCTAACGGTTCTTTTCCCGGAGGGCCTGTCGAGAACAATTCCCCAACAGACAATACCCCAGGTAGTTTTAAGGCCGAGTTACCTAAAAGCGGGAGGACCAGAAGCTTCCCTGTCCGTGGGCCGCCCCGCGGTCACCAATCCGTCCACGGCCCGGGCCCTGCCACTCAGGCTGGGACAGCTCGGCTTCCAGCATCCATCCATCCATCCACATTTCACATATATTTGGAACTTAAGTGTAATAGGACAAAAAGGTGTGAACAAGTAAAATAACTGATTTATATAATGAGCATACATACTAAGTACTATAAAGGAAAGGCAAGGGTGGTTTACAGATAATAATGTGAAGCCTTACTTAAATTAGATGGTCAAAGGAGGCTTCTCTGGGGAGGAGGCATTTAAGCTGAGATCTAGAGGATGGGAGTGCAAGTCAAGTGAAGAGTGGAATAGAGACAGAAAACATGTATAAAGTCCCAGACGTAGGAAAGGCATTTAGAGTATACCTGGGTTATAACGGACAAGGGAGAGTGGTACTAGACAAAGTATGGGCTTGGCAAAGAAGTTTGGAAGGTTTTAAGCAGGGAGTGGTATGATCTGATTTATATATTTATATTTATATTTTATATTTTTCAGTGAATTCTCTTTTTTAAAAGTTTATTAATTTTTGAGAGAGAGAGAGAGAGAGAGAATATGCATGAGTTGGGGAGGGGCCGAAGGCGAGGGAGAGAGAGAATCCCAAGCAGGCTCTGCGTTGCCAGCACAGAGCCCAATGCGGGGCTTGATCTCATGAAGTGTGAGATCACGACCTGAGCCAAAATCAAGAGTTGGACGCTTAACTGACTGAGACACTCAGGTGCCCCTAATGAGGTCTTTTAATGAAAATAACTTATTAACATTTTCTTCATTGGTGCTTTTTGTGTCCCATTTAAAATTATTTTAAATCTTCAGCTGATAAAGATACTCTCCTATATTAATTTCTAAAAGGTTTATTATTTTGCCATTCACATTTAGCTCTACAACACAATAATAATTAATTTTTGTGTATAAATGAGGGACAGGCCCAATTTCATTTTTTCCCCAAATATATATCCTATTGATCCAATACCATTTATTGGAAAGGCTATCCTTTCTCTCGTGCTCTATAGTGACCTTTTACATAAAACAACTGTCCATATATGTGTGGTTCTACTTCTGGGCTTTGTATTCTGATCACTTGGTTTACTACTCAATGTAACCACACTGTTTTAATTACTGTAGTTTTATAACAAGCCTTGATATCCAACAAAACAAATCCTCCCAAGTTGTTCTGTTCAATGCATATTCTTGGCCCTATGCATTTTCATATAACTTTTAGAATCAACTTTCATGTTCTACATGCACACACACACACACACACACACTCACACCTGTTGGGTAGAATTGGCATTGAATCTATAGATTGGTTTGGAGAGAATTAATATATTTGCAATATAGGGCCTTCCATCCCATGAACATGGAATATCTCCCCATTTATTTCTATATCCCTCAATTTCTGTCAATATTATTTTACAATTATCTGCACATTTTTGTTAGTTATCCCAAGTTTTGTATTAATTTAATGCTAGTTTAAAGGATATATATTTAAAAGTTGTATTTATCTAGAAATGGAAGTGATTTGTGAGTATTGTTTTGAATCTAGTAAACCTGATAATTCTTATTAATTCAAATAATTTATCTGTAATAATTTTGATTTTCAATGTATGCAATTAGATCATCTGTGAGTAATAGTTTTGTTTCTGTCTTTAAAACCCTTATGCTTTTCTTTTTTCTTGCTTTACTGTGCTGAGTAGGAATTCCAGTACAATGTTGAATTGAAATAGTGATAATGGACAGTCTTTGTCTTCTTTATTACAAAGTGAAAGATTTGAGTGTTTCATCATTATGTTTGTGGTCGGTTTTTTGAAACACTATCATATTTACAAAGCTCTCTGCCACTGAAGAGGTTTTGATGCTTTATCATGAACATATTTTGAATTTTATCAAACATAATTTCCTCATCAATTGATAAAACCATGTGTTTTTTCTCCTTTATGTTAATTTAGTATTAATTTTCTCTATATTAATAATGAATTGCATACGTTAATATTCTAATGTTGAACCAACTTTGCATTCTTGGGATAAACAAGTTGATCCTGATGTATTTTTTTCACATATTGCTGGGTTGGGTATGCTAGTATTTAAGATTTTTACTCAATCTTGAGTAAGATTGACATGTAATTTTTAAAAAAAATTGTAAGTTTATTCATTTTTGAGAAAGAGACAGAGTGTGAGCAGGGGAGAGGCAGAGAGAGAGGGAGACACAGAATCCAAAGCAGGCTGCAGGCTCCGAGCTGTCAGAACAGAACCTGAGGTGGGGCTCGAACCCACGAAGTGTGATATCATGACCTGAGCCGAAGTCAGATGCTTAACTGACTGAGCCACCCAGGCACCCTGACATGTAATATTTTTTTAATGCTTCTTTATTTATTTTGAGGGAGAGAGAGTGCACACGAGTGGGGGAAGGGGCAGAGAGAGGAGAGAGAGAATCCCAAGCATCTCTGCACTGTCAGCATGGAGCCCAACATGGGGCTCGATCCCACAAACTGCAAGATCACCACCTGAGCTGAAATCAAGAGTCAGACGCTCAACCAACAGAGCCACCCAGGCGCCCCAGACATGTAATTTTTTTGTACTGTACTTGTCAGGTTTTATATCATAGTTATGATATCTTCATAAAATAAGTTGGATGTACATCTTATTTTTTTCCCTTAAATAGTTTGTGAAACACTGAAGTAATTTCTTGAAGGTAGAGTTCAGTGAAGTCATCTGGATCTGAAAGAACCCAGCTCATGTAGAGCAGCTCTGGCTGCATAGCCACTTGATGACCTTTGGCTCTCCCTTGCCCCAGAGCACTCAGGATTCAGACCCACGTGCACTCTCCTGACTCCTCCTGGTTCATGCTGACTAGGTCCAGCTGCTCCTTGGAGGCCAAGTCCCTCTCCTCCCTTAGAGGCCCAGCACTTCCTCCAGCCAGGTCATATTGTGACATAATGCTAGCTAGTGGGCAGGGGCAGAGGCAGAGGCAGATCCTGATGGAGCACGAGTCACCTTCAGGGGAGAAGCCTCTGCTTCACTCTCCAGAAAGGAAGGAACATTTACGAAAGAGCGGGCTTCTTCTGTAGATGCAGAGGTTTCAGGGGAATCCCGAGGATCCCAGATTTTTAGGTGCATCAACTCAGGTGCCGCATGCTGTGATTTGGGACCCCCTTCTTTCCCAGTCAGGGCTAACGGAAATGGGGTCGGGGGTATGGGCTTCTGTGGGGGCTCTGGTACTGCGATGATTCATTTCCAGGCCTGGACCTCAGCTTTCTCCGCTCTCTGGATACAAGAGATGAGAACTCCTTTCCCTTCTACAAGGGAAGCCCTCTGTTTTTCACACTTAGCTTTTAATTGCCAATTAATCACTCCTAGTCTTTGGTTGTCTTTCTCCAAAGCATCAATTGTGCTTAGCAAAGGCCACCCCATTGCACTCTTGCTAGTGAATTTCCCTCCACGAGTATGACATCCCAGTTCTCACAGGTACGAGTCTTAATTGAATTGTTCCCCTGTGCTAGAGCTATTCTTATGCCAGCTATGTCCGGCAAAAGGGGCCTGGTGTCGCTCCAGGTTGCTGTCTTAATGTTTGCTTCCTCAGATTCCTCGCACCAACTTTGGCAGTTTGAGTTATATTGGATTCTGACATGGAAATCAGGGTCCCGGAATAGTAGGGAATGCTCTTGTGATCAAGTGCTCTTGTAGAATGGCAGGGAGCGAGATTGGACGGAGGGAGACGCCGGGCTGTGACATCTGCTCAAAGCTTCAGTCAGCCCCTTGGTGAGTGCTGTGGCTGGACAGGCCCTTCAAATGCAGTGAGGCGGCTGTGTCCTTCTACTTCACCAACGATGATGAGTCACCGCATGCAGGCTACACGTGAGGAGGTGTGGTCTCTCCAGGCAAGGTCAAGTGCCGGCACTATTCCTGGCAGCTGGGGAAATAAGTTCTCCTAAAGGAGAGTCTGGATGGCGTATCACAGCATCCATACGGTGTGCGGGTGTACGAAATTAGCTAGAGGAGGCAGGGAAGGCCTCTCGGGGGTGATATTATTAGGGCTGAGCCTGATTAGCAAGAGGAAGCCAGCCCTGCACATCTCATTAGGAAAAGTGTTCCAATTTCAAGGCACCAGGGCTCTGAGGCAGGAGAAGCTCAGTATGTTCGAGGAATAGAAAACAGGCCAGCGGTTGGAGCACAGTAAGCAAGGGGAAGAACGCCTCCAGATGACGCTAAGGAGATGAACAGGGCCAGCCAGGTCACGTAGGGCCTCGGAGGCCACAGGAAAAAGCCTGATTTTATGCTCAGTGCCGTGAAGCCATTGGAGAGATTGAAGGAGGAGAGGGACAAATAGTTTTAGGCTTGCTTTATCAAAACAACTCTAGCTGCAGTGTTGAGAACAGGCCAGTGATTCCCAAACTTCACTGCATCCTGGGGATGCCTGGGGATCATTAAACATGCTAATGTCTGGCACCCACCTCCAGACTTTCTGATTACATCAGTTTCGAGTGTGACATGGTCGTGGGAAGTATTACAAGCGCCCCGAGTGATTCTAGTGCACAGCGAAGTTTGGGAAGCAGTAGAATAGATTGAAGGAGACCAAGGGCAGAAGCTAGAAGACCGGTTGAGGAGACTATTACAGCAGTGTAGGCAAGAGATGGTCGTATCTTGGCTCCCTTTCTGACCTCTTCTACTTTTTCCTTCCAACCCCCATGCTGCTCTTCTCACTGTTCCTGGTCTCACCAGCTCATTTATGCCTCTGCTTTGCACTTGCCTGGCCATCTGACCAGAACACTTGCCCCAGACCTTCACAGGGCTCGCTCCCCCTGCCACATTCGCCCTTCTGTTCAAAAGTCACCTTTTCAGAGACACTGTTCTTGGCCACTCCATCTTAAAACAGCCCTTCTATGTCTGGCCTCATTTACGGTGTCACTCGTGGACCCCTTTCCCTGATTCATTTTGCTTCATAGTGTTTACCACGCCTTGATACTATATTTTATGTTTGTGTGTTTATTTGTCTCCCTTGCTTGACTGCAAGCTCCATGAGGGTAGGGTCTTTGTCCAACTCATTCACCCCTGTACCCTCCATGCCGGGTTGGGGGATGCATAACTAGCTTCCAGAAAGCTCGTGGCACATGTCGTGTCACCCTGATGCCTGATGTGGGGGGGGGGGATTTATCGTCATTACTGACGTGTTCTTTATGCATATGCTGGAATGTCATGTCAAGCACAGGGATGCGATTACAAATGGATGTTCTGCACCTGGAGTTAATTGATGCTCCTGGTCCGCCTCACTTCATCCTCCCATCCTTCAGCCCAGCACTCAGACCCCCCCCTTCTCCTCTCTTTGGCCCACATGTTTATCTAAAGAATAGTGATATAGATCAGAGCCCCTTTGGGAGTCATATCTACAACTAAACACTGACCACCCCCCCCCCACCTGATTAAACTCCACGACATGGAGCATTTCCAGTCTAGGGTCTCTCCTGCCAGTACCCGTGTGCTGGGCTCTTTCTCGCAAAGGACAGCAGTAGCCCCGTAAGATCTGATTTATGAGATCTAATTATTATAATCTGCCCAGCCCCTGCTTGAAGAGGGCAGGGTACATTTCACCTCTTGTGACTCCCATGGAACCTTATGTGATTTTTCATATTTAAGAGATTAGGCAAGTTATAACTTGGCCATTTTTCAATTGCCATTTCACAAGTTAGGAAAATAGTGGCCATTTATTGGGCGTCTTCTCTGTGCCAGGCACGGTGCTAGACGATTTTACAGATGTTAATCGTCTAATTTTCAAAACAAACTGGGAGTTAGGTGTCCATTCCACAGGTGAGAGGCAGTGTCTCATCTTGGTCTAGTATAATTAGGTTCCTAATAAAAGTTTTGTGAATGACTGACAGAGGAGTGGGGCTGGGATGAGAAGCTGGGCCCACCAAGTCCTGAATCTCAGACTCGGTCCAGCTAGACGAATGGCTGCAGAAACACCACGGTCAAGGGGCAGTGCATTCAGGAGGCCTGCCATCCTTTATTTTGTACATCCAAATCAATCATGATGCCCTCACTCTACAGTAATTATACTTTTTAGCATTGGTTGATTGAGAAAATGCAGAATGACAATAAACTACTTTCGATTAGTTACATTTTAAAATACATTTGTATTTCATTTATTATAATCTATAATCTATACATTATATATAGTACAGACATTAGGAAACTGTGACGTGCATGTAATAATGATCAAATATTTACATGCTTTGCATATGCTAACTCTTACGTAAATATTACCACGTATCCCTATTATCTAGGTGAGCAAACAGACACGGCAAAGTGAGAAACTGTCAGAACTGAGATTTGAACCGAGGCCGTCTAGCTCCAAAGTCCTACTCTTGACCACAATACTACGCTACCCCCAGGAAGCATCTGGACTATTTATTTGCTCTGGGGTTAAGGCCTGCTTTCCACACTGAGCCCTCTGCATTAATGCAGAGGCCCCTCAAAGATGCATGGTTTCACAGGTTGGGAAACACTGGTCTAGCACCCAGGCCAATGGGTCTCTTTCTCCCATGTGCCTGTGGCCATCATTCTCCCCCTCTGTGTATGGGATCAACAAGCACATGCAGGGGGCAGAACCATCATGGATCACAGATGAGTGTCCTCAGTCAAGTCCAGTTTGAAGTCAGCAGAATTGGCAGCCCGGAGGCCCCCCAGTGACATCCGAAACTCTGGCCTCGCGCTTGATCCCCGGTCTCCTCTCTTGCCAGGGCCTCTCCTCCTGGTCCGTGGGGATCCACGTTGCGCTTGAGCTGCGTTTGAAGGCACAGGTGGTTCAAGTGGCCTTTCAGGGTAACACTAGACACCCGATCTTAGCTGTGTCATCTGAGACGGAAAATGGGTGAAGGTGCCAGGGTAGTAGGATGTGTCAGCTACTTGCAGCTCCTCGGTAAATAAAGGGTTATCTTTTTTTAAACGTGTATTTATTTTGAGAGTGGGAGAGGTGTGTGTGCGAGTGGGGGAGGGGCGGAGAGAGAGAGAGAGAGAGAGAGAGGGAGAGAGAGAGAGACAGAATCCCAAGCAGGCTCCACACCCAGTGCAGAGCCCGACACGGGGCTCAATCTCAGGAGCTGTGAGATCACGACTTGAGCCAAAATCAAGAGTCAAATGCATAACAGACCGAGCCACCCAGGCGCCCCAAGGGTTATCTTCTTTTTCTTGTGCTACAACAAACAGGAAAGTCACCCTCTTCACACATTTGTTAAGTGCGCAATCGAGTATTGTTAGCGGTCGGCACAATGCTGTACAGCGTGGCTGAAACTATATCCTTTGCCCAGAAGTGCCTATTTCCTCTCCCCGCTCCCTCTCCCTACAACTCCTCGCAACCACCATTCTCTTTGCTTCTATGAATTTGACTATCTTAGATCCCCTCGTGCGAGTGGAATCGTGCAGGATTTGTCCTTCTGTGGCCGGCTTGTGTCACTTCGCATCATGTCCTCCAGGTTCATCCGTGCTGTCACGTACAGCAGGATTTCCTTCTTTTTTACGGCTGCATAATATGCCACTGTATGGACAGACCATGTATTCGTTCTCGTCCACGCGTCGGCCGTTTCCACCTCTTGGCTGGTGTGAACGATGCAGCAACGGACACGGGAGTGCGGCCATCTCTTGGAGATCCCGGCTTCAACTCTTCTGAACAGATACCCAGTAGTGGAATCCATTCTTAATTTTCAGGGGAACCGTCACACTGTTTGCCATAATGGCTCTTACAAGTCACATTCTCAGCAACTGCGTACAAGGGTTCCAATGTCCCCACACCCTTGCCACAACTTGGATTCTGGGTTTTGTATTTGTCAGTGTTTCTCTTGATAATGACCGCCACACCTAACAGGTGTGACGTGGGTCATCTTTGTTTGTCTCTCGCATGTTGCAGGAATGCAGCCAGATCCTTAAAAGCAAGAGAAACGAAGCACCAGTGTGAATACCGAACGATTTGAAGACTTTGTCTCTGGAAGGGATTTCTGTTTGTTCTTCTGCCTTTTCAGTGTGGGCCATATGTGTCGTAAGAGGAAACGTGTTGACTTATTCCTGATTAGAATCTGTTGCACTCCAGAGATCCCTGTGCTCAGGGCAACTGGTCTCTCCAATGACAGAAAGCAGGCATGGGGGTTGGGGACAGCTACTGGGCCAGCCTGCGTCAGAGACTGTTGTGTGATTACCGGTATTGGGTGGTCTTTTCAATCCCATGGGCCTGCTCCGATGGCTGAGCAACGGTGACATCAGTGGTTCACAAAGCAGGTGACTGACGAGTCCTATCATGGGGGCCTTTGCCGGCAGCCAAAGTGAGCTCCTACATTCTTTCGTATGGCAGGTCGGCCAGTGCTGCACTGGCACAGCATGCTTAGACCCCAGTGCCCTGTGTGTAAGCCTCTGTGATCATATGTCAAAGATAGACTAGCAAGGCTGAGTCATCTAGGGCTCCCAGGACTGCTGACACAGGTCCAAAGTGAAACGCCTGCCACAGTACTATCCCACCGCTGCCAAGCCCGCTGTCCCCATGCTTCAGCTCTGAACACTCGGGACAAGATCCGACTCCCTCCAAATTTCAGAAGTTCCTGCTCATCCCATTGAAAGAAAAGCTGAAACGCAAGCCGACGCTTTGGAGCGGTTGTGCCAGGGGCCACTTGAGAGGTAGAACCCTCAGGCTCACCCCACTCCTCCTTGGAAGAAGCTTAGCGGAGGAGGCAGTGCAGAGAGAAACTCCTCCAGAGTAAATTCCTGGCAGGTGCAAAACACCCGTTTCTGTAGCTGGGTCACTTTCAGCTTGGAGCGACTATGAAAGAAAGAGATGATACAGCTTATGTTCTACAGGGCAGGCAAGAGCTCTGATGTGCAGCTAGCAAGTTAGAAAAGGAAGGCATGAAAGGAGCCGCTTGTGGTGCCCCGAACGTACGATCCTCCAGAATGTGTGGTCATCGGCGTTTGAAATCGGCCTTGTCAGATCTCCGCGGCTGTGGAGACAGATGGAGAGAAAACGGGCTTTCGGGAAAGGACAAAGCGCTTTCATTTGGCTTCAACTAGACACAGGCAAGACAAGCGAGGTTTCACCCGGAGCCCCCCACATCCTCTGCTGCTTTTGGACTCTGACCAGCATATTTTGCCCATCGCCTCTTCCCCATGTTAGAATTCGCGAGCCCTTGGGGCAACGTTTCATCCCCACGTTGTTGAATCCTTCACGATTATAAAAAGGTCGTCAGGGCCTTTTGATGTCCTCGCAATCTACAAAGACTTTGTCGACCCCTTTCTTCTGACTCAAAAGCAGAGGACACCACAAGCTCCCGCAGGTCATGGCTTCGTTTCAGAACTTCGAAGTCAAGAGTATTCAAAGATCATTATCTGCACTAACATTCCGTCTAGCAGGGCTGCCCTGGGTTTCAAGGTGTGGCTTCAAATGGAAAGTGCAAGAATGGCTTTCAGATGCAGACAGGAGGCCCCAGCAGCTGGGGTCCTGGTTTCACACGCACGCTGCATTTGGGAGTGCCAGCAGGCCAGCGTGGGGACCTGCTGGGAGGAGTGCCCTGAGGGCCACGCACTTGTTTGCTATCCACTTAAGGGCATCTACCTGTGTCTTTATGTCTTGCCCACGTGAAATTGGATGAGAGAGTCAGAGAACTGTTTGCAGCCGAGAGGCAGTACAGCCACAGGACTCACACCCTCGTGCTTAGAGGTCTGGCACTCACCAGAGAAAATCTGATTCCAGAGGCCTGAGGGTGGGGGCAAAACCAATTACACACTTTGCAGGGCTGAGTGTAAAATGAAAACGCAGGCCCCCGTTCAAAAATTATTACAAATTTCAAGATTCCAAGAGCAGAGCATCAAACCAAGTACGCGGTGCCCTTGTAAACATGGTACCCTGTGCAAACTCACAGACCTGCGCTCATGAAGCTGGCTCTGGCCATAACAAGCTTCCAGCTTCTTTGAGGAGACACCATGTGATCATGTCCTGTCTATTATAGCGCCATAGGTAGAGGGTTGCCCATTTGGCCTTACGGCCCTGAAGGAAAGACACGGTGAGCTTCACTGCCGGCCTTACGCTTCCTAAGACTAGCGGGTTCAGCCAGCCTGAGGTGCTCTCCTGGGCAGGCCACCTTTTGGCTTGGTAGGGCTTCCTGGGTTTCTGTTGAAACACTCACTTCCTGGTGTTCACCAGTTGCTTACTCACCCAGGAAGTGAGTGTTTCAACAGAAACCCAGTGGTGATGTACCACACTGCTCAAAATTGTAAAAGGCAGAGGGGCACCTTTGTGACTCAGTTAAGCAACCTACTCTTGGTTTTGGCTCAGGTCATGATCTCATGGTGTGTGGGTTTGAGCCCCATGTCAGGCTCTGCACTGACAGTCTGCTTGAGATTCTCCCTCCACCCTCCCCCCGCCTCTCTCTCTCTCTCTCTCTCTCTCACTCAAAATAAATAAACTTTAAAAAGTAAAAATAAAGTTTTAAAAGAGAAAGAAAAACACACCATAAAATAAAAGACAACCACCAAACTGGGAAAACACATTGTAATGTAGATCCCTGATTAGGGCTAATATTAGGGCTAAACTTCCTTATATTTAAACATTGGAAAATCATTGGTTAAAGGATCCAAAGCCTGACAGAAAACTGTGAAAAAATATAGACAATTCACAAGAAGGATATAGAGCTGGCCTTTGACCATATTAATCTTTATTTTTGAGAGTGAGAGAGAGTTCAAGCGGGGGAGAGACAGAGAGGGAGACACAGAAGCAGGAGATACGAAGAAGGCTCCAGGCCTTCTTGAGTTGTCAGCACAAAGCCTGACGTGGGGCTAGAACTCATGAACCATGAGATCATGACCCGAGCCAAAGTCAGATGCTCACCCGACTGAGCCAGCCAGGTGCCCTGGCCTTTGACCATATTAACAGCTGTCTATCTTCACTAAGTTAGAAAATACCCACAAAAAACAAAAACAAAACTACCCTGAGAAAGGGAAACCAACCCCAAACTGACACGGATTTTATTTTATTTTATTTTATTTTATTTATTTTTTTTTTTAAAAGAGGGGAAGGCATATCATAAGGTACTTTTTTTTTTTTTTTTTTTACATTTTTTATTTATTTTTGGGACAGAGAGAGACAGAGCATGAACGGGGGAGGGGCAGAGAGAGAGGGAGACACAGAATCGGAAACAGGCTCCAGGCTCCGAGCCATCAGCCCAGAGCCTGACGCGGGGCTCGAACTCACGGACCGCGAGATCGTGACCTGGCTGAAGTCGGACGCTTAACCGACTGCGCCACCCAGGCGCCCCTGACACGGATTTTAGAATGAGCTGACAGGGACATTAAAATCGTTAGTATAAACATACGCTATATGTTCAGTTTGGAAAGGTCGTAGAAGGCACAAAATAGACCTGAATTGTACGTGTGTGCGTGTGTGTCTCTGTGTGTGTGTCTCTGTGTCTGTGTGTAATCTTAGGAAGAAAGTGGCCTATTCAATGTTGGGTTTGTGGCCTCCCAAAACACCATTATTTTAGTCTTTTGGGCTTTTTGTAGGGTGAGAAGTTCAGGTTTTTTGAGGGCCTTTTGCGGCGGACAGGACAGGGTGGGGCACGCCTAGCCATTGTGAGGTAGGCAACCTGCAGTCAGTGACCTCACATGCTGTTTCAGGGACTGACACTGCCACCCCACACATAACACCTCTCCCCAACTAGGTCCACACCTCTGCATGCGCACACACACGCACACAAAGAAATCCGAAGTCTCCTCCTCTTCCGGTCTTCCTCTTCTGTGGGAAGCTCCTCTTCGGTGCTCAGTTCCCACCCGGCCCTTATCCCCACTTTCTGGCCTACCAGACCTTCCGGTCTCACCCCCCAACCCCCCAGGCCCAAGCTCCCTCCCTTGCTCGCCTACCTCTCCCCTTCCTTCCCCACTCCCCACTGTCAGAGAACTCACAGAGACACACAGATTTTTTTAACAGGTCATTTTATTTTCATTGCCAATTGTATGCCCCATTTGTGTGAAATTCGATGACTAAACAGCCACCCATTTCTCAGGGGCAGACCTCAAATCTCTGGCCTCACTCTAGAGTTAGCGGCCACCACGCACCTTTGAGGTGCTGGGTTGGTCCCACTGCGAATCATGGGGATTCTGCGCTTTATTCATCCTGCGGTAATGGCCGAACAGGGCAGTCCCTCTACCTTTCTTCACTTTCTTTGAAGAAATGGGAGTCTTCAGCGGGGCTTTCTTGGTCACGGTCCCCCGGAGTTGTCTTTTAACCTTTATGGTTGGTTTGGTCACCTGGAAAGACAACAGAGTGTCTGGTCAGGGGAACAGGGTCGGGGGTGGATGGGACAGGGGCTTCGGGAGAACCCCTCGGAAGAGGGGGCGTTTGCCAGGCAAGGGCACAGAGGAGTCTTGTGGGAAGCGACACTAGGGAAGAAGAGCTTGGGTTGGGTGGGGTCGTCTTACCTTGCCACTGCCTCCGGACTTGGGTTGACGGGGGGTCTTCGCAGGTTTCCTCCTTCTGGGGCCTGATGTCGATTGCTGTGTAGCTGTGCTACAGGCTGGTGGGTTCTGGGTTTTCCTGGCTGCCTTAGCCATCTCGAAGACTCCCAGCGGTCTGGCCCAGACCCCTGAGGCGCCCCTATATATACCCCTCCCAGGGCCCTGAGGGACCACACCCTTAAGCTTTGTGTGGTCATCTGGCCACTCCCCCAGCCACTGTGACCTCAGAGGGACCATCCTGACACCTTTGGGGGGAGGGGGAGTGCAGGGTGGGTGAGGCCAAGATGTTGTGGTGGGAGGAAGGGGCCACTTCTTTCTCACCCCTTAAACAGCCTCCCAAACTGATGTGCTAACCCCCTCATCTCCACCAGTTAGTTGTGTGAGGCCACCTGGCCGGGAGAGGGTGTCTTCTCCATGCCTTTTCTCACAGTAATCTTTTTCAGCGACTCATTGTGCTCTTCCCACCCCCCCCCACATCACCTTGATTTGGTATATCTGCCCCCAAACCCCCGCCAGATAACATGGTGGCATTTAGCTTTACATGGAGATGTTAATCATCCCACTTCCTGACCACAAATGACTCTTACGGGGCCAAGCCCATTCACTCCCTACCTGCCACCAGGAAACTTTGCCATCCCACCTGCTTTTCCCAGTGTCCATGTCGCCCTGTTCCCTTTTCCACTTTCCAGTCTGAAATCACTGCCTTCAGGCCGTCGGACTTCAGCAAACAAACCTGCCCCACTGGGCGTCCCGCTCTTGTTTCCAGTCTGGGGTCCATACTTGCCTTATTAGGGGTTCTTCTGGACTTGGGTGCTAACCCCGTAGGGGGATGAGGCGGGTATTCGAGTGCTGGAAGCTGTGCTGGGTGATGGCAGGCGAGGAAGGACAACCTAGGGCTGGTGGCCATCCTGGCGGATTGCCCGGAGGTGCCCGGTTAAGGTCTCACCTCAACCACCGGTGCGTCAGCTGCGCGCGTGTGAAGGTCTTCTCAGCACGGGTCCTCACGGCACTTTCAGCCTCTGACTTTACTTTTGGCACTGGTAGCATCCTCCCTCCCTTGGGGCTTATTTCACAGCTGAGACACTGGTACAGTTCATTTCAGTGAACAAGCCCAATACGCTCCTGACCCCTTGGAGGAGACACTGCCATCAAGTCCTGTCCATATAGTTCCCTAGGTTGAAGGCGTCCCATTCGGGTTGTTGGCCCCGGAGGAAAGGGGAAGCAGGCCATGGCCTTCCCTGCAGGCCTTATGTTCCTAAATGACTAGTGGACTCAGTCAGTCTGAGGCGCTCACCTGGACACACAGCCTCTAGGCTTAGCGGGACTTCTGGGGTTTCCAATGAAGGGCTCACTTCCTAGTGTCCCCAGGATGCACCACGTGTCTGAAAATGTTAAAAGGAAGAACAAAGCACACCATACAAGAACTTGAAAGATGATGGGCAAAGCGGGGGAGGGGAGGATTGTAACCTAGACCATTAATATCACTGACGCAGAAAGCCTCTTCTGACTTTTAGAAATAAGATCCAAAACCTGAGAGAAAAATGTGAAAAATTTACAATTTACAAGAGAGATGTAGCGCTGGCCTTTAACCACATTAACGAGGTATTTGACATCACTAAGTTGAGAAAAATCAAATAGAAACTCCCTCGAGAAATCAAAAGTGCCCTAAGAACTGGCACAGACTTTAGAATTAGCAGACAAGGGTGTTAAAATAGTTATACTAACTATATCCGTGTGTTCACAAAGTAAGTGGAGATAATCACTAAAAACTGGATGCAGGGACACCTGGGTGGTTCAGTCGCTTAAGTGGCCGACTCTTGATTTCAGCTCAGGTCACAATCTCTCGGTTCATGAGTTTGAGCCCCACACAGGGCTCTGTGCTCATAGCTCTGAGCTCTGTCTCCCACTCTCTGCCCCTCCCCGACTGGTGCACATTCTCTGTCTCTCTTTCAAAAATAAATAGTGTTACTACGAATTGGTCAAAACCCACAGAACTTTACCACACGAATGATAAATCTTAAAAAGAGTCACTTGGGCGATCATGAACCCCAATTGGCAGACTGACAAAATAATGTAACCGTATTACGAATGTGTGACATAACTTCACTGAAGGGGGTGGGGTACAGAGGCATTGACCTAAGTAACTTTGATAATGAGTGGAGATGTTAAGTTGAAAGACAAAAGGGGGGCGCCTGGGTGGCGCAGTCGGTTGGGCGGCCGACTTCAGCCAGGTCACGATCTCGCGGTCTGTGAGTTCGAGCCCCGCGTCGGGCTCTGGGCTGATGGCTCGGAGCCTGGAGCCTGTTTCCGATTCTGTGTCTCCCTCTCTCTCTGCCCCTCCCCCGTTCATGCTCTGTCTCTCTCTGTCCAAAAAAAAAAAAAAAAAAGAAAGACAAAAGGAACTGTGCATACATGTTGTATTCCAGTTGGTGAAGTTGTTTCCCATTGTATGGGTTAATGATTTTGAAGTCACTGCACGTGTATAATGGAATTGAAACAAATCAGTAAATGGGTGGCAGATGGTCAGAAGCAGGTTTGTCACTGTTGGCATGAGAGACACACACACGCAAGGGAGGCAAACTAGAATGAACCCCGTGGTCCTAGAGTAGATACCACAGTATGGACTCATGTGTAACTTAATATAGACACACACGGAGACACATACACAGATACTGAAATAATTACAGATATAAGTATACACATGAGTGAGTATGCATAGACATATAACCTATCTCTTTCCACTGAGACATCCCCATAGCAACAAGCATAGCTACCACTCCAAACCAGAACTTGGTTTCTGAAAAGAGGCTCCTAGAGAAATGGAAGATTTCAGGGTTGGGGAAGGAAATATACGGGATCAGCCTAGAGCATGTTGTGCCAGAAAGTAAGGATCAGATCAAAAACACAAAGGGGTGGGGCATGGCAGAGTGACACAGGAGCCACCGAAAGAGCTCTAAAAATGGCCACAGCTGGAACAAAGTGAGCAACAAAATAAAAAAAAATACAAGAATATTACATTCTGACTCAAGGCACTAAATAACGTTCAAGAGTGCATACTGACACAAAGAAGTGCTTGAATCAATAATTAAATGAAGGAGAACAAACAAATCTCCTGTAGAAAAGAAGTCTAAGTAACTTATGTAGGTGCTACTCCCTCAAGGAGGTAGAGCGTAACTCCCCACCCCTTAACGTTTGGCCATGCGTGGGGGTTTCCTTCCAAAGAGAACACCATGAAGAGAAAAGAGCAGCTTTTGCCGTGTAGCAAACTGACAGACACTCCCTCAGCCAGGTGATCAAGGTTAACGTCAACAGTGATGAGTCATGTTGATAGCATGCTCCCTTGATATGATGGAATGAGAAGGACGCTGTGCCTCTGTGACTGGTCCTCCTCCCCAAAAGCCAGAGCCCCAGTCTAATCATGAGAGAAATGGCAGACAAATCCCAGTTGAATGTAATTTGACAAAATACCTGACCGATACTCCATAAAACTGTCAGTGTCATCAAAAACAAAGAAAGCCTGAGAAACGGTCACAGCCAAGAGAAACCTAAGGAGACGTGACAAGTAAATAGAATCCTGGATGGGATCCTAGAACAGAAAAGGGACATTCGGTAAAAACTTAGGAAATAGGAATAAAGTATGGGCTTTAATAATAACAATGTATCGGGGCACCTGGGTGGCTCAGTCAGTTGAGTGTCTGACTTCGGCTCAGGTCATGATCTCAACAGTTCATGACTTTGAGCCCCGCATGGGGCTCTCTGCTGTTAGCACAGGGCCCACTTCAGATCCCCTGTCTCTCTGCCCCTCCCCAGCTCATTCTCTCTTTCTCTCTAAATACATAAATAAACTTTAAAAAAAATCTAAAATCAGAGACGCCTGGGTGGCTCAGTTTAAGTGTCCGACTTCAGCTCAGGTCATGATCTCATGGTTTGTGAGTTCAAGCCCAGCATCGGGCTCTGTGCTGACAGCTCAGAGGCTGGAGCCTGCTTCAGATTCTGGGTGTCTCCCTCTCTCTCTCTGCCCTCACCCCATCCGTGCTCTGTCTCTCTCTGTCTCTCGCTCAAAATGAATAAATGGTAAAAAAAATTTTAAAAACTACAATGTCTCAATATTGGTTCATTAGTTGTAACAAATGTCTCATGCTGGTATCAGATGTTAACAGTAGGGAAAATTGATGTGGAATACAAAAGAGCTGTTTGTACTACCCTATGGTTTTTCTGTAAATCTAAAACTATGCTAAGGTTAAACGTTCATTAAAACCACAAAAACTAAGTTATTATAACTGTGTTCCATATGTTCAAAAGTAGCTATGAGACCTATAATCCTCCCCTCCATTTTAGAGGTAAGACAAGCGAGGCTTTGGGAGGTAAACCAAGTAGCCTGACATTATAGAGGCTTGTACATGAGCAACTAGGACTTCAGGTGACATCTCACCTTGCACAACCCATGATTTCCCTGCTTCTATCTGAATGACAGGAAGCCATGTAGCAGAGAAGGGCTATTGTATCGTAAGCCAGGTTTTGCTTGCATGTTTGGGTTATGAAATTGATGGTTGTACTTCTGGTTGATTTTTTCTTTCTGAATTTCATATTCCGGAACATCTCTCATGTAACACTTGAAGAGACCGCATTTAAAAAAATGGAGGGGCAGCTCAGTCGGTTAAGCATCAGACTCTTGATTTGAGCTCAGGGCAGGTCTCTCTCTCCTTCTCCCATTGCCCACCTCCCCCACTTGCACTCACTCTCTATCTCTAAAAAAAAAAAAAACCCAAAATAATAAAAAATAAAAATGGAAGGCTTTTTTTGCACAGGGTGAAACTTGTACTCTCCATCTGCCCGGCAGAAGAGAACTGAATGGAGATGCGGGCACACCTACAGTCTCAGGTCTCTTCCAGACTGGCCCAAGGCCAAGAGGTAGGACCCAGAGGTTATACCCTCTGCGACCCAACTGGACCAGTCTCCAACCAGAGGCATCTCTGGCTCCAAGGTTTTCTTCTTCTCACATCTTACCATCCAGTGTAATCTTTCCAGAAGGAAAGGAAAATTCATGGCTCTCAGATCTCTCTTACTCCAAGTCCCAAATGGTATTATTTATCCCACATTTGTAATTCCTTCTCACAGAAGAGAGGAAGGAATATGAAAGGCAACTTGGCCTCTGTCAGAACTGTTTGCCATCACGTGTCTTAGAGAGCTCTTATGTCCTCACCCCCCTTTTCCCTCTCCAAGCCCTCAACCAAGTGGCTTGAGTTGGGATGGAGGGAGAAGAGGTGGAGAGAGGTGCCAGCAGAGATTTACCAAGGAAAGTGACTCTGATATCACCGCCGTCTGTCTTCTTCTTCCCTCGGTACCACATTGCCATCATTATCTGCACTAACATTTCCTCTAGCACTTACCATAGCTCACCTTCAAGCTGTCTCATTGACAGATGGGCAAACTGACGTTCAGAGATGTGAAGTGACTTGCCCCAGGTCGCACAACTAAGAAGAGGGACAGAATTCAGAATGGGCCCAGAGGATACTCTAGCACACGGGCAGAGGGCAGACAGTTGAGGTGAAATACATGCCTCTTGGTCTCGATCTCATCGATGAAGTAGGGACACAGGAGGGAATAGGTATCATAACGAGGTTTGGGTGAACGGGAGAGTCAGGTGTGTGTGCCGATGAGGCCAAGTAAGTGGCACAGGACCAGACACTTCAGGCCCATTTACCTTTTCTCATCGGTTCAAGAGGGACAGGGGGAAGGAAATAATTTAAACCAGTTGTTTGACCAAGCCACCAGTTGATTATCCGATATTTTCCCCTTTGCAGGTGATTTTATTGGCGTTTGTGTAGACAGCCCGAGGCCACGTTTCCAGGCCTGTAATTATATAGGGAACGAAGTCAGTGCTTTCCTTAATTACACAGGAAATGAAGGAGAGGGAGATTATTTATTTTTTCAGCCTGAATCGTACAGTCTGAACTGCCCGGATTTACAAGGCATCACCAGTCCTCCCTCAGGAGTTGGCAGCCTGGACTTCTCTATGCGAGTTCGAGCGTCGCGTCCGCTCCCTCGCTGCGCCTCGCTGGGACTTACTGCCTCCTCACTCCCCCACTAGTCAAGTTGTATTGTGAAATATTTGATCACTTAAACAGCTTTTCGGGGGGCAAATACATAACTTCCCTGTGTTGAAAAGTGCAATTGATCTCCTGCTCCGTGTCAGCCACCTACATTTGTTTTAACTGCCATGGAATCATGATTCGGTGAAAGTCTAGTAATTTGGCTTGAAAGTTGATTATGGCACCTCCGCTGACTTCGCGCTCCCTTCGCTCTGTACAATTACATTGCTATTTAGTAGGCATTTAATTGGAAAAGGGTGTTTATCAAGTGAAGGCGAAAGCATGTTATCCACTAATTTGGCAAAAGAAAATGTGCGCTTTATGTTCAATGTGCACACACGCTTTATATATCTGTTAGCAGACAACTTTCAAAGTACAATTTTATGCAAGTTGAAAATGTCCATCCGTGCAGAAACAACTGCTAATCTCAGGAAGGAGGAGCCATTAAGTGGCCAAGTTGTGTCATGTAGCACAAACACCGAAGGGCCCGAGTATGACACCCCATCCATCAGAGCTTCCAGATGAGCTTCTTGCCTTGCCGCCAGGCCTTGGCCAATGAGCATCTCAATGACCCCCACGATGGCCCAGAGGGAAGAGGCTCCTCGTTGAGTTTCTTGGATGGAGTAAGCCCTGTCATTCTTCTCAGATCCATCAGAAGTCAGGAAGGTTCTGCTGCCATCACCACCATGAAGAGAAACAACAAAAATGATGGAGCTCTCTGGAAAGCAGGGTACTGGCCCCCAAAGATACCTATGTCCTGAATCTAGAACCTGTCAATATGTTACTTTGTATGGCTAAAGGGTCAAGAATCCTTCAAAGCAGAGAAACTTTCCCGACTATAGTCAGAAAAAGATGCCATGGTGGAAGAAGGGTCAGAGACATGCCACACTGTTGACTTTGAAGATGGAGGAAGACCATAAGCCAAGGAATGCAGATAGTCTGTAGAAGCCAGAAAGAACAAAGAAACCAATTCTCCCCTAGGTCTTCTAGAAAGGAATTCAGTCCTGTTAACACCTTGATCATTAGCACAGTGAGGCCCATGCATGACTTCTGACCTTTGGAACTAGAAGATAATGAATTTGTGTCCTTTGAAGCCACTACCTTGTTGTCATTTGTTACAGCAGCAATACAAGCTCAGATATTGATCGATACGTGTGTGGTCAGGAAGGTTATTTTCTCCATTCGAGGACAATAATACAACCTTGTCTGTGCCTCTCTAACCAATAGAAATACATTCTCGAATGAGCAAAATGGGGTTCGGTCTAACAACCAGGATTCTGTCATTGGGATCATGCCTAAGAAGTGCTGTGAATAAACAGGCCCACATCCAGTTGGTTGTTTTGGCACAGGACCATTAGAACCAGCACAACTTTCCAAGGCTCCCTGGTCCCTCGCCCGTGCGGTTTCTGAGGCGGATACAGGAACGAGAAGGAAAATTGAGAGAGAGCAGGAGAGGGAGAGGAAGCAGAAGTAAGACTATGCTGCCAAATGTTTTTGGCTAAATTCAGGATATTTGAGCTTGAAACACTGTTCCAACATACATTTTAGAGTTTTAATGGCTTAATCTTACAGAATAGTCTTATACATCGTTTACTCCTTCAGAACGTCTTCTAATGCCTTAGTTGCAAATTGCTGTCCAAAGCGGTTGATGTATATACATGCGTACGTGCATGCACACACACGCCTAAATGCCAAATTGGGTAAAAATGATCTTTAGCTTCCTTCTGAAAAAAAAAAAAAAAACCCAGAATATTCATATAAAGAGTCACCTAGAGCGTGGGCTTAATGGACTCTGTCATTTTCTCCAATTTTGCCCAAATGAGGCTTCCTTTTTTTATTTTTTAAATCACATTAGAAGCTCTTTCCTACGATGTTTGTATGTGTAGTTGGACTATTCATTCTCTACTCAGAGAGCCATCGTAATCTAATATGTAACAAGAGTCTAAAAGCTAATCAATAATGGAACACAGATCTGTCTATGGAAGTACCCGCGCCTCCTTGGAGAGGAAGCTGCACAAGAGAGTGAGCCTCCAAAGGCAGTTCCAACTTTATATTTATTCTATGATGATTCGACTCCATGTGTAATTCTTTGTATTGTCACTTCCAATTATTTTCGGAACAAAAACACCAGGGAAATGACTTACTCGTTTCAAAAAGCACATTCATATTTGATAAATAGCTTACAGATTAGAGAGAAGATGTTTACTGAAACCAGGATTCAAAGCATTGCCCAGCTCATCTAAAGCTAATAGTGCAGGGCTGGGCCCAGTTCCCCGTGAAGGTGCTTACCCGGGAAATAGCGTGAAGACGAGCCTTTCACTGGGGTTCTGACCAGATGGAAGACCCTGGGAGGCCTGCATCCAACTAACTTCCTGTTCAGTAGCCCAGAGGACAGAGTCTGGGTCCCACAAAGCATAAGTGAAAAGTGTCTTCTTACCTCTCTGCTTTTCCTTGTTTCTTCAGCTATTGGATTGTCTTGGTCCCTCCAGGCTGCTATCACTAATTGCCACGGAAAGGGTGGCTTATAAACAGCAGACATTTCTTTCTCATGGTTCTGGAGGCTCAAAGTCCAAGCTCAGGGTGCTGGTGCAGTCACGCTCTGCTGAGAGTCTACTTCTGGGCTACAGACAACTGACTTTTTGTTATATCCCCCTACGGTGGAAGGGGTGAGGGATCTCTGTAGAGCCCTTTTATAAGAACACTGCTCCCATTCATGATGGCTCCACCCTCATGACCTAAGCACCTTCCAGAGGCCCTACCTCCTCCTAATGCCATCACACTGGGAGTTGGGACTTCAACCTAAAAATCTGGGGAGGAAACAAACATGCAGACCATAGCAAGCATCATTTAACATAAACCTTCGCTGAAAAAAATCAATGGGCGTCATTCACTCATTCATTCATTCACGTACGCCACACATCCTATCTCAGTATTATATTGTATTCTAGGATGTATCCTACGTGCTAGGCCTTCAGACCATTTCCATAATTCATTTCTTCTTTTTAACGTTTATTTTTATTGAGAGAGAGTGCGTGCGCACGAGCACAAGGAGGGAGGAACAGAGAGAAAGGGAGACATGGAATCCGCAGCAGGCTCCAGGCTCTGAGCTGTCAGCACAGAGCCCCACGTGGGGCTCAAACTCACAAACCGTGAGATCATGACCTGAGCCAAAGTTAGACGCTCAACCGACTGAGCCACCCAGGCGCCCCTATAACTCATTTCAAAAGTAATGTTTCTCGTGATTCTTTGTACTCTAACGTCGGCTGCCCTCGGTTCACCTTGCAGAGGGCACATTGTTTGGACTGGGAAGATGACTTCACACCAGAATCTCCTGCATCAGCGTTGTTGGGCCCCTTTGAGGAACTAAGCAGCTGGAAGACCCGATGTGTTTGAATATCTCGTTCATAGGGTTTTTTGTGGGCATTAAATAAGCAAATAGGTATAAAGTGCTTAGAACTATGTCTGGCAAATGATAAATGCTTTCAGAATGAAAGATAAGAGTGAAAGATTATTGGAAATAAGTAAGACTTGGTTTATTCCCGGTGTAGCCTGGAGCCTGTGTCAGTCAGTGGGTGTGCTGGTTGCCCTCAAACAACCACCCACATGGGTCTGGGGAAGCCCTGATAATTCTTTGAGGAAGGACTAAACTCTAGCAGGTAAGGAAGGCATGCCTTCTTTGGTGGGTCTGGCCAGTCAAGGCCAGAGCACTGGATCTATGAGGGAGGAGACCTTGACTTTCAGGTCTTTCTTCTATTGGCTCCAAGCCAAGCAACTTGGCCAACGACGTGGTGGTGGTGAGGAGGGATAGTGATTTGAGGGTTTGACTGATGCAGCAGAAATCTATGTTCTGAGCCACGGAAGTGCTTGCTCAGACATCTCCTTTCGGCCACATTTACAGAGGCTTACTAAGTGCAGGGCCGCGTGGCTAATGGGAAGATGAAGGGGCAGAATCAGCAGTGTTCCTGGGCAATACTGGGCTTGAGTCCCCAGGATCTACTTGTTGACTGATTGAACCATGTCCAAGTGCAGTGATTACTGAAGACACTCACTCTTCCCCTTCCAGGAAATCTAAGCTGCAGAATGTGTCAGGAAGGCCATTGAGCATTCCCTTGTTTGAAGCACCATCCTAAAATGGCAATAGCAAGAAGATATTACGGATGTAATGAACTCCAGATATGGTGCTAAGAGCTTTACATACATTATCCCATTCGTTGTCACAACTCTGTGAGCCCACTACCGTTATTCTCCTATTTTATAGATGAGGACACTGAGATTCAGAGGAAAATGACCTTTCTGATGTCACATTATCAGTAGCGGAAGGGCTGGAATTTGAATCCAGGACCTCAGACTCCAGAAACCAGAAACTGTATTCCGCCCTTGTGGAGAATGGGAGCTCCATCTGAGTTCCTCTGAGGACTCCACTGCAGTGAGTACATGGAAGGCTAGAAGGGACCCTGACTCGGCTGAGTACTGCAGAAACCCCCTCCCCAGCCCCATTCACCCCAGAGACCCCTTGACTAGACCCTGGTAGGGATTGAGGCTTGCTGTAGCCAAGCACAGGGGGGCCCCAGTCATCATTCGATGAGGCCATAATTTGCCTTTCAAGGGCTTTTATTGTTTAACATGCAGCACAGATCTCACAGATCATAGACTCCTCTTTTTCTATTTAAATGGGAAGACAATAGTTTCCATATTTGAGGCCTTTTACAAGACTCTGATGATCTTTATCTCGTGCAGAATAAATACCGTTATGGTTATTGAACACATCGATCATTATGCTGTGGCTATGTTTTCCCAATTAAGCAGTTGGCATGTTTGTTGCTAATAATGTGCTAATATGGTGGCGGGGGGGGGGGAAGCTTTTAGCAACAGAAGGGGCAAAGTGGGATTCATTCATGGATTCCAGGTGCATCTGGCTGTCATTTCATGTTATGCTTAGAAATCAAGGTAGCATCAGTGTGAAGAAAGGTCTGTTAGGAATCAACGGACATTACTTCAAAATGGCGGTTTTGTATTTGATTGAGATTGTAACACAACTGCTATAGTTTATACGTTTGCTTTTTAAAAACTGTGGTAAGAAACACAGAACATAAAATTTACCATCTGAACAGCTTCAATTTATATACTTGAGTAATGTTAAGAATATTCATAGTGTTGGGGCGCCTGGGTGACTCAGTCGGTTAAGCATCCGACTTTGGCTCAGGTCATGATCTTGCAGTTCATCAGTTCAAGCCCCACATCGGACTCACTGCTATCAGCGCAGAGCCTGGAGCTGCTTCAGATTGTCTCCCTCTCTCTGCCCCTCTCCTGCTCACGCCCTGTCTCTCTCTCTCTCTCTCTCTCTCAAAAATAAACATTAAAAAAAGAATATTCACATTGTTTTCAATGGACCTCCAGACCTCTTTCATCATGCAAAGCTGAAACTCTGTTCCCATCATATGTCAACTCCCTATTTCCCCTCTCCGCAGTCCCTGGAACCGTCCTTCTTTTTGTGTCCATGAATCTGACTGCTCTAAGTGCCTAATATAAGTGGAATCCTACAATATTATCCTTTTGTGACTAGCTTATTCACATAGTGTAATGTCCTTGAGACTCATCCACGTTGTGCCATGTGACAAAATGTCCTTTTTTAAGGCTGAACAATGCTACACTGTATGTACAGACCACATTTTGTTAATGCATTCGTCCTTGTTGGTGCACACTTGGGTTCCTTCTACCTCTGGGTGTTGTAAATAATGCTGCGATGAACATAGATGTGCAAGCATCTCTTTGAGATCTTGATTCAATTCCTTTGAGATCTCGATTCAATTCCTTTGAGATCTTGATTCAATTCCTTTGATACAATGCCTCTGGGTATTGTAAATAACGGTGTGATGAACATAGATGTGCAAGCATCTCTTTGAGATCTTGATTCAATTCCTTTGAGATCTTGATTCAGTTCCTTTGATACAATGCCTCTGGGTATTGTAAATAACGCTTGATCAACATAGATGTGCAAGCATCTCTTTGAGATCTTGATTCAGTTCCTTTGGAAATACACCCGGAAGTGTCACTGCTGGATCATAGGGTAATTCCATGTTCAGTTTTTTGAGTAACTGCCATACTGTTTTCCATGGCGGCTGCACCATTTTACATTCCCACCAAGAGGGATTCCAGTTTCTCCACGTCCTCGACGACACTTGTTATTTTCTGTTTTCTGTAGTGGCCATCCTGTGTGAGAGGATATTCATGTATTTTAAAATTTCATCTTTGCTCTGCAGTAATTTCTTAATGTATGAAATGTCTTTTTTACATTTCAAATGTGGCCTACCTTATAGAATTTCACCAAAGTGATGAAGAACAATACACTCTCCTCACGCATGGCAAGAGTGCACCCGGGGAGACTTGGTGGGCTTACTCTGGACGAAAGCCCTAGTAGTTGCTTGTTTTAAGGTTTAAATCTAATGCAAGTCTCCTCATCTTTGGTGTCTTCCATAAACCGTCCAGGAGGAGGCAGTAACTATCCCCTCTGTGCTCGATGGCATTATACTGTTGTTTGTCTACCGATCTGAGGACTGGTCTCTTTAGCTCATCTCAGGGCATGCTCCGCCCCATGCCGTTTCTGGGTGTATCTCACAGCACGTGTAGCAATTAAATGTGTGGGCTCTGGCATCAGATTGCCTGGGCTTGAATGCCAGCTCTGTTATAATTTGCTCTATGACCTTGGGCAAGGCAAGCTTCTTCCCCTTTCTGGATCTCAATTTTCTCATCTGTTAAATGAGTATAATAGTATAAACCTCATAGCCTTATTGTGAGGAGTCCATCAGTTAGCATACGTAAAAGGTTCAGACGCACCTCTGGGGCATCACAGGTGCTCACACATGTTAGCTCTTGGTGTAGCTATAAGGGTTGCCATTACTATGTTACATTGCAATCAAGTTCAAGTTGTCTGGGTAGTCCTTGGTAGCTGTGCTCTGCCCTGACTCCCAGGGTCTGTCCTTAGAAAGGTGGATTCTGAGACAATTATGACTAGGTAGGTGACCTTGAGGAGGGCTGGAGAGTGAAGGTGACCTGATTTCTCCTTGGACTGACATTTTTGGGGTGCCTGGGTGGCTCAGTTGGTTGGGTGTCCAGTTTTTGACTTCGGCTCTGGTCATGATCTCACAGTTCGTGACTTCGAGCCCCACATCGGGCTCTGTGCTGACAGTGCAGATTGTGCTTGGGATTCTGTCTCCCTCTCTCTCTCTGTCCCTCTGCCGCTTGTGCACCCTCTTTCTCTCTCTCTCAAACTAAATAAACAAATTAAAAATAGTACTCTTGGGTGCGTGGCAAGATTGCTCTTGTAGCGATTGCTTGCAGGCCGGGATCTAGGGTGGGACTGGGCCAAGGCATTCTCTAGAGAATAAAACAAAGTTTGCAAGACAATTATTTAGGTTCTAAGACTACTTCGCTTAATTTTTCAACTGTTATTCCTGAGTCCTTAGTAAATCCTGTAAGGTGTTATTTATATCCTCCAGCCCTGCCTGTTTTGTGTTATGTTATGAAGTGATAAAGGGGAGCGTCCGATGTCCACCCTCTAGCCAGAATGGTGGATAACAGGGTGAGACACTGCTGCTGCCACCACCATCCCCCCCCCGCCGCCACCCCCCCCCCCCACCATGCCCACTCTCCACCTCCTATGTGGCCAGTGTGTGAGCCAAGTCAGGAATCAATGAGGCAGCCATATGATGAATGGGGCTCTTGGCTTCAGCTCAGGGTATAAGATACAACTTGGAGAGTCAACCTTCTCACCCGAAGGGCTTCCCTCTAGCGGGAGGTTTGTCTTAGCTCAGGTTGCTATGACAAAAATATCCTAGAACTGGATGGGCTTAAACAACAGACATTTATTTCTGGAAGCTGGAAGTCCAAGGTCAGGGTGCCAGCATGGCTGGGTCCTGGTGACAGCTCTTCTCTTGGTTCGTAGATGGCTGCCATCTTGTGTTTTCATGAGGGGAAAAGAGAGAGGCCATCACGTTACTGCCCCTTCCTGTAAGGGCACTAATCCCATCATGAAAGCTCCACCTTCATGACCTAATGACCTCCCAAAGTCTTCCTGTCTAAATACCATCACATTGGAGCTTAGGGCTTCAACGTATGAATAGAGGGGAGGGTAGAAACATCCACTCCATAGCAGAGACTGCCAGCTTTGAAGGATATAAACTTGACGTTATATTAAGGAAGGTAGTAATTTACTTCACGTGGTCAGAGCCATTAATGCAAGTTTGTGGATCAGATTTTATGTAGAACTCTGTAATCCTGTGGTGGCAGGACTGGCCTGTAAGGCTATCTGGCTGGTCTGCCCCTTGTTCTCCAGCCAGAGAAAGCAAGGTTTGGAGAAGACAGAGCTTGCTTCCAGGCCCAAAGCTAGAGATCAACAGAGCCAGGATGAGGGCCCAGGCCTCTCAGATGGTGTGTCGATGCCTGCGACAGCCTCGTGTGACAAGATGGGATTTGGCATGAAGCGTTTCAAAGTCACTCTACCTACCTCCTCCTCCTGTTCTCCAGTGGCAACGTTGCCTTAGGACTGAGGGTGGATGAGAAAACACTTCTCAAAGTCCCTCAGCGAGCCTGCTGGAGTGCCTGTCAGGAAATTCTTGGAAAGGCGTTTTTGTTCCCTCTTCTGTGAGTAAGAGAAATGGTGAGCATTCGTTTTCAAAAGGCCTTTCATTTTTTAAAGCTCCTGAATTTCAGCCCCCTTTCCCCACTCTTTGGCCTGCCTTCCTCAGGGAAGAACGACCCTGTGTCCTCCCAGACAATGGTGAC
This sequence comes from Panthera uncia, assembly GCF_023721935.1. NCBI lineage: Eukaryota > Metazoa > Chordata > Mammalia > Carnivora > Felidae > Panthera > Panthera uncia. Next base: position 117,455,140 of record NC_064817.1, on the reverse strand, counting down.
CTTGTGTGGGCTGGCAGAGAGAAGTTCAGGGCTCTCGCTGAAGGGCGGCGGGGCTTCTGGGACCGGCAGGCCATCGGCAGTGACAGAGATGAAGAAGGCAGGAGCCGTTTACCCTTCACAAATATGGATAATTACACAGAACGCAAAGCTGTAGAGAGATTAAGAAAGTTCAGCAGGAGTCTTGGGAGCCTTCCCGAACTTTTGAGGATTTATCCAAAATGAACCTTTACCCTTTTTCAGTTCATCCTCAGCTAATAAAAAGAAATCAATTGCCGTTATAATCCTGTTGAGTCCTCCAAGAAGGAAGCCATCAGAGAGGACGAATCTTGAGACGTGTCTGTCCTTGGAAAACTGGATCTAAATACAGGAAAACGCTCCTTCTCTCTAAAACAATACCTTTCTGGCAAGCTGCCTCCCACCCTCCACGCAGGCAAACAGACTGCATTTTCAGGTCGCAGACGTTTCCCTCATTTTAGGAACAGTGAGAAACCAGCGCTACCGTGGGCTTCAAAGCATGGCATCCAGGCTGGATTGCAAAGTCTGGGTCAGCCACGGAGACAGGACACAGGTCAGCTCAGGACACATGTGCCTAGGCCACGATTGCAGCAGGATGCACCCATCACTTTATGACTCTTTCACCTAACTTTCTAGGAGCCTCAGTTTTGTATATAAAAAAAGATTCTTATACCACGAATGGTGTCATCACTGTCAACAAAAGCCAAGTAGTGAATGTTAGGTGGGTGCTTGGTAGGAGCTGAGCCCTTTTCTCAATCGTTTTCCTGGGCCAGGTCGTTGGATCTTCCCCGTACTCCTATGAGGAGAGTGATATTAGGTTGAATCATACACAATTAGAATATTTGACCATTCCTCACCTACAAAATAGCAATTCCATATGGTTGAATCCCAGATGGCCCATTTTACAGATGGGAAAACAGGCATATAAAAGCTAAGTAACTTGGACCCCAAACTCCTAAGTTATGGAGGTAATAAGAAGTAATATCTACCTCCTAAGGCTGCCGCAAGGATTAGATGAGATGATACAGGTAATTCACCTGGCACCGTGCTCAGCCAGAGTTATTGCTTAGTAGATAATAGCGACTATTACGAACAAATCTTTACTAAGGGCAGGCCAGCTCCATAGTCCGTGAGACCCAGTGCAAAATTAGAATGAGGTCCCCTGTTCAAAAGTCAGGGAAAGGACTCTTGAAGTTACAAAACTATAGGGGCGCCTGGTTGGCTCAGTCGGTTAAGCGTCCAACTTCGGCTCAGGTCGTGATCTCACGGTTTGTGAGCTCCACGTCGGGCTCTGTGCCGACAGCTCAGGGCCTGGAGCCTGCATCGGATTCTGTGGCTCCCTCTCTCTCTGTCCCTTCCCTGCGTGCACTCTCTCTCTTTCTCTTCCTCAAAAATAAAAATAAACATTCACTTGAGCATGGAGATACTCGCAAGGCAAGTATAGACCCTCAAAGGTGCCTGGGGGCCCCATGAGGTCCACCTGATGCCAGATGGCCACACGGCGCCCCGCATGAGGGCTGGAGGGCAGGGATACCGTGCCAGGCACTTCTCTTTCTTACCACCCCACCACCCCAGACACATGTGACACCTGGATCAGGGTCGAGGTGAGGCGCACCTCTGCCTAGCTGCCGACAGTGTGGTGGTGTGCTTACACCCGGGCCCCTGCCAGGGACAGAGAGCTGTGAAGGGCGAGGTGAGGTGGTGCCCAGGAGTAGCGGGGTCAGGGAGGAGACAGCCAAGGACCTTTCCCAGGGAGGTGAGTGGGGTGGGGCGTGAGCCAAGGCTCCCAGCCTTACTGTCCCAGCAGACTTCACCTACCAAAGTCAAAGATAAAATTGTTTAGAACTTCAAACAGCGGGCACACAGCATTAAACCAAGCCCAGAGCCCATCTGAGCTCAAGCCCTGACCAGCCACCCTGGCCTCACACCCGTGAGCTGGCCCCGACCACACAGCTGGATCATAGGCCGTGTGCCAGCAGCTGCGAGAGTACGGAGAGGAACGTGAGCCAGAGGCAACACAGCGCTGGGCTGGTGAGTTCTCTGTGGGCCTTGACTGGAAGGGCCATCAGGCTGTGTTCTAGGCCAAGCTCCTCCCCCAGAGCCCCCTGCCCCATGCCTCCACCTGGCTGCCCCAGGCTCCTCCCATTTCCTCAGACTCTGGCTTGATGGAAACTATTCTCTCTTCTATCATTGCTTTGGCAAATAATGTCATGTTAGACCCTGGATTTCCAAGCCTTTGTGGAAATGGCTCCTGGGCCATCCCCATCAGCAGGCCTCCTCTTGGTTCCCCACTGGAAGGATGGGTGAGACAGGCACAAAGGAGACACTGTGGAGGTTAGCTAGTTAATACTGTTAAAGCACTTTGAAGGTACAATGTGCTACATTAATTCTACATTCCATTATTACTAATAAATATGCTCAACCTTCGTGCAGCGGAATATCCAGAAAGGGACATTTGATTCATGATGAGTCAAGAGTGATTTAAAATGTTGACCCTAGCTCTAAGCATAGCCAGGGTTTTATGTGCATCATATAATGCAATAATTGCTATGGTAACCACTCATTTATATTAATTAGAGGAGTAAATAGAGTTCCATAATATATATTCCAGACTAATGCCGAGAGCATAAGAAAGATCTCCCCATTGAAAGGTTTAATTGATGCACTTGCCTTGTAGGAAAGTTTGCTTTTTTTTTCTTCATAGGTGTATTTAGCCCATTTAAAGCAATTTTCTTTTATTTTCCCTCTCCCTTCTGCCTTGCACTGCCTCTGGGATTCCAAGGCAATTAGCCATTTGTGTGGAGGTAAAGGAGGCCTTGATGTGCCACAATCCTGAGATTTTTTTTTTTCTCTGAGAGTACTGGAGACATTTCATGAGTAAATAATAGGAACAGATCCTTCTAGAGCCCTGGCCATTATTGGAGCAAATCTCCTAAGCATGAAGTGTTGAAAGTTTAAGGTGAAGCCATCAGGTGATTTTAAGCCTGTCATTCAAAAGATGTTAGGGGGGGCCTATTTTCTGCTCCATTCATTTGGCTCTTAAATTTGTCAGCAGAAAAATGAGAAACCCTAATAATAATAGAATATCGGCTGGACAGATCTCTCAAGGCGATCTCTGAATGGCTACGGCAACAAACAACTCCCAAATCTGAGTGGTGCCAAGTACCCGGGGTCAGCAGAGGGACTCCTCATCACGGCCCTTCCGAGACTCAGGCCCATGGAAGTTCCACCTCAGTGTGTTATCTCCGTGAAGAGGAGGGCAACTCAGCCAATTGTACACAGAAGTGACACATGTAAGTTGCACTTGTGACTCCCACAGGAAGATGGATGCCGTCTGGTATCCGAAACTGATGTGGGGTTGGTGTGGGGTGAGACCAGTTTATAATGTTTCCCTGTTACCATTTTCAACAACTCTACCCCCAACACACTATGACAAACCCTCAGGACTCTGGAAAGATAAAGGTTGTTTTTGTGATTTACTCTTGTTTCATTTTTGAATACACATCTTTGTTTACTATTACAAAAAAAATGTGTTATTTCCATAGAAACATATGAAAATACATAAAAATAAAGAAAAAGAAAATAAAAATCATCACTCGTCACATTTCCCAGAGATAACCTTTGTAACCATTTGAAACAGTCTCTCTTTCTCTCTCTCTCTCTTTTTAAGCAGGCTTCACGCCCAACATGTAGCTCGACACAGAGCCCGACACAGGGCTTGAACTCATCACCCTGAGATTAAGACCTGAGCTGAGATCAAGAGTCAGAAGCTTGACGGCCTGAGTCACCCAGATGCCCTTGGTACAATATCTTTACTATCTTGTCTTGTTTTGCCCTGTTTTTCTTTTCCTAAGTCTAAAATTATGTCACCTCGACTGGGCATTTGAGAGCCTTATTTTCTGGCCTCCGTCTTCATTTGTGCTCCTTAGTTCTTTTCTTCCTCTGGCCTCTCCACAGGTCTCTCTCCGTCAGAAAATGCTGGTTCCTTCCTAGTTTCCTCTTAATGGAGCTGGAAGGGAAGCTTATAGTGAAATACCTATAAGGAAGCAAAACTCTTGCTGGCTGACATTTACCACCTTTTATGGAATAATTCCAGTGAGATTTTATATCAATGGCCTCAAACTCTTTCCTATGACCTCCCAGAGGTCCCTTCCAGGAAGGGAGTGTAGAAGGGAGAAGCTCTGTGCTGTGTCATGTGCAAGTCATGTGACCTACCCGACATGTTGACCTCTTCCTCTGGTAAGTTGTGGTGGCAACTGCTGTCTGGTGTCAGTTTTGTGATGATTTTTGGTCACAATGAAGTCATCTCTTCCCAACAACTTTTTACCTTTCCTTTTCCCCTGATGGGACATGTTTTACTGCTTCACACCATTTCAGTTGCTTCCTGCATCCCATTCTTTCCTTCTCAGATCACTTTTCTTCCTGCCACTGAAAAATATCCCTCAGTAGTGGTGGGAAACTCAATGTTTGTACAGAAAAACATGTTTTATCTTTTAGTCTTGAATGCTATACCAGTTTATCTATTCTAGATGTATTGAATACTTTTGTTTACTCCAGAGCTGTGGTCTTTTAAAAAATTGATTTACTTTTCATTGACTTTTGAAGAAACATCTCTTTCATTATACCAAAGAGAGCTTGGAATAAAATTCTAGATTGGTGGCTATTTTCCTTCAGCATTTTGAAGCTCTTCTTCCATTATGTTTTAGAATCCATTGTTGCTGAGGAAAAACCTGCCAATCTAAGTTTTGTTTCTTTATCGGTTATCTTCCAGTGGTAGGCTACCTCTGAAGTGAATGATGCTTCATAATCTCTACCTGCTGGTATGTGTCCCCTCTTGCAGTCCCTTGCTGTTCACTGTGGGCTGGGCCTAGTAACTTTCTTCTAATGAATGGAATATAACAAAAATAATGAGATGGTGCTTCCAAGACTAGGTTATAGAAAAAATCTGGCTTCCATCTTGTATGGTCTCTATTCCTCGCCTGCTTTCTTGCTGCGATGAAGTCAGCTGCCATGTTGTGACCTTCCCCTGGAGAGACATACATGGCAAGGCTCTGAGGGAGCCCCTTCAGCCAATAGCTAAGGAAGAACTGAAGCCCAGTCCAATAACCAATGACAAACTGCCCCCACATTCCCGATCCACTAACACTGTGACATAATGTTTGCTGTTTTAAGCCACTAAGCTTAGGGGTTATTTGTATGCAGCAATATGTAGTTAATATACTGCCTTTATGGGAGTGTTTAAGATTTTCCTTTTTTCCTCCATATCAGAACATGAGGTTTATTATGATGTGCGTAGGTATGCAGAGTGAGGATTTAGTTTAATTTATCCTGCTTGGCATTTTAAACATACTTAATTTTTTTCAATTTGAGTACAGTTGACACATGATGTTATGTGAGTTTCAGGGGCCCAACATAGTGATTCAACTTCTCTAAGCGTTACGCTATGCTGTCCACAAGTATAGCTACCATCTGTCACTGTGCAACACTATTATAATATCGTTGTCTATCTTCCCTGTGCTGATTTTAAGCACAGTTAAAAAAAACTTAGAGTTTATTTCACACCTAAAATTATAAATCCTTAATATCATCGAACATTCAAATTGTCCTACAATGTTTTCTACTTGGTTTGTTCAAATTGAGATCCAAATACATTATGAATTTACACTACTACTTCCAACTCAAAATCAGGACTGTAGACTTTATTGTTAAATTCCTCAATGTTATGTTTCTATTTCTTTTCTCCTGTGCAGAAAATCCTAATTGCTAATGGCATTAACAGAATTCCTTATTTGCTTTATATATCTCTCATTTGACCAATAGATTGATAGATAATAGATTCAGAACAGCAATACTATTTTTAAAATTACCAGTACGATTATTGAAAATAAAATAATTACAGGGTTTTTGTTTTGTTTTGCTTTTGCTTGTTTGCTTTTCTTTGTTGTTCTGGGGGTTTGAGTTTGGTTTGGTTGGCTTTTTTCCCCCCCTCCTAAATTATATCCCACTAGAGATGAACAAATTCCATTGTGTGCGGCTTTGCCACCACTTTGTAGGAATGACTTTTGTTTTCGTTTTCATTTAACTTTGCATTATAATTATTCAGAATGTTTATGTCATTCCAAAGTCTGATTAAAAATTCAGATACACTCTAAAAGGTATGGGTTTACACTTTTACTGTTATCCTGTGTCCCCTCTTTCCCTGTAGGAGGCCCTTAAACAGATATTATGGCTATCTTTTTTTTTTTTTTTTTTGGGGGGGGGGATAAAAAAGATTTGTGTGTGTGTGTGTGTGTGTGTGTGTGTGTATTCATATCCTTCCCCTTTTTTATATAAATGAGAACATTCAGGGGCGTCTGGCTGGCTCTTTCAAAAGAACATCAGACTCTTGACCTTGGGGTCAAGAGTTCGAGCCTCACGTTGGGTGTAGAGCTTACAAAAATGTGAGAACATGTGAACTTTTTTCTTTCTCTCCTTGATTTTTTTCCACTAGCAGTATATCCTGGAGACTTCAGATGTCTTTTGTCCATTATAAACTTTTATATACAGAAACGTGCACAGATCCTAAGGGTGTGGTTTGAAGAATTTTCACAAAGTGAATGTATCCACGGGAGCACCATCTAGATCAAGAAGTACAGCATTACTAGAGCCTGGTGGCCCTTCTCTTTCACCCTCCCACTTTCCACACCCTCCTCCTCAGAGGTGACCACGATTTCAGCTTCTACTATCCTAGATTAATTTGCCCCCTTTTCACAATTGTGTATCCATGGAATCATGTGTCACCTACTGATCTGTGTCTGGGCGCTCCTGTCCAGTACGATTTGTGAGACTCATCCATGTTGTTGCACGTAGAAGCGATCGTTCTTATTGCTGGATAATGTTCAATTATACAAACATAGTGTAATTTATTGATCTGTACTGTTGATGGACATTTGGGCTTTTTTTTTCAGTTTGAACATGTCTTTTGGTGCACCATATCTACTTTTATGCTGGTTTTACCTAACAATGTAATTGTTGGATCATAAAGTATGCATATATTCAGCTTTAGCAGGTACTGACAATATTCTTTTTTTTTTTCAATATATGAAATTTATTGTCAAATTGGTTTCTCTACAACACCCGGTGCTCATCCCAAAAGGTGGCCTCCTCAATACCTATCACCCACCCTCCCCTCCCTCCCACCCCCCATCAACCCTCAGTTTGTTCTCAGTTTTTAAGAGTCTCTTATGCTTTGGCTCTCTCCCACTCTAACCTCTTTTTTTTTCCTTCCCCTCCCCCACGGGTTTCTGTTAAGTTTCTCAGGATCCACGTAAGAGTGAAACCATATGGTATCTGTCTTTCTCTGTATGGCTTATTTCACTTAGCATCACACTTTCCAGTTCCATCCACATTGCTACAAAGGGCCATATTTCATTCTTTCTCATTGCCACGTAGTACTCCATTGTGTGTATAAACCACAATTTCTTTATCCATTCATCAGTTGATGGACATTTAGGCTCTTTCCATAATTTGGCTATTGTTGAGAGTGCTGCTATAAACATTGGGGTACAAGTGCCCCTATGCATCAGTACTCCTGTATCCCTTGGGTAAATTCCTAGAAGTGCTATTGCTGGGTCATAGGGTAGGTCTATTTTTAATTTTTTGAGGAACCTCCACACTGTTTTCCAGAGCGGCTGCGCCAGTTTGCATTCCTACCAACAGTGTGAGAGGGTTCCCGTTTCTCCACATCCTCTCCAGCATCTGTAGTCTCCTGATTTGTTCATTTTGGCCACTCTGGCGTGAGGTGATATCTGAGTGTGGTTTTGATTTGTATTTCCCTGATGAGGAGCGATGTTGAGCATCTTTTCATGTGCCTGTTGGCCATCCGGATGTCTTCTTTAGAGAAGTGTCTATTCATGTTTTCTGCCCATCTCTTCACTGGGTTGTTTTTCGGGTGTGGAGTTTGGTGAGCTCTTTATAGATTTTGGATATTAGCCCTTTGTCCGATATGTCATTTGCAAATATCTTTTCCCATTCCTTTGGTTACCTTTTAGTTTTGTTGGTTGTTTCCTTTGCTGTGCAGAAGCTTTTTATCTTCATAAAGTCCCAGTAGTTAATTTTTGCTTTTAATTCCCTTGCCTTTGGGGATGTGGGTACTGACAATATTCTAATATAGCTGTACCAATTTCTATCTGCCCCCCACAGATGTTGGAGAGTTCTGGTTGTTTCGCATGTTCACCAACACCTGATACTATTGTCAATATTTTTTTTTTTCTTTTATTAACCAGTTGGGTAAGTGTGTGGTAATACCTTACTGTGGTTTTAATTTGAATTTCCCTGATGACTACTGACATTGAACACCTCAACTATGCTGGTAAGCCATTTGACTAACTTCTGTCATGAAATGTCTGCTCAGTCATTTCCTATTGTTCTAACAATGTCTTTTTCTTATTGAATTGCAGGATTTCTTTCAATATTTGGATACAAGTTCTTTATCATTTATATTTATCACAGATATATTTTCTTTGTTTCTTGCTTTTCCAAGTTCTTAACTGTGTCTTTGGATGAACAGAAGTTCTTAATTTTAATGTAGTCCACTTTGCAAACTTTCTCTTTAGGGTTAATGATTTTTTTTCTTTTTTTTAAAGTTTATTTATTTTTTTTGAGAGAGAGAGAGAGAGAGAGTGCATAGGCACACCAGCAGGGTGGGGCAGAGAGAGAGGGAGAGAGAGAATCCCAAGCAGGCTCCACGCTGCCAGGTGCAAAGCCCCATTCAGGGCTTGATCTCATGAACCTGAGATCATGACCTGAGCTGAAATCAAGAACTAGATGCTTAACCAGCTGAGCCACCCAGACACCCCCATGATTTTTTTCTTTTGTTTAAGACATCTTTGCCTACCCCAATGTCATACACATATTCTCTTATGTTATTCTACTATTTTATTTTCTATACGCTTTATTGTTTTTCCTTTAACATTTCAATCAGTAATCCATGTGAAATTGATTTGGTGGTACTTTGATATTTTTCTTTAGTTCTGGGAAGTCCTCAGCCATTAACTCTTCACATATTTCTTTTATGCCATTTCTTTACTTCTGTAACTCTTTTTAAAAATATGTTTATTTATTTTGAGACAGCGAGAGAGAGAGGGACAGAGAGAGAGAGCGAGCATGCATGAGCAGGGGAGGGGCAGAGAGAGAGGAAGAGAGAGAAATCCCAAGCAGGTTCCACACACAGAGCCTGACATGGGGCTCAGTCTCACAAACCATGAGATCATGACTTGAGCCAAGATCATGACCTGAGCTGAAATCAAGAGTTGGAGGCTCAATTGACTGAGCCACCCAGGTGTCCCTACTTCTGTAATTCTTTTTAAATTTTTTAATGTTTGTTTACTTTTCAGAGACAGAGAAAGACAGAGCATGAGCAGGGGAGGGGCAGAGAGAGAGACACACACACAGAATCTGAAGCAGACTCCCGGCTCCGAGCTGTGAGCACAGAGCCCAATGTGGGGCTTGAACTCACGAGTCGTGAGATCATGACCTGAACTGAAGTTGGACGCCTAACCGACTGAGCCATCCAACACCCCCTACTTCTATAATTCTTAAGACATGTATGTTGAAATCTCTAAATATATGCTTTATGTCTCAACTTTTCTCTTATACTTTTTTTTTCAGATGCTTTCATATACATTTTAGTATCTCTGTCTCTCTGTGATGATTTGTAGAAGAGTTCTCCAGTTTAATGATTTGCTCTTTGACTCTTTCCCACCTATCGAGTTTTTATTTCAATCTCTCTCTCTGTGTCTTTTTCTTTCAGACTCCTCTCCGTCTCTCTCTCTCTCTCTCACTGTATATATGAATATATGTGTATTCCATATATGTATATGGAATTGCCAGTATTTCAAATTTCTATTTGGTTTATTTCTCCATATGTTTTTCATAATTTATGGTTCATTTTATTAGTTACTCTTTCCTTTCTGTCTGAGGATTATAAACATACTTATGGTTTTGCACTTGCCTTCATCCAGCCTCCCAGGTCCCTCGGCACAGCATAGGGTTCCCCGCTCCTCCGTGGTACTGGGGATTTCTTAGATCCAACCACAAGACCATAAGCACCTTGGCCCGAGGTCTAGCTGAGCAGTGTGGTCTGCTTCTTCCCATGTCCCTGGATGTTTCCGCCTGCTTTCTCGGTGGAGGAGTCCTGTTCCAGCCCATCATTCAAGCAGCAAGCCTTGCTTTTTTGTCCATAGTGTGTGGTGTATTCTTACGCCTCATTGCCCATTCGACAGTGAACTCTTAGACACTTCTGGTTGTTTTCCAAATCAGTACCTTACAGGCACTACTGGATAGGCTATCCCTGCTTGCTACTTTGTTTTTCTGTACCATTTTAGGTCCAGAGATGTTATTTTGTTTTGGAATGTGGCCATCGTTTTAAAAATATTTTCTCCCCACGTTTCATTCTGCACTGAGGTGGGTCTGGAGAATGGGAAAGGAAGGGGGAAGGGTGAAAAGGCAATGTGACAAGACAGGGCTCAAAGTATGGATCTGCAATGCCATGTTGGGTAGATGTCTCCAAGTTTTCCTTTGCAAAAATATGCTCGCATGACTATTTTTTGTATGACCTTGAAACATACAGTGTTATCTATCCTTTTTTCCTGTCTGCTGCATCTTGAGCATTTGCACATACTGTCAAATATTGTACAACAGCACACTTCTACTCATGCTGCTCAAACTAGATTGTGGTGACCTACGCACACGTGTCCCCTGCTGTACTGTGAAATCGGAGGCTTAGGTATCCCCAGGGCCTAGCACAAAGTGGGCCTCAGGAATATGTATTTAATGAACGAATGAGTCCATGGATAAGTGACCTTTGATTCCTACTACGTGCACATCATTGAGTGAGGCTTACTGTGTGATTGCTTGGAAGGACGTACGAAGATGAGTCGCTGGTGATATTCCAGCCCCGAGAGACTAGTGATATATTTAGAAGCTGACAACCCAGTTGATGATAAAGATGTTGCTTTTCACGCTGCCTCTACCACTCCGTCTCGCTCATATAACTCCATCACTTAGCTCTGCAGTGTTTCTTGGGCTCTGATAGCTGGGGAACCACAAAAGAAGTGATCACACTTGCTGGAAACTCCCAGGGTTGGAGTAAAGCCAAGACATTTCCTATTGAGATGAGTTCCTGTAGGAAAACAGCTAAAGAATGAATCGTCCTTTCCATGGTTTTCTGAGGCATGATTGCTGTGGCTGGAAATCGCACAGTTAATACCTGGGGCCCTCTTGACAGCTACTTTCCGACTGAAACTTTACAGTTCTTAAAGATTCCCGATTTAATTTAGAATTCTTAATGATCCTCATTGTCTTTTCTCCTATTACAAGCCTGCATTCTGCAAATCTGGAAGCTACTCAGCATGAATGCTGTCAACCACTAAAAATGCCAATATGTTTCAAGTAAGTACTGTTGCATCTCATAAAAATCTGTTCCTCCTGAAAATCCCCCATTAAATCAATATCATCCATTATTAGCGTTCTACATGCTATATTTCACAGAAAAATGGAGACTATGAAGGGCCCGGAAATCATGTAGTCAATCAAAGCTTTGCCTAATAAATTCAGAGAACGCAAGTCGACCTCAATACCTCTCTCCATCTATTTCTTTGGCTCCAGAGTTAACCGCCATTATCCTAGCTCCCCTATTTCCAAAATGGCTCCTGGATATGGGGGGAAATTCTGGGGAGAGCTCAGACTCAGCAGTCAGAGCCTAGAAGAGCAGTCAGAGCCTAGAAGAGCAGAAGAGAGTATAGCTAGGAAAGCAAAAATGCTAAAAACACAGACCTGTCCCTCTTACTAGTCCTTCTTCCCTGATCTGTGACCTCTAGGCATCTGGTTACTTCACCCACTGCAGTCCCACTGAGTCATGAGCTATGTCAGCCTTAATGGGGTTGCTGGTAACTGGAATGCTAGAGAACACATTTAGCTTTAAAATTGCACATGCCCATTTTAAACATAAGCCAATGTAAGCTTGGGCTGGGCAATTGGGATAACACTGGTTCTCTAACAAACATACCAAGTGTCAGCAGCTTGACACAAAGTTTCTTTCTCAGTCAGGTGGCAGAGCACGGTGGGCATTGCTGGTTGACTGCCTTTCCACCACGTGGTGATGCAGGGACCCAGTCCTTCCATCTCGTGGCTATGCTACCACTAAGACCTCAGAGAACTCTGCTTCTAGCTGGAAGGCGTGGCTTTACATAAAGGCTGGAAAAGTCATACCTGCTCTTTAGCTTGGTCCAGAGGCAGCACACTTCAATTCTACTCATTCCGTGGGTAAGGACCAGTCTCCTAAGTTCATGTAGATTTAAGGAGAGCTTGGAAGTACAGTTTCTCACTGTCATACTGCCCTCAGACATGAACAAACATGTTGCCTGACCTGGACCCCATCCTTCAGGAGGTCCCCTAATTTGGAATGCCTTCCAAATTTTTCTGAGAACCCCTCTGATGCTTGGGGCTAGCCGGGGGGCCAGCAATGTCACCCGGCCATGGTGCCCCAGACCTGGACTTGGTCCAGTGTGGGTCCTGATCACTATAAAAGCCTTCTCTGAAAATTTTGAAGTCCCTTTCCAGTGATGGAAAGTAGCCAGATTGGCAGTGCTAATTCTCTGGGTACCCTCCGACTATTTTCCTGTGGTGCCCTTACTGATGATTGTGGTTTCAACCAGATGCCCCAAGGAACTCCACAAGTAATAGCTAAGGGCTGTTCCAGTGTGCTGTGTGGCATTTCTTCCATGACATTGTGCAAGACTGGATTACAAGAATATTGCTGACGTGATGCTTTGATGTGAGTCTCGTTCGTGACTGACACAGGATGAGTCCAGGGCTCTGGACTCCTGTCAGTGCACCACCAACCCTTGGGCTTGAGTTGCATGTGTGGGCCTGTGCCTGAGCCCCTGCACATCTGTGTTGTGACCATAGACCCCTCTAGTCTACAGCACCTGAGGGTGGAGGGTAGTGGCAGGAACCCTTTACCTGGTGTGTCCCCCATCACTGGCACCCAGAGCACCATCCCTTCTGTGGGCCTGTGCCACTTGTCAAGAAGTCATATCATATGGAGGCAACTGTTGCCTCTGTCTTCCATGGGCCCTTCTGATAAATATCCATGTCGTGTTTTGCTTTCAACCATGTGGTGATGTCGCGGTCATTTTTTACATGAATGGGACTGCTCTTCATTTTCACACTTTGCCAATGGGCCCCTCACCCATCCTCCCTTCTGGCAGCAGTGTATGGAATGCAGTGGTGCAGTCAACATGGAAAGAGGTCCCATTTTAGGAATGCAGTGATTACATCCTGGGGAACTCAAGAGAGGACATGGTTACAAGAATGCTGTAAAATGCCCAATGGTGCATTATGACCAGAGAAGAACTTATTAAAATGTTCCTGCATACTCTGGGGAAGGCTTACATGGTAGTCATCATCAATGAAGGATAGTAACATTGTCTGACAGTCAGTGGAAGCCGGTGTCCACACGTGGCCCAATGGATAATGGTAGTGTCACGAGTAATGGGATAGCCAGCATTAAGTTACTGCTGTCAGGGATCTGCGGAGCCAAGTATATCTAGATTGTTCCCAAACCTGCAGGTTCTGAAGAGCCATGGCATGTGAGTCGGAACCGCAATATTTCCTTTTCTTCTCTGTGGGGAGATACGAGAGTATCCATGCACAGCTCACTGGACAGTAAGGAGCATGTAAAGGTAGTTCCTGGACCTGAACAGGAAGGCATGGAACCTAAATCCTACATGAACCTTCACACACACTGATGTGGTAATAAACAAACAGGGACATCCCTCCTTTCTCCCTATTGTGCTAAACTTTAGGCAACAAATCCCTATACCTCACATGGGCCCATGAATTTTGTTATGTATGTTTTCATTGAATTATTTATATAGACAGGGATCCACTATTGGCCAGGCACTGTGCTAGGCCACAGCGAACGAGACAGAAGGATCTCCCACAGCAGCGGACGTGACCTATGCATTTGCTAACTGTTGTCATCGCCACACACATTTACACGCTGCTCTGAACAGGAGGAAACTTCCCTGTGGGTTGCCATGTCTCCTGCACACAGTTCCTTCTTCTTCTGTGATCTCTGTGAGCTACCTTTTATTTATTTATTTATTTATTTTAAATTTTTTTTTTAATGTTTATTTATTTTTGAGACAGGGAGAGACAGAGCATGAATGGGGGAGGGGCAGAGAGAGAGGGAGACACAGAATCGGAAGCAGGCTCCAGGCCTTTTATTTATTTTTAAATTTTTATTTAAATTCCCGCGCAGTATTGGCTTCAGGAGTAGAATTCAGTGACTCATCACTTACGTACAACATCCAGTGTGTGAGCTACCTTTTATTTTATTTTATTATTTTTTTAATGTTTATATATTTTTGAGACAGAGAGTGTGAGTGGGGGAGGGGCAGAGAGAGAGAGGGAGACACAGAATCGGAAGCAGACTCCAGGCTCTGAGCTGTCAGCACAGAGCCCGACATGGGGCTCAAACTCATGAATCCTGAGATCGTGACCTGAGCCAAAGGTGGACGCTTAACCGACTGAACCACCCGGGCACCCCATGTGAACTACCTTTTAAATGTGAAATTGGTTTCCAAATGTGGCTCTCATGTCCAAGGCTCTTGGTCAAGTGGTCAGAACTGGTGGCTGAGCCCGGTCGTGGTTCACTCCGACCTGCCCTGTAGGCACAGCCTTGTCTCCCCGGGGGTCTGCCGGTGCCATCTCTGTCAGTCACACATTAGGCCGCCATCATTGGTATCTTAAAATGAAAACTGAAATGGCCTTTGCAAGATAAAGAGTGGAGCTTCCATTTTCCCCCAAGTTCCCATTTAGTGAGCCGTGTTTGGACCGCTGCAAACACTCACTGCAGGGGGACTCCGTAGATGTGGCTTCCGCTCACCTTGTGCTGGAAGTCCCACCCTTGCACGACAGGCATGCTCCACTCTTCCATATGCAGAACTAGAAGGGTGGAGAAATAGCTGGAGAGCAGGGCAGCCACCTCTGGCTGAACCGTTCTTGGTGCCTCATGTTCAGCTCCACTCTGCGCAATTCATTCTCTCATTCATTTATCCATTCAGCAAACATTAAATGAGACCCTGTGCCGGGTGACAGGGAAACAGCAATGAGCGCAACCCTGTCCTCACAAAGTTTGCAGACACAACGACACAGGTGCTAGAGTCTGGGGGCCTAGTGACCCATTTAGTCTTTTTTTTATTTGTTTTTAAAGTTTATTTCTTTATTTTGAGAGAGACAGAGACAGCACAAGAGGGGGAGGGGCAGAGAGAGAAGGAGACAGAGCATCCCAAGCAGGCTCTGAGGTGCCAGTGCAGAGCCCCACGTGGGGCTCGAACTCATGAAACCGCAAGATCATGACATGAGCCAAAACCAAGAGTCAGACCCTTAACTGACTGAGCCCCCCCAGGTGCCCCCCTAGTCATCCATTTTAAAGAGAGTGGCGTCAAAATGAAATAGAACAGTGATTCTTGAAGTGTGGTCCATTCACCCATAGGAGTCCCGACCCCCCTTGGGGGAGTCTGTCTTTTTCACTGGGTTGACATTTGCACAGATACTGCTGGCACCTGAGCATGAATCAACTAGTTTTTGTATTCCTCACTGCCACACACGGGCACTTGGCAAAACCACTTTGCCAGTTTCACTTAAGAATGTCTTTGTTAAGTAGCAAAACAAATACTAATTTTATTAAAGCTCAGACCTTGCACACATAGCCTTTTCACAGTCGGTACAACAAAGTGGGAACTCTGTATAGAGCATTTATTACACACCATGGTATGATGGTTGACTCAAAGGAAATCACTTGTGCGATTGAGATCTGAATGGGCCAACTTTTATTTTTTCATAGAACTTCATTTTTATTTGAAAGAATGAGGGACAAACTATCGTGTAGAGTTGGGCATTTATTTAGCAGAGATTTTCTTGAAAAGGAACAAAGTGAGCCCATCACTTCGAGAAAACAACATTTTTTTTCCCACTGATAAAATTTGAGCTTTTAGGCAAAAATCACAATTTTGGGAAAGTTGGATCCAGCACTGTGAGTCTGACAGCTTCCCAATACTTAAAGACTTTTCCTATCTGATAGGTGGTAATACTGAGAAACATGACTTTTAGGTATTGCATAATGAAAGATGCTGTCATCATTTGGAGCGTTGACGTACCTCAGGGCACTAGTATTTTCCTAATAACTAATGTACAGTGTTACCAAATCATGACTGCTTAAACGATCCATTCAAAGGGCAAGAGAGACCAGTGGATTTTAATATAGCAGAGTAGAAAATGTTCTTGGATATGGTTTTCTTTTTTTTTTAATGTTTATTTATTTTTTGAGTGAGAGAGAGAGCGTGAGAGGGGGAGGAACATAGAAAGAGGGAGACACAGAATCCAAAGCAGACTCTAGGCTCTGAGCTGTCAGCACAGAGCCCAATGTGGGGCTTGGACTCACAAACCATGAGATCATGACCTGAACCGAAGGTGGATGCTTAACCGACTGAGCCACCCAGGCGCCCCTTTGGATACAGTTTTCTATCTTTATTGTTACTAACCTTTAAAAAAAACCTTCCTCTTGTTGAGATTTTCATGTTGTCTCAAAGAAGAATATCCACAGTTCCCTGAAAAGCCTATTAAAATAGATTTCCCTTTTCCAAATGCTTGTCTATGTGCATTTTCTTCATATGTCTTCAACTGTACATATTGCAACAGATTCAACCTGTCGTTAAGACAATATTAAATACTTTGCAATAATGTAAACCAATGCAACTCTTCTCACTAAACTGTTTTTATTTTAGAAAATGTAGTTACTTTTTGTTTTTAAGTAGGCTTCAGAACCCAGTGCAGAGCCCAATGCGGGGCTTGAACTCACAACCCTGAGCCCCAGACCTGAGCTGAGATCAAGAGTCAGATGCTCAACCAACAGAGCCACCCAGGCGCCCATAGTTACTTTTCTTTAAAAAAATTTTTTTTAAATGTTTATTTATTTTAGAGAGAGAGCGAGAGAGAGCATGAGTATGCACCCAAGCAGGCGAGGGGCAGAGGGAGAGGGAGGGGGGAGAGAGAGAGAGAGAGAGAGAGAGAAAGAGAGACAGAGAGAGAGAGAGAGAGAGATGGAGAATCTGAAGCAGGCTCCAGGCTCCGAGCTGGCAGTGCAGAGCTCCACATGGGGCTCGAACCCATGAACCATGAGATCATGACCTGAGCTGAAGTCAGATGCTTAACTGACAGAACCACCCAGGCACCTCGAAAGAACATATTCTTTAAGGAAAGTAACTGGGACAGGGGCACCTCTAAATAACATATTTTTTAAGAAAAGTAGCTAGGCAAATGTCCATCAACTGACGAATGGATAAAGAAATTGTAGTTTATATATACAATGGAATACTACTTGGCAATGAGAAAGAATGAAATCTGGCCATTTGCAGCAACGTAGATGGAACTGGAGAGTATTATGCTAAGTGAAATAAGTCAGGCAGAGAAAGACAGATACCCTATGTTTTCACTCATGTGGATCCTGAGAAACTTAACAGAAGACCATGGGGAAAGGGAAGGGGGAAAAAAAGAGAGGGAGGGAGGCAAACCATGAGACTCTTAAATACTGAGAACTGAGGGCTGATGGGCGGTTGGGGAGAGGGGAAAGTGGGTGATGGGTATTGAGGAGGGCACTTGTTGCAATGAGCACTGGGTGTTGTATGGAAGCCAGTTTGACAATAAATTTCATATATATAAAAAAAAAATAGTAGCTAGGGGGAGGGGCGCCTGGGTGTCTCAGTCAGTGAAGTGTCCAACTTCGGCTCAGGTCATGATCTCACGGTTTGTGGATTCAATCCCCACACCCGGCTCCACCCTGACAGTGCAGAGCTTGCTTGGGATTCTCTCTCTCCCCCTCTCGTTGCCTCTCCCCCACTTACGTGTGCTCTCTGTCTCTTTCTCTCAAAATAAATCAATAAGCTTAAAAAATATGTTATTTATGTTACCATGTACTGGGTTTATTTTATTTTAAAGTTATTTAACAGATTAATATTTTTAAAAATTCTCAGTTTTCCTTTCTAATATGGTAGAGGAGGATAGACATAATCCATAAAAACGCAAGCTCTTTGGGGCCCTCAATCATTTTTAGGAATATAAAAGGGCCCCAAGACGAAACAGCTTGAGATCTACTGAAGTGGAGGGCAAAGCCATGTCCACATTCACAGCCACAGGTCACTAAGCACAGGTTTTGTGGGAGTCTCTTGTCTGTCTTCCCTCGAGGAGGGAAGCGTGTTGCATTCATTTCCATATCCTCTGTTCCTAGCTTGGTGCTTGCACACAGTGGGTGTCCAGTGACTACCGGGCTCATGAAGGCAGGAGTGGATAAGACCCTGCATGCGTTTCAGAGAAGATGGGGGCCGGGAGGTGAGGCAGAGCAGTTCAGTTCAACATGAAGCCAGATCTGGGTGGATCCACACGATGAGACTGTGCCTAACCACCAGCCATCGGGGCTTATGGCCCTGGCTTCTCTCGGTCGGCCGGGCTGAGCCACGGGGCCCCTGGGGAAGGACTGTTACAGGACAAGAAACCTCAAATGATGTGTTTTTCTTGGCTCTGTAGCAATGACCCAATTCAAAGGGAAGTGCGCATGGTCCTGGCTGCCGTCACCTTACCAACAGGGCTCAGCAAGGTGTGTGAGGCGGTGTGTGTGGACACACGCCTGGGAGTTGAACCCACTCAGCAACAGAATGGGCTTTACGCTGTGCCAGCATGGTTCATTTAATCCTGCCTGGCCTGAATTTACATGTGTCATGCGCACTCTGTAATGGCCATTGTCACGTGCAACAGACCAGATATGTTGGTCAGTCTCTTGCATAGACAAACCAAGGAACCCGGTCATTCCTTCCATTACAGGTGCACACAGGCCACTGCAATGGAAAGACTTCTGATGGTTCTACCGGGCCAGACCCTGGCACCCCAGACAATGGGAATTTTCTAAGTAGAGAGACATGAACGTCCCGGCGGACTTTAAAATGTTAATGCCCAGCCATAAATGCTCTGGTGCACTTGGAATTCAGGCTGCTGTTTGATGGGGCCATGTCAGAAGTCTGCCTGACGCCCGTAGGAATTTGACCAATTGAGAAATATGCCCCCAGCTTTCTAGGCCGGAGAACATTGCCAGATCTGCCCCAATCCTGCACATTCTTCCAATTGACTGTTTCCAAATTAGCACAAGTGTGTGCTTTTTAATATCCTCCCCACCATGAACTTCCTGCTTTATAATCTTAATGTCTTCCATATGAGGGAGACCTTCATTTTTCCACCCCTACCCTTGGACTAACTGGGTCCTAACCAGCTCCCTGAAATCTTCACTGGGGATCAGCTCTCCTCCGCCTTGCCCTTCTGTGGTCCCCAAACCGCTCTCTTGACATGAGCCCTTTATTGGCCATTGACTTTTTTTTTTTTTTGCCTGGGGGAAGACCTCCATTGCTCTCCCGTGTCCCCCTGTGGTGACCCAGGAATGAGTGGAAAGGACCAGAGATTCAGATGTGTGCCTTTGGGCTGGGCGCTCAACTTTCACGTGAAAGATGGGGACCCTGGGAAGGGAGACGTGACCGGGGCCAGGGGAAAGGTAGAACAGTTCAAGTTAACAGTCACTTGCAGAGCATCAAGTCCAGACACGGCCTTGTGCTAACTGCCAGGAGGAACATGAGGGATAGACTTCCAGGTACAGAGAACGGTGTGGGCAAAGGAAGGCACAAGGTAGTTCTGGGAAAACGGAATGCGATTTTGGTATGGAGCCGAGGAGGGCGTGTGTGTTCCGAAGGGGCGGGTGGGGAGGTGGGCTGGGGACAGCTAAGATACACCAGAGGCTCATCTGGGACAAGTTGCTCCTTGGGTTAGGCATTTATCCTCCGGGTAGCTTCTCCCGAACAATGTTTTCTGGAACACGAACGTTTCATTCTGAGGAGCGCGTGTCACTGCGCACTGCCTTCCCGTTGCCCTTGGCAGTGGGAAGGAGGAGACGGCCTCCGGATCCGTACTGGCGGTAGAGTTGACAGGGCTGTGTGATGGATTGGACGTGAATGATTGTGGAAAGGAGAAAGTTAAGAATAAGGTGTGTGTGTGTGTGTGTGTGTGTGTGAAAGAGAGGAAGGGGGAGAGAGGGAAAGGGAGAGGGAGGGATGGGGGGAGGAGAGAGAGAGAGTTGAGCCTTGAGCCCCTGGTTTGATTCACGAAGCTAGAAGGGAGTTAGTGATTGGCTGAATGAGAAGGGAGAGAACAAATGGAGAGCAAGGCAGGAGGCAGGTCATCCAGACCTTCTCAAGTCACCTTAAGGCTTTTGGACTTTATCCTCGGGGTGATGGGGCGTCTTTTAAGGATCCTAAGTGGGGGCACAGCACGATCAGATTTGCACCCGAGAAAGATGCCGCTGGCTGGCTGCTGTGTAGGCAGAGCATCCGGGAGGGGGCAAGAGCAGAGGCAGAGAGAAAAGGCAGGAGGCTGTTCTGCAGGTGCCAGTGAGACCCCCTGAGCCAGGTGGAGGTCCGATCCCCACAACGGCCACGCGGCCCCTGTCTTCACACCGCCTCCTGCAGAGCTCCTGCATGCGGGACTCCTCCTCCAGGTGTGTGGGGTACGTGAAGTGCTCACGCGCGGACCCTGTGCCTAGAACTGGTCCTAGCACCCCGCCTGAGAAACATGGCCACGGACACCCCCGGGCACATGCTTTCCAGCCAGGTCCCCATGGACCCCATGGAGGGAGAGAGAGAGAGAGAGAGAGAGCAAATGGACACAAGTGGAGGAGGGGCAGAGAGAGAGGGAGGCACAGAATCCGAAGCAGGTTCCAGGCCCTGAGCCGTCAGCACAGAGCCCGACGCGGGGCTCGAACCCACAAACCGCGAGATCATGACCTGAGCCGAAGTCAGATGCTTTGAGCCACCCAGGCGCCCCTGGACTCACCGCTTCATGTTATCTCGAATTCCCACTGCCGTCTCTTTAGCCATAGTCGAATTTCACTTTGCTGTGGTTCAGCGGGTCCGAGCTGAACTAGGGACTAGGAACTAGGCAAAGCCCACTTCTTTGGAAGAGAAAATGCAGGGATTGAACTCACCTGCTCTGGCGGCTCTGTGGTGGATTGGTTGGGTTGTGCCCCCCTGGAGCTGCAGACTGTCCACACTGGGCCCGCACTTGGGGAGCACCTACACCAGTGCCCTCAACCTGTAAACAGACACGGAAGTACAGAGAGGGGCCGTGAGCTGCCCCCAACGGGGGGCAGTTGGCCTGCTTGCCTGAGCAGTGGGGACAGGGCCACATGGGTAGCAGAAAAAGGGGAAGATGTGCCCGGGGCGTCTGGACATCTGCCTTTAGACCTGTCTCTGCTCCTAACTCCCAGGCCTCAGTTTCCCCTTCGGAGCAACAGGGGCCTGGGGCCAGGGATTCACATACAGCACATGGTCATTGGCTCCTCATCCTGGTTGATCCGAAAAGCCTGAAGCTGCCTCCCTTGCCCTTCCCCGGTGTCACGCTTCTCCAGGATGGGCAAGGAAGAGGTTTCCCAGGCGGCGGTTTCACACCAGCTCCTGCACGGTCCTGCGTCGCAACGACGGCATCCGAGAAAACAGGCCAGACCTTGGCTGCTGGAATTCATAAGGTGGAAAAAAAAAAAAATCTCAACCTGCTCCGAAGGTTTACACCTGAGCAAAAATAAAATTTTATCCAAACAGCAAACCTGCTAGGCTGCGAGTTTAATAAGCTATTAAACGGCACCATCTGAAACCTGCAATCAAAGCAAAAACACTGTAAAATAAATCAAGAGAGATAAGAAAAGATTTCACATTGTTAAAAGTTTATGCTGTTTTTGACTTCCCGAAATGTTGCCATTAACCTGGGAGTTAATCAGACTTTTTCATTTACCCGTTGTTTGGAGCCACGAATGAGCACTTTAACAGGGTAAATAAAAAAATCTAAAGAAGCAATACACGCGAATGTCACAAGTGGCAATCATCTACCTTGTGAAGCTTGTGCGGTACAAAGCGTCGCACAGCTGGAAACAAATGAATCCGCAGAACACTGTAAATAACCTCCAAGCCCACTCCTAATTAAAGTAGAGCCCCGCTTTCTCATGGGCATTGAAATATATGAACCAATTAAGGAAATATCATTTCTTTCCTGAAAAGCCTGTGTTCTCTCCTCTCCTCTCCCTCCCTCCCTCCCTTATTCCCCTCTCCTCTCCCCTCCTGGCCTCCCCTCCCCTCCCCTCTCCCCTTCCCTCCCCTCCCCTCCTCTCTTCTCCTCTGGCTCTCTCTCTGCTCTTTCTCTCTCTAAAGAATTTCCACCAAAGAGCTGGCCCCCGATGTTCCTGAGCTGCAATAATGAGACATCCCTGCTTTAAGCAAATTTTGCACCTGTAACCTGCAGAAATATAGCCGTAGCATTTGAAAAATTACCTCCATGCTGCACAGTGCCATGAAAATTTATCTTTGAGATGATTTTATTGCATGGTTACCCTAGGCAATTAAATCAATAAATCTTAACTGTCAGGAAGGCTGGCCCCATGCCAGAAATAAATGAAATGCGTGAAATCAGTAAATAAAAGGTTCCTGACAACTCATTCCAGAAATTATTTAGCAGTTGGGGTTGTGGGGGGTTTTGTGTTTCACTCCCCAGCCTTTATTGACATCCTTTCTGAGAAATGATTATGCTAACAAACACAATGGCTCCACGACAAAGAACGCAGACTTTGCAGAGACATAAATTATGGCCCCTGAAAAGCAGGAAGGAAATATAGCCAATGGCCAGAGGTGGGGGGCCAGAACCAGTTTGGGGTGGGGACAGGTCTAAGGAGCAACTCCCGGGTGCCCTGGGGAGGGAGCCTGGTCTTGTTGCCTCCCCTTGGCTACTATATCCTTACCCCGTTGGCCTTTGCCCCCATGGGAGGTGCCCTCTCCTCAGGGGCCCAACTTGCTTGACCTGTACCACCTGTGGTCTGCTGTGACTCTAAGGCAGTTTACTGTGTGCTGTTCTCTGTTTCCAGAAACAATACCCATACGGGATGTGAGGGTGGTGAGGGAGAGGGGGTCGGATCACTATGTTTCTCCTGTGCTGAAGTGTTTAGATTGGTTCAGTACTGGGGTGCCTGGGTGGCTCAGCGTCCGACTTCGGCTCAGGTCATGATCTCATGGTTCATGAGCTCAAGCCCCACGTCAGGCTCTCTGCTGTCGGCCTGCTTTGGATTCTCTGTGCTCATGCTCTTTCAATCTCTCTCTCTCTCTCTCTCTCTCTCTCTCTCAAAAAAATAAAATAATAGGGGCGCGTGGGTGGCTCAGTTGATTAAGCATCCGACTTCCGCTCAGGTCATGATCTCACAATTCATGAGTTCTGTGCTGACAGCTCAGAGCCTGGAGCCTATTTCTGATTCTGTGTCTCCCTCTCTCTCTCTGCCCCTCCCCCACTCGTACCCTGTTTCTCTCTCTCTCTCTCTCTCTCAAAAATAAATAAAACGTTAAAAAAAATTTTAGAGTGGTTCAACACTGGGAGGTGTTTTTATTATCCCCATTTTACAGGTGAGAAAATTGACATTCAGAAAGGTTAAGTGACATGTTTGGGCCTCTGCTGTCCTTACTCTGGGTCTCATGAACCCAGGGAGTGGAGGACCGAACCCAGGGTTTGGGCATACTTGTTCTTGCCTTAGCTCATGGGCTTTTTTTTCTCACCAGAATTCTCCCTCCCCTGTCGATGGGTACACCCCAGTGAGGATCTGTTGGGCTGCCCTCACGCAGCCAGAGGTGGCTGAATGGCAGTGTTGTGTGGGCTGCGAGGCTGATGGATGTTTGAGGGCCACCCGACAGTCTGAGCAGGGCCTGTGGCAAGTCCTACCACAGGGCCTTTGCACCTACTGTTCCCTAGGCCTGAACTGCTTCTCCCTGTCCACCTTGTCTCCTTTCAGATTTCGGCTCAATCGGCGCCTCCTCGGCAAAGCCGTCCTTGACTCGCCACATAACTCCGCCGCAGCACCAGGCGGCTTTTCTTCGCAGCGTTCACTCTCGAGGCAATTTCACACGTATTTGTGGAACTGTCTCCGAACGGCTCTCTCTCTCACTGGCCCATAAGCTCCACAAGGGCAGGGCAGGATGTGGTTCGGCTCCCCCATGAGGTCCCAGAACCTCATACGGGGCACAGAATGACTATTTACTTAATGAGTGGAGGAGAACAGGTATATTCAATTGCGTGGACCGCTGTAACAAAGCACCACAGACTAGGGGGCTTAAGCAACAGAAATGTATCATCTCCCAGTTCTGGAGACTGGAAGTCCAAGGTCAAGGTGTGGGCAGGATTGGTTCCTTCTGAGGGCTGAGAGGGAAGGATCTGCTCCAGGCTTCTCGTCTTGCCTTGGAGATGGCTGTCTTCATGTTCACACGGCGTTCTACCTGTGCACGAGGTTGTCCCCTGAATCCCCTTCTTGTAAGGACATCAGTCATATTGGATTGGGGCCCATCTTCACGACCCCATTTTAACTTGACTGTGTCTGTAAAGGCCCTATCTCTGAAGAAGGTTATATTCTGGGGTAGTGGAGGTTAGGACCCCAACATATGAATTGTAGGGAGACACAATTCGGTCGCTAAGTAGAAGCCACTGGCCCGGGAGCAGAAATTTCTCAGATGCCTTGATGGCGAGCACTTAGAATTATCTTCTGGGTCAGAGCTAAGGAGAGTAACAGGTCCCTTCTCAACTTGCCCCCGCAATCCTGCACCTTCAAATCCAGTCACCCTGTCCCTGGGAGGATTAGACAGGGGTCTCCTGCAGCTAGTCAAGGGCTAGAGATATGGAGCCAGACATGAGGCCTCAGGCTTAGGTGTCTCGAGGTCAAGGCCTGCTTTCCTTTCCCTTCCCACCCACTCAATCCTTTCTCCTGTTGCTGTTGGCTCATTGGCTTTCCCAGTAGGCTGTGGAGACAGAGGGTGGGCTGGGCCTTGGGGAGTGCTCCCGGGGGAGAATGGACCCAGGAGGACTATGTGGGGCTGGGGCTGGGGCTGGGGTGGGGGCTTCCTGAAGGGGTAAAGGCTAAGCCAGTGGAACAGAGATTCGCCTATGACCAACATGGGGGTGGGGGTTGCAGGGAAACAGGTCAGGAGGGGTTGCACAGCTTGATGGGGAGGGACAGAAGGGAGCAGAGACTCAAGCGAGACACTGCAGAGAACGAGGTTGCCCCGTGGAGAGACTAACGCTGTCTGGGGAGCAGGGCTCAGGTCTTCGAGGAGGGCTTGGGAAGCGGGGACCAGGAAAGGGAGTTGCCCCCAAGGAACCCCAAATCATCTTGGGGCTGCTACAGCTGCAGTCAAGGGGAAAGAGGCTCAGGGCTGCGCCTGGCCCTTGGGGAGGTGGGAGACTCTGAGAGGCAGTCCCCAGAGGGAAGAGAGAGGCAACCAGTGGGAATGTGTCCCTCCTGCTGTCTGATTGGCTCTCCTCTTTGAGCTTCAGCTAATGCACATCTCTTTTTATAATTCTTGCTGGCAATTTCCCAGAGCAGATCATTCCAAGGTGCTTATTTTCAAATTAATGGTTTGAAACAAAATACGAGCATTGTTATTGATCTGGGGGCTGATAGATGGCAAAGGCACGGTGTCTAATAACCAAGTGCAAACTTTGCGATGACAGCCACAAGATTTTAAAATAATAATAATTTGCATCCCGATAGCACCTTTCATCTGACTAATGAATTTAACACAATTCATTCATTAATTTATCACCCTCCTTTAGGCAGCACAGAAATAAGGGTTGCTTGAAGAACTTTCTGCTTGGAGAAACTAAGGCAGGGAGAAAAGGATTCTGTTGGTGGCAGGGCCACTGCTCAAGAAACTCTTAGGTCCAGTACTCTAGAGATCATAGAGAGGAGGGGAAAGGTCTGCTAGACAGGAGGCGGAGACTTCTGGCGCTCAGAGGCATGTAGCAGGCGGAATTCTAAGTGGCCTCCGAGATTCCTGCCCCTGACACTCACGCCCTGTGTGAGCTCCCTTGAGTATGGGCAGGACCCGTGAGTAGGCTGAATGCCACTTGTGTGATGAGGCTATGTTATATGGCAAAGATGATGGCATTTTGCAGGAGTAATTAAGGCCCTAATCAGTTTGATTTGAGTTAATGGAAGTGGAGATTCTCCTGGGTGGGTCTGACCTAATCCAGCAAGTTCTTTAAAAGAGGGCCCAGGGGCACCTGGGTGGTTCAGTTGGTTAAGCATCTCACTTCAGCTTGGGTCATGATCTCAGGGTTTGCGAGTTCGAGCCCTGCATGGGGCTCTCTGCTGTCACCACGGAGCGTCCTTCCGATCCTCTGTCCCCCTCTCCCTCTGCCCCACCCCGCTTGCGCACTCTCTCTCTCAAAAATAAATAAACATAAAAAAAAAGACAGTCTAGAGGACAGACTCCCTCTCCTGCTGGCCTTGACCAAGCAAAGTAACATGAGTTCTACAGCTGCAGGAAAGTAAGTTGTGCCACCAAGCTGAGGGAGGCAGGAAGATGAGTTGGCACGTGATGACGACGATTAGAACTTCAACTGAGGCTGTGGCCGGGGTGATGAAGTGAAAGGGTCAGATTTGAGAGCCACTCTCAGATGTGAATTCATAGTCCATTTGAACTAGAGAGGGTCTTTGAGGGTATCCGGTTCAAGGCAACATGCTGAGTTTGCTGAGCCACGAAGAAGCAAGGAACATCGTCGTGGAGCCTGAATTTGGGTTTTGAAGTGGAAAAGGTACATTTTGTATTAAAACAGACATGAAACATATGGACTATACCGCAGACTACCCAAAGGTTTTAGGATGAAGCAGGGGCTTAAAAGAAAGGGTCTACTTTCAGGAACTTCCCTAGGTGCTGCCTCAGACATTGCAGAAGGATGGTCAGGAGAGGAGGGTTCCAGCCCAAGGAAGAAAGGGCCAGCCTAGGTCCCATATTAGTCCCTCGGCCGGAGATTGTGTATGCTGTGCCCTAAATCCTTATTCCCACTGGGCATCAAGCAAAGCTGTTGTCATTCTCATTGAACTGATAGGACACTGAGGTCCCGAAAAGGAACAGTCACGGGGAGTTCGTGCGAGGTCAGATGTAAACCTAGACTTCCTCTTTGCCCCCAGCTAAAGGTTACATTCTAAGGGAGAACTGGCAGGTCTTAACTCAGAAAGGGGTACGATTGGCACTTGACAGTTGCTTAGCAATTACAATTGTTTTGTGGATGGCTATTTCTGTTGGTAACAGATTGCACAGGGATTTTTAAGAATATTCAGGGATCCGGAGAGTGTACCATGGAGTCTAGATGTCAGCTCCCAAGCCCGAATGTCCGTTGGCTTTTGAACGACCTTGGATGCCTTGCCAGTGCCAAATACTTGGGTTGCGGGCAATGAGAGATGGGGTACAGCCCCAGCTGGAAGAACTTTGGCTAGAAAAAGGATTCTTTTTTTATGTTTTTATTTATTGTTGAGAGAGAGAGAGAGAGAGAGAGCATGAATGGGGGAAGGGCAGAAAGAGAGGGAGACACAGAATCCAAAGTAGGCTCCAGGCCCTGAGATGACAGCACAGAGCCCAACATGGGACTCGAACTCACAAATTGCGAGATCATGATCTGAGCCAAAGTCGCATGCTTAACCGACTGAGCCACCTGGGTGCCCCTAGAAAGATGATTCTTAATCCTGACTGCAGATTGGGATCAGAGAACTCTAGAAACCACACTACTGGGAGTTCGGGGGAAGGGAGAGCAGTACCCAAATCAACTAAATGAGAATTTCTGGTGAGATGTTGGCTCAGCCAAGGTTGAGGTGCCCTTTGTCAGACTGTAGGACATGAGCCCAGCCCTAAGCCCAGAGCCAGGGCAGAGGCCACCCATCTAGCTGGCTGGTCTGCAGGGCCTGGGGAGGCAGCCGGTAGGGCAGGAGCTGGGACTGAGCCACAACAGGATGCTGGGGATATCTGGGCCACCCCTCGAGGGGGCTGGCCCTTTCCAGGGGGACAGTGGCTGTTGCGTCAGGATGTGTCTGGTGGTTGTCACACAACTGGTCCAGTGAGTTGAGGCCAAGACTTGGCCGGTGTAGGGGGTGTCAGGGGTGTCTGGAGGGTGCCAGGAGGGGACTCTGAATGGAGCCCACCACCGCTCCCTGTCAGCTGATCGTTTGTGGCCCGGGTGTATTGAGCTCCAGGGATCGGGGGACCCAGTGAGGAAAAAGGTATGACCACAAGGTGGCAGTGGAATAAAGCAAGCTTTATTTGGAGGCCACTTGGGCAGCTTTGCATGTGGGGGGTGGGGGTGTCCCTCACAGGAGACCTTCCTGAGAGGCCTCCAGCCAGAAGAGGAAGAGAACAAGATAATTCCTGGGGGCCGTGGACTCGGCACTTGGATTAGGCAAAGCGGGCAGGCTCTAAATGGGTCAAAATCTGCTTATTTGGGCTGTATTTAAAACAAAGTGCTGTGGATTTCCCGGGTTTTGTCAGTGGGCTTCTAAGCGAACCAGTCCCAGACTGCTGTCTGCCAAGACTTTAGCCCAGCTGAGGCTTTTGGGGGTGGAGGGGTGTCTATCTAAATGAACTTCTGTGAGGGGAGCTTCCTTCCCACTCCCTGGGTTTTCTTGTGTCTTCAGAGTGGAGAATTCTGGGAGAATCTCGGCGCACCGCCATCATCCTCTGCCCTGATCCGGCCTCGTCTGAGACGTTTCCAGACAGGTGCACAGGCCTCCTGTCAGGACTCGCCTCACTCTCTGGCTTGCTGCAAGGACTGTCTTATTTAGGAGATGACAGTAAGTTCAAGTGCACTGTGGCTTGAACTAACTGGGAAATACCTGGAGAGTTAGAAAGTGTGACAGGAAATCCCTTCCCTGGAGAAGCCTGATGCAAGTTCGGATTCCTCCGGGGTGTTTTCTCTAGAGCACTGGAAGGACCGTTATCTCCTGTTCTGGCTTGACTCTCAAAATCTTCCCTCCCGCATCCTCAGGAAGGTGGGTAGGCTGCAGGATGGAGTCACAGAGCTAGAAAGACAGGGCTGGAAGGTTATTTCCTGGCCCCCACTCGCCTCCTGAATTCACAGCTCATCATCTGCACTCGTCTCAACTTCGAATGTGTACACCTGAAACTTGGCAAAATCCCCCTTAACAAGTTACATAGACCCCTCATATATCACAGCCAAAGGTTTTATGATTATATTTCATTTTCTAAAAAAAAACGGGGCAAGGGGGCAAAAGAGCCCACCGAAGTCCCAAATGTACTTCCTGCAGAAACTCGCAAAGCTAAACACGTTCTCTGTGCGAAGCGTGAGGCTCGGTGCGCTCCCAGCCCTCCACGTGGCACCCTCTGCTAACCGTCCACACGCTGTGGACGTTGCGGTTGCCCTCACTGCTCTACCGCCCTTGGAGTTGCCGAGCGGGGCTGTCGGATGAGAAACACTGGTCTTTGTGAAACCTTGCTCCTCTCTGGGAAGCAGGGAGAAGGCTGATCTTATCAAGCCCATTTTGCAGAGTAAGAAAGGGGGGCACGGAAAGGGTAAGCATTTCCATTAAGGCAAGCAACAAGAGGCCGTTCTAAAATCCTGCCTCACAGCCCAGGGCATCCGTGCTTGCAGGTCAGAGACCAGGAGTGGGGGGTTGGCCATGCCGCCCCATCTCCCGAGTGAACTGACAGGCCGATCCAAGGCCATATAGAGGATACCCCTCACCAAACCTTTCCTGAGTTGCTGACTCCACCTGGGACCCTGTCGGGCCTCATGCAAAGAGGCATTTCCAGAAGGCTGACTCCATGCCTTTCCTTTAGAGTCCTCTGGAAGGATTAAGGGGACATCTTTTCCTGAGGGCTCAGGCCCTTCTTTACTTTTGTTTCTAAAATGAAATGAGGGTATGGAGGCAAGAGCATTATGCACGATACAGGCAGTAGACGGTTAAGAGCAAGGCCTTTGGGTCACACTGTCCAAATCTTGGCTGTGTGACCTCAGGCAAGCTGCTTAACCTCTCTGTGCCTCTGTTTTGTCATCTACAGAACAGGGACGTAATAGAACCTATTTTATAGGGCCATTAGGAAGATTACAGAAGTTAGCATATCAGAAAGTGCTAGAACAGTGCCTGGTGCACGGTGAGGGCTGCGTAAACTGACCAGGGAGCATGATCCCAGCACTCTAACCTTTAAAAATGTCATTCTGCACATTTCCTCCAGTTCTTCTCTGCACGCGTGCATGCTTTTACCCAGGCACGATCAGAATTCACGGCCTCGGCTTTTGAGAGTAGAAAACATCTTGGTTGCTGGAGAACAAATTTATAATCCATTTAGCTCTATTGGCTCAGATCAAATATTTCTTCATTATCTCCTAAGAAAAAATGTTCCTATTTACCAACATCAGAGGCTCCACATTTTGGAAAACACTTGGAACTCTCAGCAATAGCATCACAACCGCCAGTTTCAGTGACACGTAGCTCAATTAGCATTCACACCTGGACTACCATTATGTAGTGTCAGAATATCTGGCCAAGCCCAATGTAGTTCATTCGTTTGCAGAAAATTCCACCGAGTGTTAACACCGTTCACTTACAAGTGTCTGTAAGTGCGGGCGCCTGGGTGGCTCGGTTGGTTAAGCGTCCGACTTCGGTTCAGGTCATGATCTCTCGGTTTGTGAGTTTGAGTCCCGTGTCGGGCTCTGTGCTGGCAGCTCAGAGCCTGGAGCCTGTTTCAGATTCTGTGTCTCCCTCTCTGTCCCTCCCTCACTCACGTTCTGACTCTATCTCTCAAAAATAAACATTAAAATAATTAAAAAAAAAACCACAACTCTTCGTAACTGCTGTATGATGTCTTAGCATTGAGCTTTCTCATTTTGCCTGGCCAGAGAAATTTCTAGATACCTGAGACCTCCTCTTTCATGGTCTGGAAAATGTTTAACATCTTGAAGGAAATAGTTCTAAAACTCTCTCCTGCCTTAGTAAAGATGGTACACTTAAGACAACCTTTTCCCGATGACTTCAAATCGTATATCGACCTAAATTATCACTTAGGCTGTTGTCCCAGGCCAGCGGCTGCTGTGCTTTTAAGTTTGCACCCTAGTTTGAGAATGTCCTCGTCGTCCCTCAGCACCCAGTACAGTTATGACTTCCTAATTGGAAGCTTTTTTTTTTTTTTTTTGTACTGTGTATCAGGGATCCAGATAACGAAACATTTGACGATTTACTCTGAAATGGGCTTTGAATGACGGTCTGAGGGTCTCTCTTATGAAATGAGCCGGCCTCGTGAGAGTTGATTTCTTTGCAGCCCTCAGTTTTAAAGCTGTTGAGGTAAGTGAGAGCACAGACTATTATACTTTGAAAGGGGTGCTAACAAGGGACTTCAGGCTGGAAAGTCTGTAAGCAGAATAATCTCCATGTCTAAAATGAGATTTTCATAAAAATTTTATTTTGCATTTTTAAATAATTCAATGCATTGGCAGTATAGTTAATGCCTCTATGAGAGAAACCGATGCACCAGCTCAGCCAATATCATTTTTACAGAGACATCATGTTGGGAAACAACAAAACTACATTAGAATGTTTGTACACAGAGTTACTGTACTGAGAACAAAGCACCAACAAAACGCTTGTGCGCCACACATTAGAAATGCAAAGCCACACAGGCAGGTACAGTTTTATACATAGAAAGCACATGAAACCAGTTTTCGGAACCAGATAGCATTTCATTCCTGGCTTGATGTTAAGGACAGTTACCTTGGTCTATACAGGACATCTGAAATTATGACAAGACGAAGAATTTGCAATGAGTATGACGATGGAAAGCTGCACTCAAGAAAACGTGGTTCAAAAGGCTAATCGGGTCGTGGTAAAACAAAGGGGGCACTTTATGAATTATCCATCGCATTTTAATGGCCACCCGGGCTGCCGCCAGTGTGGGAAACGGTCTTCCACTAAGGGCAGGGACTCAGGAAGTTTTCTTCTCAGGATCCAGGCCAGGCTACTTCTGATGGTTCTCCTTGTCCACTGACATGCGGGGAAGTCCCGGTCGGGCCAGTGGCCCCAGCGATGAGCCACAGCTTGGGGCAGGCTCAGTCCAACCCTGAAGGGCTCATCTCAGCTCATATGTTGCTGCAGCTGAGGTGGCCTCAACCTTCCCCCGCCATGCGTCTTGACCTACAGTTTTATCTTGGAAACTCAGCTGGATTGGAACAGAGCCTCTTCCCTCACAAAGGCCAGCGGAATCCATGTGGTTGGACCATAATGTTACGACAAAAGCTTCCAAGAAGAAAAGAGTTTTCATTTCAAATCACTGCCTTCAGACGGCAACATGGCCATGGCCTCCTGGAACTGTAAAAGAATGTTTTTCAAGAAGGGAAAGCTAAAATCCCGTGAAGGACCCAGCAAGCCAGACATGTCGCACACGCGCACGCACACATACACGCACACAGGCGACACGTTTCTGTTTGTGCAGTTACGGCTTGCCACAGTGGCCCACAGTCATGGCATTGGCCAGCACCCCGCCCCCTCCCCCCTCCCCAAGCACATGATGACAATTAAATTCCCAATTGGTATTCTGGGTACTCAATAAACATTTTTCATGACACTTAAATATACAAAGTTTCTGTTTAAAATATGCATGGAAATGCCTTCTCTTTAAGAACAAAGGAAAGGTTTATAGAGCCACATCTTCATTTACAACACGTTGGGATTATCTTTCTGGTTCTTATATACAGGCTAAAGGAAATGCTAGGAAATACTTCACACGAGCACACAAGACGTGAATGCGCCTCTTAGATACAAAGCAAACACACACACTGTAGACCAGGCAGAAGACACACCCCCACCCCCACCACCGGTAAGTTTCAGGGGTATTTTTCAGGTCTCAGTCAAGCCACTTGCTGGAAAAACAGGTGGAGTCATTTGTTAAACTGCATTGGGTCTCGGAGGACATTTTAAAAGTGCCCTTCTGCACAAACTACTTCTGTCTTATCACCTGTCCCTGTGGGGTGTGGAAGGGCCCAATGAACACTGTCCCTCTTTGAAAACCCATCAAGGTTTCTTGAGATTTCGATCTCATTCCCGGCCTACAGCCTGGTCTAAATGCAGATTTACCAAAGACTCCACATCTCACTATTTTAATGGAGAGGGAGACACAGAGAGAGAGAGACAAAGGGAGAGAACAGAAGTACACAGTATAATCAATCAACATACTTCTTCAGTCAGTAATAGTAAGCAGCCTCAAAAAAAAAAAAAGAGGGGGGGGAAGAAAAAAAAAAAAAGAAACAGGTGAACCTAAAAAAATTCTTGACCGAAGCATTCTGGGAAATTTGTAGAACAGAAATTTGTTCTTCGTATTTGTGACGGTTACGGCAACATCCGAAGATGTTTGCCGTTGCCAGGCCTCCACTTGCTCCAAAATTATGTTGTAAAGGTCAAAACACTGCTCCACAAAGTTATACAATTGGACAAATGGATTCAACAGACTAGTATTTCTAATATCATGATTTCATAATACAGCATGCCTTTCCAAGTGGCATGTTTTAAATCAGAACACATCTATTTTTATTAATCTGTTATGTCTTAAAAGCATGAACAAGTACAATTCAGAAGCTCACATTTAACTCAACTATTCATTTGTTTAGAGACAGAAAGAGCCCGAGCAGGAAAGCGAAAGCCAGAGCCAAAGCAAGCGAGAAAGTGTGTGTGTGTGTGTGTGTGTGTGTGTGAAAGAGAGAGAGAGAGAGAGAAACAGGTCACAACAACAACCACAGCCACAGCCACAACCACCAGCACAAAACCAGAAAAGAAACCAGTCTTTTCTGTGGAGGATCTTAAGGACATCTCACTCAACTAACCAAGTGTGCCAAGGGGAAGAATTTTAGGTATCTTCTGATCCCAAGAAGTGTTACGAGCATCTTATCAATACTGGGTTCACTTTTGATGTATTAATTTTATCTGAAGATGACGCTACATCAAACACTCTCCAGAAGCACTACTCCGATGAAAATAGGAATCAAAACAGCAATTTGTAGAATTGAATAAATGTGAGGGATTTCATCTCAGACATTTCTCGTTCCAGAATATCCAGAGAGTCGAATCATCCAGGAAGAAAACTATTTGACAGATTGTCTTGAGACCGAATCGATCTCATTTGTAATATTTGTGGGTGAATATGATTGATTAGTGAGGATGGTTTTGAAATAGGCTATCAGTGGATGATGAACATATTTCTAGCTCTCTGTATCCATGCAAACCGGTCCATTGCCTATGGCAACTCTGAGTCCCTGTGTGAGTGCGATGTCAATTAAACCTGACCAGTAGGACAAGCGTTGCATGAACACCATGAGGGGATAGAAGACCCCCCTGCAACTCTGTTATTGCGCTGGCCACAGAAGGAACCGCAGGGGCACAAGAGAGAAAGGCCAGAAAGAAAGAAGACATGGGCCTCCTCCGGGGACTAACATTCGGCCACGGACACAGGCTCAGACAGAACACAGAAATGTTTCAAGACAAATGGGATTGTAGGGCAAGTTCTTCAACCCTTCCAGATACAAGCCTCTTATTAACTGCAGAAGATGCACAGGACCAAGAGGATGGGCCCTTTGAGACTTTTTATTCTACTCTCAGGATGATTTATAACGAGGAGGCCTAGGGGTGTGGTGTGTGTGTGTGTTTAATGAAAACCTCATTCTCTTAGGAAAATATACTGAGGTTTATGCCTTCTTGTTAGTGACCCTGGTTTTCTTTATATTGAGTAGAAAAGGGAATTATTTTGGTTTGGATGATCATTTCTGAGTATTAGTCATGTAATTGATACAGGAGACGTTCTGGTTTGAATTCAGAGCTAGGACAGTAAGTAG
Organism: Panthera uncia; assembly: GCF_023721935.1. NCBI lineage: Eukaryota > Metazoa > Chordata > Mammalia > Carnivora > Felidae > Panthera > Panthera uncia. Next base: position 117,420,307 of record NC_064817.1, on the reverse strand, counting down.
ATACTTTTAACTAAAAACACATGTTAAACACGTAACTTCGATCTCTAATAACTAAAGTAAAAATCTTCTGAACAACAGCAGGGAGGTGGGAGAAATACTGAGTTTCCATATTCCGAGAAAACCACACAATGCATTTTGGATTATGCTATTCTCCATAGAGGCCCTAATGTTTCCTAACTACACAAAGGTTGTCATTGGAAGGATTAAGTCATGTATCCGAGTTACATTTATAGGTTAGAAATACCAACTGGAATCTGAAAAATAACAATAACAGAAGAACACTCACCTATCCTATTTTCAACCAACCAGGTGGATTTTGTAAGGGCTGATCTCACTGCTGGTTTCCCTTGAGATATGATGACCGCCCCCTCCCCACCCCCATTCGTCTGTGCTTTGGTCTCAAGAGGCCATTCTTCTCAGCTGTCTCCTGCTTAAAATCCATACCTCTTGGGCCATATCACAAACTACCTACAGTCATAGAGGATCAATTCACATTTGAAAGCCATGTAACAGTTGTCACAGAAGAGTACGTGTGTGTGCACGGGTGCGTGTTTGCACACGTGTGTCCACATGAACGTCAATGTGAAATCTGAACCCTCTTTGAATAGCTGCATTCAGTGGTGTGTTGGAGCTGTCTTGCCCTGTCTCTCAACGTGGTGTGCATCTGCTCCCAAGTCTGTGTTCTGCGACGTCACAGTGAGTAGCTTGGAATCGGCCATGGTGGGGATATTGACGCTACGGAAATTGGCAAATGCTCCAAATCAGGCGCTTTCTGTTCTCACTGGGGCTGGCTGTTAAACATTTTACCAATCCGCCGCTGGTTGCGTGCCAGGCTGGCCAGGGGAGAGGCTAGCTCTCGATCTGGGCATCGTGGCACCAGCCTGGCTTCTCTGTGGGTTTCTCCAACGCAGCCTCCTTCCCGGAGCTCCTCCTCCACTGATTTCACAGAAGGCCTGGAGCATCTGGGATACATTTGGCTACTGCTGTCGCCCCCTGGGCTCTACTCTCAGAGATACCTCTCCTATTTGGTAGCCACACGAGTGGTGCTGGCCAAAACCAAAGAGGTAATGCATTTCCAATTCTTACTAAGCTCCGGATATGGCAGCTGGCTTCCTGCTGCAGAGTTTGTAGAACAGTGAGTCCCTCAGTGGGAACAAGCTATCCCCGGCCGAGACCATCCACTGTGGCATTCTTCAGGAGGTTTCCCACAGCTGTCTGCCACCACAGCATCCTGCCCAGGGGCCTGGTAGCAGGCTTCCTTTGCTTCCCCCTTCCCTCCTCAAAGTCTAGTACAAGTCAAAGAGCCAACAAAATTGAGGTCACTGGAGAAAGAGTTTGAAATTTTGAATGATTTTTATTAAACACCATTAGTCTACACTGCACAGTTAATGAAACAGCAAAGCTCCAATCTCTTAGAAGAACGATGATTGATCATGGATCGGAAAAGCAGTTCAGTGTCCCCTAACCCAACGTGAGCCTGATGAATAATGATTCATTAACATCTCATGTCAGAAGCAGAAAGGGGCAAGAACTGCAGCCTGGCCTGCAAGGACTTCCCTACCCTCCACCCCCCCCAGCCCCACCCCCCTCCGCCCTCCCCACAATGCAATTTTCTTTGAGTCGATGGATTACAGAGGAAAATGTGATGCTCTTGGTAAAGAGGGCTTCTAGATGTGCAAGGAGGAGAATGGAAAGGGAATTACTTTTTCCTTCCCTGAACATATCAGATGGTAGGATTAATGTCTGAGACCAGCCTATCCGATTAGCCTCCTGCCAGGGTAAATGCCAATTATCGATACACAGATGCCATCTTTGCTGTTGGAGTTTGCTAACACCAAAGAGAAAATGAATCAGCGTTTAATTATGAGAATAAGGCTGTGCGGGTGGAAATGACAGACAACAACAACAACAACGACAACCATAACGACGAAGAGGAGTTTAGTCTGCCAGTTGCGTAACAGAGTAGTGACAACTGGCTCGATATTTTTCCCCCACAGAATTGAATTCGGGGGCACTGAATCGACCCATTCGTTTGATATCGTGCAGCTACATCGTCTCGCCACACAGTTTCTCAATGGGGATAGTGATGCTTCTCTAAGCAAGCAGCTCATTGCCTTACTAAGTAGTCCTACCCAGTGAACCGGTGTGGGTCTCCCACCTGCCGACTCCCGCAGGTGAATTTTATCATGTCTGTTGAGAAGTACGTGAGGGGGAAGCCCTCACAGCTAAATGGATCCTGCCTTCAAAAATGCTTTCCAACTTCAGACTCCAACTTCAACCTCCGGGATGCACATCTGAACAAAACAAACTGTGAATCAGACAGCTTTGGGAAAGATGACAGAGCAAGTATCTTTCCGACGCATTGAGCGGTGCAATGTCCAAATGCAAATCCATACACTTGGAAACTCAACAAAACACATTTTAGCCAATGGTTTCTAATTTAGCAACTTGGTTATCGACTGAAGATTTGAATCTTTTGATGTCAATGTCAAGTCTTTTAAAAGTTAGCAGCAGCTAATCTGCTTTTCCAATTATGTCATCCAAATATAAAACTACAAGTATTTTCCCAATGAGATTATTAAGTAATTAACAGTCTACAGGCTGGCTAACAACATGCTTACGGCTAAATTCTACCCCGAGGACCACACTAGTATACTCTTTTCAAATTAATCCTACCTACCAAAATCAGACAGTAATATGACAAAACCACTAAAAAATCCAAAGTTAATTAAAAATACAAAGCCAAGCCAACATCCTAACACAAACTCGTCAAACCCTCTGTGGCTGGAGCTTGGGTGACAAAGGAAGGCATAGTGGTGGCCCCACCTGGGTCACGTTGCAGGGCTGAGATCCTTCTGTGTACTTGCTCAGGTTCCCGTTACTCTGCCCATCGCCCTACCTCTGTGTGCTTATTGATGCATCTCACCAAGCCTCCGTCAAGGTCTCGAGGCAGGATCTCTCACCGCCATCCACATGTCCTATATCCCTCCCACAAACTGGTACACTGAAGAGATTTACTTGACAAAATATCTCAATCCCTCACATCGCCGCACGCCTACGACACAGATCACCATTTACAATGTGATGAATACAGTGCCTAGAAAACAGCAACAGTCCTTAATCGTGAAACCGAAAGATGTCTCATCTCCGGGGATAGGAAGGCAATTCATCCTCCATGTTTAATTGGTTTCTTAGCTGCTTTACAAATAGGTCTACTAAATAATCAGGTGGTGATCCTGAGCTCAACTGTCAGATGTGATCATCGTGCTGCTGATTTGGCACACACTTTACAGTCACCCACCAGAGGTGACATCAGGCAGCAGGATTCTCTGCTGCCTCCCTGTTGTATGTAAAGTAGATAAAAGGACTCGCTGAAACTAGAGCTACGAGTCTTTCATCCATCCACGAGGCGAGATGCTCGTTTCTCTTGGAAACTGCCCCTCGCATTCTAACATCTAGTTTCTGGAGAGTGAATTTCAAGAAGAATCTACCCCTAAATCCATGATGGTCTAGGATCGTGGTTTAGGCTGAACTTACAAGTCAAGCCAGTGGGCTTCATTATATATAGTAATAGGCACTCTACCCGGTAAGCCGCGGAAAACAAACAGAACTTGGGTCACTGAAGCCATCAGCTGAAATTTTGTATGTGACACCCACCTTGGGTGTTTGGAGTCTTTCGTATTATTATTTTCCCCATTTAAGAGGCTCAGAGAAGATTCTCTCCGGTTTCATTTGTCTGTGTGCATGTCTGCAGGTGTGTGTGTTGTTGCGGACGCTGCGAATGTATAGCTCAACCGCACCGGGAGCGTAGAAAGTTCTGGGTTCAGCTGCTGGGACGCTCCCAGCAGTCATCTGGCAACGTGGCCTCAGCCATTGGAGTACAACTTCCACAACCTCATTATAAAGCACAGGGTCTTAAACTCAAAGATGACCAGGGCGGAGCTCAAGTCTGGCTCTTTTGCAACCTTGACAATGATGAGAGTGCAGGGCGATCCCTTGCTGTTCCTGTCACAGACTTACAAGACTTGCTTTAAAAATCATACAAGTTTGCACCTCTCGTGTGCCTATGTATTATTTATCTGGTCATCACTCGGTGAACAGAATTCGATAAACTCAACAGATTAAAGGCGACGTGGAATTATATACCAGCAGGTAAGTATAAAGAGCTGACATATGAATAGTGTGCACTATGTGTGGGGGATTCTTCTGGTGAGATGGAACACCAAAGATGATATTTACACTGTGATGTTTAGGGACATAAAATGAATGCAGAGGATCAGAAGGGGTGGGGATAGTTACAAGTGATGTAGAAATGTCTCCAAATTAGGTGGGCTGTTCCCAATCTTCAGGGATCTTTCAAAGACACATTTTGTTCCGTTGTTAAAAAACTAGCCAGTATTTAGAGAGTTGAGAGTTTTCTCTGGAATGTTCACGAAAATGATTCCTGTTAATACAGACTTGAATAAAATCAGTGATTTCAGTATTTGAGTCAAAGGCTAATGAGCCCAGAAAAAGGAAATGAAAGATCAAAGAGGAGAAGAAGAAGAAGAAGAAGAAGAAGAAGACGAGGGGGAAGAGGAGGGGGAGGGGGAGGAGGTGGGGAAAGAGGAGGCGGAAGAGAAACACTGTAAAATAGAAAATGTGGCTTATAATTGGCAAAGTCCAGATTTTAAAGTCACCAGGAGGCAAGCTGTATATTCTTACTCCTAGGCAGTGATAAACTTGACTTCTGTTTCCAGACATGTGAGCAAAATACAATAAAAATATCCTGCCAGGAATGGACCTGCCTACCAACTGCAGAAGGGCAGAGGTATGGGTTCCCTGGACATTTCCAGACCTCTCCTAATCTCTCATCTCTAAAACTGGAGGGCAGTATTTTGGCTCCTAGGGTGTGCACCCACTTAACTGCCCCTCAAAAGGAGAGCTTTACACAAAGAGAATCCCAGGTGAGGATTTACGCTTTACAAATAAATGTTGCCACTTCATCTCATTAAAATTTTAAAAATAGGGCATCAGGGAATGGATGCCAGCAAGAAAAGTGCTCTGGTTGTATGCCACGGTATTGTTGAAGAGTGGCATTGCTACGCTTGTCTATTTTCTTAATACTCTTGATTTTATGATGTTGCTACAACATCTAACCAGTGGGTTTTGACAATGAAAATTCTCACCTGGAGACTGAGACTGTGGGAACCACAAAAGATTAACAATGGATTCTGAAATACGCTCTCTTCTGGACATAAGAGTAGAGTTTGGGGAATGGCTATTGCTGAAAATTTGAATCTTTGTAGGTCCTTTGTGTCTAAGATCATATATATATATATATATATATATATATATATATATGACATCTCATTTCAGTTCTCAGGAACCTGTTATCATCACAAGTATTTCCCATTCTTTGTTTTGGGTAGTGTGGTCTTAAAACAATACTGTAGGGACTGTGTCATCATATCAAGCACAAAAAGATGGTGGGATCTGAGAAATGCATACAAAATACTGAAAAATGACTAAGTAATAAAACATATACCGCTCTCAAGTTGTAGTGTCCACTTACAATGACTTCTGTTTTTCACAGGTATCAAAAGAAGTGTAAAAACAAACAGAATCAAAGAGAACTTTCCCAAATGAGTGGAGTTCCACCAGTGACCGTTGGTGCTCTGGTAGAGGTAGAGTGATGGGTGGTGATGCTGGACATGGGGGGAGCACCCACTACAACAAATGGGCATCGATGCGCAGCCAACACAGTCCCTGGCGAACGTAGCGGACGAGATTGGTCATGCTGCTATGCTGGGTCAGGGGCCCCATCAGTGTGTCCAGATCGCCAAAGAATTCTGAAAATCAGAGCAGACGTTGGTCAGGCCTTTAAGGATCACCTCAGCAATATGCGCCAGACTGCGTAAGCTGCCTTCACGCACCAACGCAACCACATGGACGCCGAAAAAGTATTCGTTGTTCATTCATTCATTCATTCATTCAACAAAAATGTACAGATTACCTCCTGGGGCCCAAAGCTCCACAGGTATAGGAGGCACTATTATTTTAATCTCTAGGTAGATCTAAAAACTCTGAAGCATAAATAACGTTTGTATGTGTTACTGGGATTAATAAAGCACAATTCCATTTAAATCTGTTGATTCCTGGTAAGTTTTTTCAAATCACTATGTATTTTCTCAGACAGATAGCAGATTTTACAAATACATTATAATCCTGTGGAGGTTTGTGAGGTACACACACACACACACACACACACGCACACACACACACACGCACACACACACACATCACATTATATACAAAAATGTATTTGTCTCCATATTTGTATATGTTCATATAATAAAGATACATAACATTTATATATATTGAAATATACACAAAATACATAGATAAAATAAAATGTATTTAAATCTATTTTGACATCACATATACAATTTATATTTTTAGATATTATAAATTTATATTTGGACGGAGGTCCATATAAAATGGTAGGGAACAATGGTAGATAGGGTATCGAGCTGTTTGCCACTGCATGTATTACTGAGTTGAAAGTATTCTTCTGTCCTTTTGTCTAAATGAACTGAGTTTACCAATTTTTCTCGGCATGATGCAGACACAGCCAGTGAACCTGGACAGCAATTACAGCCATCGGCATCTAACACTAAATACATGTCTAGGAGGCATCTGATGGGGTAAGTCTTATTACCAATTCCTTTAGGGAAGGGAGGCGACCTGCAGATATCTGTCCCTCACAACTCCCACCTCACCCCCAAGGACGTGGATGGCAAGACTACCCTGCTGATTTCCCTCCAGCTGATTGGGAGAAGGGGCAGTGCTGAGACCACACTGCTAACCACGGAGACTGCAGTTGTAGACAGTCTGCTTTGGAGCGGGGTGGAAGGTATGTGGAAAAGACTAGACGCCTTCATTTGATTATGTGATACTTTTAAACCTGTACTATGCAATACAAGTAACTTCTGATAAAGGAGTAAATTATTTTTGGCATCTAAAATACATTGTTACATAACACGATATTAAGGGAAATGTTCAAGGACCTAGTCATTGTTGAGTGAACGTGAGCCGCGTGTGAGGCAGGACACCCCCTGGGTGTTCTCTGTACAAAGCCCACCGTGGCATTCCTAACTAGATACCCAGGTCACCATTTTCATAAGTGCTTCAAGTAAGCATCTGGGGAGGTAGGGAACAGGGTTCTAGACCAAAGGCCTATGTGGACAAGACAGAGGGGGTAAGGGTCTCTGACTCCACGCAGTTCAAAAATGACAAGCGTGTGGAACTCAAGGCTTCAAACAGGAGATTCCGAACTGGGCCCTCTCCCCAATCCACTGCAGAGCCCGAGGCCAGCATTAGCCGGGAACATGTTCTTTCTGCTGGTAGAGTGCAGAGTCGTTTTGATTCAGTATCAGGCAGGGAACTTAACAACTCTTGACACACTGTGCTAAGGACAAGATTAGCACCGTTTCCCTTGAACGTCAGCACAGCCACCACATCGCTCCTGGAAAGTTCTGCAGTTAATTTAGAAGGAATTACTTTTAACAGATTTTGAAAATGGATGCAATTATGACGGCAATCCATAAATATCGAACTGCCCTCCAGTTACCAATACAAAATGAGACAGAGAAGAGTGGAGGCAGACAAGCTAGGCAAGCCTTAAGATGCTTATGCTTTCGCTTGCAGTTCTAGAACTCTTGGATGGGCCTGGCCATCTGGACCAGTTGTCTTTGGATTTTCATAAGCGTAGAAAAGTAGAGAAGTTAAGAACTGCCCACTACTCAGGTAACCGAGGGCAGGAGCTCTCTGAAGGTGAAGGGTTCAGACTCTGGAATCACACGGTTCTAGATCTAATTCCTGCTTCCAACACTAAGAGCTGCGATATCACGGGTGAGCTTCTTAACCTCACCGAGTCTCAGTTCTTCTTTATCTACAAAACAGGGACACATGAGGCAACAAATAATACAGCGAACAGCACAGTGCCTGGCATGTAGGAATTGTTGCCCAATTTCTTCCTGGTTACCAATATAACCAATACATGTAAATAGTCCCAGGGCTCGGTGGGAGTGTGTAGCTGCACTGTGGGTCGAAGTCTCAGGTTACGGAACGTGCTTTGAGAGCCACAGAATTTTTGAGTCATATAGATACATAATAATACGGAGTAAGAGAATAAATATTTGTTGGATCTCTTCCTCGTACCTGCCATTTTACACTAGCTGCTTTATACATCATTATATCCATTACAGCAATGGAAGCTAGGAAGCGGCTCATGGATTTCAGCAACTTGCCTGAGGTTGCCCAGCACTGCATGACCCAGGCGGGATTCTAACTTAAATCACCAGGCTTCACAATCTGTACTCCCAGTCCCTGGCCACACGGTCCCTCTGCTCTAAACTGCCGGGCGGTCTCTGCTGATTCCGAAAGGCCCGCATCTGTGCCCACCTTGATCGTGACTGCTGGGCCAGAATCAGCCACGCCAAATAAGTGGCCAAACAGCACTGGCTCACTCTCTGGTGAAGCAGGGTCCTCTCTGCGTTTGTTTTGTAGAAAAACCCACGTGTTACCACAGACACAACCCCCCCCCTCAAAAAAAAAAAAAAAAAAAAAAAAAAAAAAGATTAAAGTTGATGACAGAGGCCAACAGGATCTTAATTAATTTGCAAATCATTCTTTTTCACTTGGCCTCGGTTTCTCTGCACTGATCCTTACCATGGGGTGAAAATCTGAAACAGTCATTTGCCAACACATCACAGCTCAGATTAGGTTAAGCTTTGAAAGAGGAAAAAAAAAAAATCCCAGGGTCTTTGTTCACTTTCTCAGCAAAAAACTGGTCGCCGTGTCAGCCCTGAGTTAACCCCCCTCTCCTCATCTACACCCTGGAAGCCCGAGAGACAGAAAGATAAGGCCACCATGGAAAACTCTAGCCCTTCGGAGCACGGTTGACTCGACCGTGGTCCGCGGACGTGGGGGGAGCAGACACGCATACCTTTGTTCTCTCTTGTCAGTTTGTCGGCCATGTCCCAGTGTTCGTAGCCCCGTAACACGTTGCTGGTGATGTTGACGTGGCTGGCGGCCATGTGGTGAATGCGCTGGGGGATGGTGACCGGGCCGTTGTTACAGCTGCCCATCGCGTTGATGGGAGAGACGTTGTTGAGAGACACCGGGGAAGGAGTGTTCCTGGGGAATGGGGAAGAGACGGGCCCGGTTAGGCTGGCCGCGAAGAGCGACGGCAGGCTGCCAGGCCTCCGTCACCACACCGAGGCCTCATGGGAACATCGCTGCCGCTGTGAGGGTTAGCACGGTGAACACGTATGAAGCTCAAGTGTGGCGAAGCTGGTCCTCAGAGGACGCCCTGGAGCTCCTGCCAGCACGTCCGTTTGCTCTAGAGACCCAGTGTGGAGAGTTTACTTATTATCACTGCGTTCCAGCCTCGTCTGACCAGCCCACACGCGGCTACGGTGCCAGGCTCTGGGATGAGCCATGCTTCTCCTTTTCTAACTCAGTTAAACACTGACATCTCACTGCCTCCTGCAGACTCCATATGTACTGCTACTTTCGTTTTCAGATCCCGGAGAGAGCTGGGTGAATGTTTCTCTGGCATTAATTCTATCCACCAATGTAGCTCTGACTTTGAATACATTAACACGAGTTGTGATGTTTCAGAGAGACAAACGGCTCAGAGCTACAATGATCTCTCTACCTGCTGCCAGAATGGCTACTGGCATAGGAACGACTGGATGCGCGGTGTTGGGCTATTATCAAAGTGTTTTGTGGAAACCAGCGTGACAATTTGCTCCAAATACAGTCACCACGATAAACAAAATGCAGTTCCTCAAAGCCCCCTCCAGGAGCAGTCTTAGGGATGCTGGAAAAAGTAAGATTCTGAGTATCTCTTTAAGATTCTGGAAGACACGCTACAGGGATGGCTGTTAATTGATGACCATTCACCCGCACGCTGTTTACAAAGAGAAGTCTTCACAGTTCCTACTTCGGGCAGAACCAATGTTGGGATATAAGTTTTGGTTTAATTCTTTAACGTCGGCAACAAGGAGTCACCTGCCGTCTGCACATAGCATGCAGGGCCTGGGTGGCTTCCTGGACACAGGAGCGAGGCCCGTGCACACCCCCGGCCTTCCTATCCGCGCGCACAGAGCGGATGTGCAGCCTACACACAGGATTTGGGGGGACGGCCATCACAAAGTACCAAAACGCTGGAGCGCTGCTAAGCCAATTTGGGAACAACTCACCCTGATGTGCCTGCCTTGAGACTCATGCAGGCTGTGCTGAGCCACGTGAAAGCTTTGGTCCATTTTCTGGAAACAGAGTGTATCTTCTGGTATGTTCTAATATGAGGGGGAAAGTGGATCCCCACACTTGCTGTGCACTTGTCTGTAAGACGGAGTGAAGGTTTCCTGCTCTGTTTATAGTTTCTGAGATCTTTTGACCCTTCTTGATAGAAAGATTTATCCTCCAGGGAGGGGTGGGGTGGGGTGGGGTGGGGAGACAGACGTCCCAGCTAAGGAACCTAAGCCCAGAAGGGTTAACTAATGACAACGTAAGGCAAGAAAAGAATATGTCCTCATTCGTAATCACTGGAGGAAAATCACAAGGCTGTCAGGTGTCACGAATGTTGAAAGGGGAACTGTGTGGTGCTGGGGACAAAGTACGTCCTGGAGTCCCAGGACGCCTGCATTCTAACCCTGGCCGTGTGCTCCTGGCCATGCCCCTTCCCCTTGCAGAGCCGTTCCTTGACGGGAAGAAAAGCCCCGATTCAGTGATTTCCAATCATGTCCAGAAGTCACGAGGGGAAACACATCATGTCAGTTTACTTTGTACATTTTAAAAAGGACTTTTTAGGGGCGCCTGAGCCTGGGTGGCTCAGTCAGTTAAGCATCGATTTCAGCTCAAGTTATGACCTCATGGTTCATGGGTTCAAGCCCTGCATCGGGCTGTGTGCTGATGGCTCGGAGCCTGGAGCCTGCTTCAGATTCTGTGTCTCCCTCCCTCTCTGCCCCTCCTCCACTCGCACCCTGGCTCTCTCTCTGTCAAAGATGAATAAGCATTAAAAAAACTTTTAAAAAGTAAATACTTTTTTTTAAATGTTTATTTATTATTGAGAGAGAGCGAGAGAGAGAGAGCGCGAGAGAGAGAGAGCCACCTGGGGAAGGGGCAGAGAGAGGGAGACACAGAATCTGAAGCAGGCTCCAGGCTCCGAGCCATCTGCACAGAGCCTCACGTGGGGCTTGAACCCACGAACCATGAGATCATGACCTGAGCTGAAGTCAGATGCTTAACCGACTGAGCCACCCAGACGCCCCAGTAAAAAGGACTTTTTAGTTGATAACAGTGAGGTGCTGAATGAGGGGCTTTCTTTGCTCGTGACTTCCTACTTCCTTGTCAATAACCGGTAGAGGAGGCAAGGAGAGCCAGTGCATGGGTTTGCTTTTGGACATGGCTGGTCTTCCGGGTGGCTCTAGGAGTGCCATCCTGCCGAGCGGATCTGCCTGACGCACCGTACTAATGAAAGAATTCAAACCTGCCTAAGGAACTGTGACCCTGGCCACAGGAGTGTGATGCCACACGCATCTCCCGGGGAGGGGGTGGGTGGCCCTCCAACTCCAACTCAGCTCTCGCCCCCTGCTTGGGGTTCCTTGTCCTGTTCTCTTTCTGTGGGTCTACCTGTAGATCCTGTCTTTGTCTTCACATGTTCATGGCACACGCAAATGAGCGTGCACCTGCAGGCGCACACCTCCCGCCATTAGCACACGGGTCCTGTCCACCTGTCTGCCACACTCGCCCTCCCGCTGTTCCTCAGACGCATCAGGCGCCCCGTACTCCGGAAGGTGGTTCCTGTTCCTCTGCCTGGAATGCACTTCCCCGGGTATCTCCATGGGCTGCTCTCCACGATCCTTCTTGAACATCCCTGTTCAAGACCAGTGTACTGCTCCCCGCCCCACCCCAGACGAGCTTTTTAATCCCCTTCCTGGTTTCCATTTGCTCTATGACATCTACCACCATTTTTGCATGCCGCGTATTTTCTCCTGCTTTTCTCCACCAGAAAGTGGCCTCGAGGAGGGCGGGGATCTTTGCCTGTGTCACCCAGTGCTGTGCCCGGCATCTAGAACAGTGCCTGGGGCACATACTATGTACTTAAAGAATACTAGTTAACGAAATGAATGAACTGTCTTCCCACCACCCCTCTATCATTAGTTAGCATCCAGTACCTGTAAGAGGCTCTGGAGAGGGTAGAACAACGTAGAGCACAAGGGAGGGGGATCATGTTTATCAAGTGCCTGGCAGGGCGTCCCATCCATAGTACTCACTCAGTGAACACTATTTACCAGGTGAATGAAAAATGAATGGCCCTTTAGCGGAGACAGCAAATAGTCTGGGGGGGGGGCAGACCCATTCCTTTCTGACAACTGAGGGTAGGTGCCTCCAGTGAAGTGTCCCCCAACGGCGGTGGGCGCTCCAGGGGTGCGACAGTGTGTGCTTTCCGACTCAAATGGTAACCGCGACACCAAATACCGCGGCAACGGCAGCAGCCAACGCTTGTTAAAGTATCTGTGTGCTCAGATATTACCTCTCAGCCTCAGCAAAAGTTTGCCATGCCACGCTCAGTAGCAAGCAGATTTTTCTTCTCCTTCCTCCAACCGCTTCCTTGCAATTTTCTCCCCCAGCCTTCAAGGTCAGGGGTTGCCGCTTCCGGAAGGTGCCCCGCGAGTCCCTGTGTGGTGCCAGCCACCGTCCTTCACTGAGGAAGCCAGGCTGTGGTCTTGCTTGCATACGAGAAGCCTTCCCTGACCATGTAGGGAGGTCCAAGCTCTTTCTCCCCTGGGCTTTCACAGAACTTTCTTCCCACCTGTCACCTTCCTGCGCTGGACCGTGTGCTCCCGGACTGCAGGCATTACATCGAATTCAGCTGTGTCCCCAGCCCCTCATACGGAGACACACCCCAAGTGCTGAATGAACAGGACGTAACCCCTGGGTGACCATTTTGAGTTGCCTCACTCAAAATCTCTATGGCCTACGAAAGGGAGCGTGCTCTCTTCAGACAGAAGCTGCTTAAAACATCCTTTCAGGAGGCTTTTAATGTGACTTCACAAGCTCAGGATGTGTTTGAGTTCTTTCGTTTCAGAATTAAAAAAGTTGTTTTTCCCCAGAAATCCTTTAATGGCCGCTTACCTGAACTTGCCCTTGCTTTACCCTGTGCTCAGAGAAAATAGCTTTCTCTGGGCCTTTGTGGTTATTTTTATTTTCCAAACTTCCAGACAGAAGCATTCTTTTGCTTTTGTTGTTCGACATAAAAGTAAGACTTAATCAACAATTTAAAGGATACTTCCAATACAGTAATTGAGTTAACGTGCAGGTTTTAATGGGTCTGTTCCCTCCCTCTGAATGTGTGAACGATCTCAGAGCAGAGTTCACGTCCCACCGCTCTGGGAGTGCGCTTTGTGGACATTTATAAAGTGGCAGAGGAGACTATTTTACTCTGGAAGAAACGTATGGATCAGAGATACGAGAATTTGGAGATGATGAAAAATGGGAAAGAGCGGCTCTTTGTGGAAGCCTGTGTCCGCAGTCATGGAGTTTCCCCTCCCGCTGGGGGTGGGAGGTGGGTCTGTGGCGGCGAGGGAGGTCCAGGAATCAGAGGAAACACTGATGGTCAAGCACAGAAAGGCAGCCGTGTGGCCAGGTCCTAGACAGACGCTCAAAACCTCCCTCTTAGAAGGTACCTGTGTTCACAGGGGCCTCGGAGGCTGTTGTGTCCAGCCCTTTCATCTCAGATAGAGGGAAACACGGCCAGTGAGGGGGAGGGGCCACTCAGCCCACAGGGAGCTCTGGACAGTGGGAGGGGCCCGGGACCCGCTCCAGGAGGTTCTGACTCCCACCTGCTGCAGGCAGACCGGGCAGCCCTGCGGGAGTGGGTGAGTCCATCGAGCCTTACGCCAGCGGTATAGCAGGTGGTTTTATGTATTTTAGGTCAGGCTGTTTTAGTATTAATATAAAAATCACCACGAAGGCTCAGATAATTGGCTGACTAAGTGCCTTCACGTTCTCAGCACTATTATGCCTTTGGTTTTATTAAACAGCACTTACTATACATCAATGAATATTTCATTGGTCTTTCATTACTGAGTGAATCATTGGAAAATCACTGCCGCGGAGTTAACTTTACCCTGCCTCTCTTGAAATGGCATGGTGCTTGCCATCTCATTAACAGATATTTTTATGGCCATAATTTGGCTTCAAGATCACACAGTTAAAGAAATTTGGAATGCCACCATGTTGAACTTTTCTGTCTGGCCGTTAGCTGAAAGCTGACTAGAATTTCGTGGGCACCAAAATTACTCTAGTCTCAGAATTGACCTCTGCTCCTGAGCTGTCAATACCAAATATCTGGGGTCTATTAAGTCCCCTGAGTTTCTGAAAAAGCAATTTTCATGAGATACTTACTTTCCATTGCCTACCCAGGGAGACGGTATCTGAGCGACTTTTGAAGCATTTTGCTACAAAAGAGAGAGAGAGAGAGGGACGTAAGGACATCTATTTTGTGTTTTATTAATTCAGAAACAGATGGAAGTGTGATTTAGAGAACATTAATATTGATTGCAGCATTTCGGGAATGCACACTATGACACACACTCGATGAAAATAGCTGGTTAGGATAATTAGTGGGCTCCAATCAGGACCATGAAAGTCACTTGATGAAAGATCGTATACACTAAAAGGCCCAGTGAAATCAGACTCAGTTCTCCAAGAAGTGGTTTAATTATCCTCATCTGAAATTTATTCTGCAAAACAAGCTCTTCAGAGTGCTGGCAAGCTTTTCTCCTGTAGCTCCCCTGGCAAACTTGTTCCCCGGGAGGCGAGGTGGCCCGTAATTTCTGCCATCCCAGGAAGGTGCCGGGAGGCAGCAGCGGCGTTGTGTGGTCGATTCGGTTGCGAATCACCTTGATTTGCTATCTCGACAGGCCAATCCCTGTTTGGCAATGCAACTGGCCCAGGGCCGCGCTGCCTTGGGACACTAAAGCATCCTTCTCTCTGAACGGGACCGGGCTGGTCTCAAAACCGGGCCTTCTGCATTTGGCGGAGCACACACTTGCACAGCTCTCAGCACCACTGCCTCAGGACAGTGGTCCGGCTCATTAGAATGACCTCCCCAGGTCAGAGCCCAAGGGGCACAGGACCAGGACCCCCGGGGGCACTGAACCCGACCCAGGCCCGCCTTTGCAGCGTCAAGACCGAGCCTACGCTCTTCCATTGCCTCCTGGGTTCTGGCCCAGCCCCCTTTGCAAATGGGGTGCTGGGCAGGGTGGGCATTTTCAGGAGCCCAGTGAGCACGCAATACTTCTCTGGAGACTCCAGGTTTTAATCTAAAAGAAGCTCAACACACTGCTGGAAGAGCGACTTATTTAACATCTGTTTGGTATCACACTTGGGGGGATGGGACCCAGAACTGTGCTCTCACAAGCCCTCCAGGGCATCTAAATGCCCACTCAGGTTCGACGATCGCCTTTCTAGAGCACGGCTGGAGACCCGTGGACACAGGAAGGGATGGGCAGCTGTCGTGTGCCACCCGTTCAGCTACGTGAGCACCAGCTCCACGGCACGGTGAGGCCTTGGCGAGCTTGCCCTCTTCCCCACCCTAGTCAGCGTCCTCACACAGCTGTGTGATGTCACTCATGGGACTCGGGTGACACATGTGAGGCCATGACTGGATTCATTTCAAATAACTTCTTTGGTGCAATTTAGTCAAGCAGTCTCATGCACTTGGCAGAAATAATAATAATAACAACAACAACAATAATAATAAAATCATCCTTCCCTTTTATGGCTGGACCAACAGGAACCTTGAGCCTTCTCAAGTCTAAATCATGGTCAGTGTTGGGGGGCAAATGAAGCAGAAGCTTCACAGATCATCGAGCCAGTGACACTTTAGAGGCCAGACTAAGCATCAGGCTGGTAGTTTTTATCTGGGCTCGCTCTCCAATTCTGGCATTCTCTTTGCAGTTAAAATACCTTTTTTCTTTTTGCTTGCCAATTAAAATTTCCAGCTCCCTAGATGACGGGTTTCTCTTTCTTTCTTTCTTTCTCTCTCTCTCTCTCTCTCTCTCTCTTTCTTTCTTCGTGTGCTAATTTATTTTGGTAACCAAAGCAATCAGTTGTTTTAAAGTGCAGCCACCATACTCCAAGACTCTCCACGGCCAAAGGGAATGGCTATCCCCCCAGAGCCTGGGGTGGCTGCAGTGACTTCTTTCACTGTTGAGAAACTTTGGGACTGGCCGTTCACTTAACACGGCACTGGTCACAGCCACAGTCACAACCTGTGTCCCCTGGTGGGTCCGCCACACACAGTGGGGGAGAAGGCATCATTTCCCTGACTGCAACCAGGAAGATGCGAAGTGCCATTTTGCTTGGACCAAACCTGAGCTCTCTGCTGAGCCCTGAGGCAGAGGCAGGAGGGCCACGGCCGGTGGGCATGCGAGGTGAAGCCTTTGGCAGCAACGACCTTGACATTTAATAACATGCCTGCCACATCTCATTAGTGATTTTATTCACTCAGTACTTACAAATTATACAAAATAAGGATTACCTTAAAATATTCCATCAGTGATCTGGAGTACTTCATGGCATGGTCCTTCTTCAGCTTAAACATCCGCAAGTAGAGAAGTGATAAACATCTGTAGCTGTGGTGATGAGGAAGGATTATGTTAATGCCGGTGCGTAATGAAAGCTACACGTTGTCAACAAAATGCTGATTCATAGTTTGCGGTTCCCCTCCTACGGTTCTTGAGGAACACCAGTGCAAAAAGAAAAATTTTCAAAAGAGAAGGGGTAAGCATTAAAATCCCATCTTGATAAGGCTATAAATTAGGAGAGTAAATGTTTAGTCAGCGACTGAAGAAATCCATTAGTTATCCTTTAATAGTTTAATGGAAAACAAGAATAATGATCTGGGGTAAGCAGCTTAAGTCGATCTGGAGTTTTCAAATCCTTATGTGACATTTCAGCTGTTTCATAGCCTCCATGAGACTTACCATAATACTGCCAGCTTTTTGTCCCCGTCCGAAGCCAAGGGGCTTGCAAAGTTCTTCAGTCTCATCGCGTACCTTTGGAGAGAAAGGACAAGCTCGAGTGCCATCTGTGTGACCCGTCAGAAACTCCCATGCCTCGGTGCCACATTTGCTCTGGGTGGGAGAACGAAAGCACGGGCGAGAGCACGCTTTCCTGGACACGTGCAAAACGACGATGGACAGAGTGACATACAGAAGGGAGCTCTGGAGAGGTCAGCTGAAGCGGGAGCCCGTGTGCCAGGGCAGGGCCGTGGAAGGTCTGCTAAACGCCGGCAAAGGCATAAGAAAGAACGAAATCTTGCCATTTGCCGGGACATGGATGGAGCTGGAGAGCATAATGCTTAGTGAAGTAAGTCAGAGACAGACAAACTCACTCGCATGTGGAGTTTAAGAAACAAAACAAACAAGCCAAGGGAGGAAAAAAAAAAAGAGAGAGAGAGACAAACCGAGAAACACTCTTCACTCTAGAGGACAAAGTGATGGGGAGGAATGGGGAGATGCGTGGAAGAGGTGACGGGGGATTGAGGAGGGCACTTGTGATGAGCACAGGGTGACGTATGGAAGTGTTGGATCACTATACTGTGCACCTGAAACTAATAGGACATTGTAGGTTTATTAACTGCAATTTATTAAGGGGCAGAGAGACAGGGAGACACAGAACGTGAAGCAGGCTCCAGGCTCTGAGCTGTCAGCACAGAGCCCGATGTGGGGCTCGAACTCGCGAACTGTGAGATGGTGACCTCAGCTGAAGTTGGATGCTTAACTAACTGAGCCACCCACGTGCCCGCTAACTGGAATTTAAATAAAAACTTAACAAAATAAAACAAGTGCTGGCAAAAGGTTGTTTCTAGGACCACTCTAGCTAAAGACATTCCTGGCTTGCCACGAGAGGTGGCCACAAATGTCAGTCTCAGCTGACTTTATGACAGACGAGGTAAATAATACACGACTCTGTGTGACACGGGCATGGGGAGCCCACAATCACACAGTGAAAGAGGTCTTTTCTAATGGCTCGGCTTTTGAATATATTCTTATAGAAAGTGGTTTTGTTTTGTTTTGCTTTAAAGGAAGGTCGATTTCACAGCATTTGAAGGTCTAAGTGCCCTTAATTTATGGTGCTGGTATATTTTGTCTTTCCATTCTCTTTAATTGTTACTGTTCCACACTGGGGTGATCAAAGGTTGAGCAGCTCTCATTTTTTTTTCTTCTAGCTGAGCACATCCCATTCTGGGCATTTAGACTCTTGAAAATCAATTCATTGCATAAAATCATTGTCTGAGCTTTAATGCAATTTCACAGGTACCTGTGGAGGAATGAGTAATGGAGTTCAGTGTTGCAGAAGGAAGCTGAAAGTGTGCAGGCAGCGTGGACTAGTTCTCATTTACGAGAAGGTGATGGGGAGCCTGTACCACGGACTCCCTGTTTTCGACAGCCTCTCCAGAACACCAGCACCCCTGGGCTTGCCCCCCAAGACTCGGCGCCCTGTCGGCATGCTGTTATCACCCTGCTCTCCTGGCTACCGCTCCACTTCTGCTGAGGGAACATTTTCCAACAAAAGGACCTGAGCACGTGATGTGGGTCCCTTCTGTCGTTGCCATATTAAGCAAAAGGAGTTTTATTATGTAATAAATCAAACTGTCTTTGACAGTTGGATCGCTGAAATGTCAACTCATTGTGATGCCCCACTTGTTTGCACAAATACATTTCTATTGCAGACTCCCAGGGCTCAGAGCAACTATAATTACTTGGAGGAAGAAAACTGGGCTCTCTCTCTGTGGCCAGCATACTGTCGGAGAGAGAGTAATAAAAATCTCTGCAACACAATATTATGCTACTAAAAACTATGTTCATATTACAGTCTCTCCATAATTGCAACTACTTTCAAAGACCTAGTTGCTTTAGCCCATTTTATTCTCAACTGAAATTTCTCTCTCTCTCTCTCAAAAAAAAAACAAACAATTAGACACACACACGCTTTACAGAAAATATAAAAACTGTCCACGTAGAGAGAGGGCACACAAAGAGGTGCATGTAAAACTGGGGTGATCTGAACAAAGTCCATGGATTTTATCGGTGTTGGGGGAAACGGGAGAGTGGGGCCACAGGAACTTATGGTATCATTTCTCACAACTGCACAAGAATCTACAATTCACTCAAAAATAAACTAAAAATATTGACTTTAAACTAAATGTTCAGGGGTGCCTGGGTGGCTTAGTCAGTTAAGCATCTGTCTGACTCTTGGTTTCAGCTCAGGTCATGATGTCATGGTTTGTGAGTTCGAGTCCCATGTTGGGCTCCATGCTGACAGCATGGAGCCTGCTTGGGATTCTCTCTCTCTCTCTCTCTCTCTCTCTCTCTCAATCTCTCTCTCTGTCCCTCCCCCACTCATGCACTCACACCCCCTGCCCAAAATAAATGAATAAACTTAAAAAACAAAAAACGTGCATACATTCTCCATTGACTTTCACCAGGTTCTACTGAGATCTACTCCTGGGGGGAACAAACTATCACATAATGAGAAGACAACAACAGCTGTGCTTGGAAAAAAATATTTTTTGCTACATAATTATGGAAAAAGACTTGTTTTCTAATGGAAATAAATATTACTCAAAGATTCACATTGCATTTTTACCAAGAACAAGATATGTTCTGCTTTTATATTTTTAAGACAGCATGTTTTTTTTTCCTAAAAGAAAATGAGTTAGAAAGAAAAATAGAGTGAGATAGAAAACACCCATAATTTCACCCTACTGCAGCTATGATCTCATTTCCCTTCCAGGTTAGTCCACAAGCAGAAACATGCTTTTCATGGTCAGAAATGTTGTGTGTATATAATTCTGCAGCTCGTTTTTACTTTAACATTGTATTATAAACATTTTCATGCAGCTACATAGTCTCCGTCATTGTTGCAATTCAATGGCTGCAAAGAATTCTGTTGAGTGTACTACAGTGTAATTACTTACTCTTCTGTGATTGATTATTTGGTTTGCTTCTAATCGTGTACTATAATATATGCCAAACTGAAAACCATACAGATAACTTGCTCTACTCTTGCAATTATTTCCTTCAGTACAGGAAATTCAAATTTCCAGAAGTTGAATTACTAGCTGAAAAGGTATGAATGCTCATTTGTGGAGGTTTCCAGCAAAGGAGAGGCCTAGGTCACCATTAGTGTGTGTGTGTGTGTGTGTGTGTGTGTGTTTGTGTTAACACTAGGTATTAGCATTTTTATATTTTCTTGTTAATTTAAAAAGTGCCTTTTTTAAAGTCTGCATTTTTGGAAGGATAGAGAACATGAATTTTCTCCATGTTTCTTCACTAATACTGCCCCTCAATTTTTTTAAAGTTTATTTATTTTGAGATGGGGGGAGGAACACAGAGAGAGAGACAGACAGACAGACAGACAGAGAATCCCAAGCAGGCTCTGTGCAGTCAGTACAGAGCCTGATGCGGGGATTGATCTCACAAACCCTTGAGATTGCGACCTGAGCCGAGATCAAGAGTCAGACGCTTAACCAACTGAGCCACCCACGTGTCCCGCCCCTCAATTTTTTTTATGTTTGTTTATTTATTTTGGGGGGGGGGAGTGAGACAGAGAGAGAGAGAGAGAGAGAGAGAGAGAGAGAATGTGCACAAGTGGGGGATGGGCAGAGAAAGGGGGAGAGAGAGAGAATCCTAAGCAGACTCCGCTGTCAGCAGAGTCTGATGCAGGGCTTGAACTCATGAACCGTGAGATCACGACCTGAGATGAAACCAAGAGTCAGAAGCTTAACTGACTGAGCCACCCCAGTGCCCTGCCCGTCAATTTTTAATCCTTATAAGTTTTGTGAGAATTTTCATCTTGTGCATCTTGGAAGAATCACTGGCAGCCTCGAATACACTGAGAAATCAATTTCCCCTTAAAAAGCTACAGAATGGCAGTGGTGGCTTTCACAGAGCATAAAGTAAGTCCGAGAGATACTTCACATGCTTCTCTGAACACAGAAAATTGGAAGGTGGCTGCCTGGCCTGGCAAGGTGAGGCTGCTGTCCTCATAATCTCCTTACTTTTGTGGCTTTAACTTAATCATCTGATTCTATGCAAGCATAGTTTTTTTTTTTTTCTTTAGAATAGTCCACACTCTTTTGATCTTTTGGAGTGCTTTTCTGGGAAAATATGCATGCTAAACGTGTCCAGTGTTTGTGTGAAGGTTTAATTACAAGGGCCTCAGATTTGTAACCGTTTATGCAGACACATGCAACATAGTAAAAACTAGGCCCAGCATAATCAATTAATGGAGCCAGAGGTGACCCGGAAATAAGGACCTATCAGGTAAAGAATGGATCACTCAATCTCAAAGGCAATTATTTACTCCATCCAGCAAATGATGGTGCTTTCCCACTATTCAGAAGTGGATTAAATTATTTTACAAATATCTGCAGGTTACCGGAAAATACCACGATGGGCCTTTCTTTTCTTTCTCCTTCTTCCAGGAATTTTTCTGATTACCCACAAATTCTCCTCCATAGAGACCAACAAGAGGCCCCCCCCCCCTGCTACCACCTTGTCTGTTTCCCTGAAATTCCAGACACATGGGAAGTTTACTGTGCACCTGTGGCCTTAAATGTCAACTCTGCGGCCCCTCCTTTTTACAGTTTTTTTAAATGTTTATTTTATTCTTGAGAGAGAGAGACAGAGCGTGAGCAGGGGAGGGGCAGAGGGAGAGGGAGACACAGAATCCGAAACAGGCTCAAGGCTCTGAGCTGCCAGCACAGAGCCGATGCGGGGGCTCCAACTCATAAACCGCGAAATCACGACCTGACCTGAGATGGACGTTTAACCGCCTGAGCCACCCAGGCGCCCGTAATCATGGCCCCTTTTTAATAACTGAGGCAGAAATACTTAGAAAACATGGTTTATAACAGGAGTCCCGATAGTGCCACCTTTCTTGAATTGCGCTTTGGAAAGGCAAGTGTCAATGCCAAATGGTAAAATTATTACACTTCACTTCCACCCACCATGTTTCCATTTTAATTTTATGAAGGTTGCAAATTATAACACTCACATTATAACCTCTGAAGGGGGTCATTTATCAAGGCAGTGTCCATCAACTATAAATTTTCCATGACGTTAATCAAATGGTAAGAACTAATTATGATGGCTTCTAAGAAGAAGATGCACGGGACAAACCATTAGGAGGAGGAAATGATATTTTTGGAAAACACAGCAGATTCTAATTATGAGGGAGACGAGCTTAGGAAGATGGCTTTGGAAAGGCCATGAACCTGAGGAGCTCCACGGTCTCAGAGTACATGGTGTATGGAGACTTGGCTTCCAGAGGGTCGCGCTCCATCGCGTTGCCACATTCGGTGAACGACAGGGCTGCGTCGGCGTAATTCACGGCTTTGCCAAATTTCTCAAACTGAAACGGGAAGATCGCTCGTGAGCACGATATTGCCTCTCTTCTCCCTCTTATAAAGGAGTGGATCTCAACCCGGGGCAATTTTCCACCCCCCACCCCCGGAAACATTTGGCAACGTCCAGAGATATTTCTGGTCATGAGCACGAGGCCGGAGAGACTGCCACACATTCCCCAAGGCACAGGACAGGCCCCGCGATGGAAAGGGGAGTCGATGTGTGACTTTGTATCGACAATGACGCAGCTGATTTAAGGTTCTATTGTCATGACACTGGCGCTGGTTGAGAAGAGAAAAGGCGGCCAAGGTGGCGCGCGTGTCGTGGTGGTGTTATCATATATCTGTGGTACTGTTGTTGTCAGTATTTTTTAGTGGCCCGGCATGCAAATCACTGCCTTGGCTAGTTTCTATGCAGTGAATGGACTAGCCTGGTCATTGCAGGGTCCTATGGACAGAGCTTGCAATGAACTCTGTTTTTGGTAAGGCTCCTGGACCAGGTCCACGTACAGTCTGTGCTTGGAACTCTTTGGGAGCACGTTGACCCCCACCCCAGGAGAAGGGTAACAAATTGACGCTATTGTCATGACAAATGTGAGGCTTCAGTGCGACTGTTGACAATAATCACATCACTTTCATTGTAAATGATGGTCTGAAACAGCGTGTCAAAAAGCCAAAAAATATAGCACTACTAAATATTTTAGTTTAGTAAAATTTTATTGCAAAAGGTTTTAGCCCTGATAATGGTCATGATTAAACTGACTTAGACATACTGATTTCTTTTTTATGTGTAATGAATATTATATATGACACTTTTATAGTGAGTATTTTATAACAGTGTTTAATGTTTTCAATTTTTGATAGCGGCATGTAAGAATTCCACTAATACGGAATTTTATGGAAAAGAACCGGTATAATGCAGACTTAGTTATTTTAATTTTCTTGTATACCTTTTATCAAAATATTTTCTTGCGACTGTGAAGGTTTCAATTCTCAAAATGGCAGAGAGGCTGTCTCTAGCAAAGGATTAAGTACAATCGCTTGTTGTAAGTGACTCTATAACAAATGTTCTTCGGCTTTTACATACCGCAGGAATTCTGTGGTTTCCTTACTGTAAGCTGTTGTGGGAAAATACTGGTTTCAACCAAATTCAAAGTGGTTTGATGAAAACCTGTGTGTGTGTATGCAAACTATCTCCTTCTTCTCTTGCCTTACAACATTATTTCCTTAGGTAATCCAGCTCCAACTGACTCTCCCATGGGGAAATTAATCTTTACATCCTGAGTTTTCAAAGTGACTTTTCATTCACAAACCCATAGCTGCAAGGCTGCTTAAAGATCTCCTAGCCCAAACCTCTCTTTTTTTCCAAGAGAAGAAACTGAAGTCCACATGGAAAATTACATGGCCATAGTGCCAATCAGTGGCCAGGTCGCGCCCCCTTCCTGGGCCTCAGTTTCCCCATCCATGAAACGAGGGGCTTGAACTACAGAGGGGCTTCTAGCCCTGACACAGATATAAGCCTAGCAAAGATATCTTCCTCTAGATGGGTGTTTCTCCACCTTTTTTCCATCATTACTACCTCACCTCTGGCTACTGAGGGAGCTATTTCAGATATTTTTTTCACACAGCTCCACTGAAATTTCAATGCCAAAAATATATTCATTATCTCTTTATGTACTGTGGCCTGGGGGGGGGGCAGGTCACACACCATTGCAATGTCTGACTTTTTTACTTTACCCCCCAAAACTGGCTTTTGCCCCCATGTGGGGGATGAAATCCCCACAAATGAAAATGCCTTTTCTAAATGGCTTAGACCAAGAGTGATTTTGGGGGTACACATAAAGACGACAGTGGAAGGTACAGAGTATTAGTTCTTAATCACACGTATGTATCTCTGTGGCTGTGATGCTTCTCAGTTCTTCTAAATCTCACCCACATGGTCTCCTCTGCACATCCCACTCTTCCTGAGCCCACGGACCAGCTTGTCAAGAGAACGTTTATGTGCTCCCTTGCCCTGATTTTGACAGGGTCGACCCCAGAGCACTTCTGTGCTGCTGCGGAGTTGAGGACACACCTTCCATATCACCGGCCCCCCATACAATGGTCACGGGCACCGTCTCCCCAGCATCTCTGGTGCAGCTGGACCCGAGCCTGCTTTGTCTTTTTCATTTGCAGGAGCAGAGGACAATAGTTTTCAAAGGACGGTTCACCCCACAGAAAGGTTAGCTGTAGACAATACCTGAGCAATTTGGACCATGGTGGGGAACTGACAGAAAACAGGGAAGCGTCAGATGCAGCTGGTGTTGACACAAGTCACAGCCCTGCCAGGGCCTAACACCGCGGGTCCTCTAGGTCCTGGGTGGACCCAATGCCATGGTGGAGGATACCATTGAGAGCCTTCTCTAGGACAGTGGAGAGGGTTAATGCCCATACCAGGGTCCCAGTCTCAGAACTTCTGATTCCATTTGTCTGGGGTATGGCTTGGGCATCATGTTTGTTTTAAAGGCCCCCAAAGAATTGTAACACGTGGTTGACGCCCCCTGTTGGGAGGCGCAGTCAGAACAACTCAACAGGCTGAGCTCATGGTTGATCTAGGTGGCCAAGACCCTTGGAGGCAGCGGGGCCATGCGTCCTCAGAAATCCAGATGACAGAAGTTCCCTTCTCTGTGTAGGGTCCTCGCCTGGCTGTACGCCTCACTCTGGAAACATGTGATCGATGCAGCACAGGGCGGAGGTTTTTCTACACACCCGGGTTTCCCAAAGCCCATTTTTGAGGCCACTTAACCAGCTTTCTATAACCTCTCTGCCACACTGGTCCTGATTTATTGGGACCAATGGGGGTTCCTACTTTCTCCAGGGCAGTTTCAAAAGTCATTTGAAAATTCACTTGAAAGATAGCAATAGCGTATGCCATTTAGCTCCTGAAGTTAGGGCAAGGGGAGGAAGAGCAAGAACATGGATGATGGCAGGGCAACACTCTCTCAAGGACTTGGGAACTATGCTGTGAGGAATCGACCAGCCCCAGTCTCCCTGTGTCAGAGCAGCGAGGAACTCTGACTCGTATGTAAAGTGCCTTCTTGGTTCCCCTTCAAAGCATAACACCTTAGTGGGAGGAAAGCAACGAGAGGAACAAAACCTACCAGTGCGTCAGCTTTGTGCTTTAGCTTCTTAGCCTCTTGCATGTAATAATCAGCATTGTGAACCCTAAACAAACGAAACGAACTCTTTCAGCAACCAATGTTTCATCTTTCTGCCGACAGCCAGAAGAATCACAGATTATTTCGCTATAAATCCATTCCAATACAATGCCCTCAAAAAGGTAGGTGAATGCCCTCCCTTGTATGACAACCAGCCTGGAAATATCCCCAGAAGTGGAACGTGAAGTGTGTAATGGAGCATTAGGATAAATAACTGCCCCTCTAACCCAGGCATTCCATGGTCTGAACATTCCACAGACCCAAACGAACCTGGCTGCCGTTGACACACTGTTCCATCTGAGGACGCGGATAAGAAAGGGGGACAAAGCAACCTAGAATTAAGCACCTGTCTTTGGAAACGGTAACAGAGCTCCATGATTAAAATGGGCCGAAGACATTTCTTGGTGGGGACAAAGCTGTGCGTGGGGAGGAGGAGCTACTGCCAAGGTCTTACTTTGGGTGACACGTGGAAGGTGCTAGAAAAGCCGTAAAGCCTCCACCCCCCGCCCCACCGTGTCCATGATAACTGGGGAACAACATACGAGTCGTCAAAAGTGAGCTTGGGTCTCCGGACGTTGGTGGTGCTGCTGGACAGAAGGGGCAGGGCCGCCCAGGACGCCATTTCCAGGTGACTGCTGTCCATGAGGCCAGTAGTGATGGTAGATGTGATGGTGGAAATGGTTGTGGTAGTGGTTGTGGTAGTGGCTGTGGCAGTGGCGGTCGCAGTGGCCGTGACAGTGGCGGTGACAATGGCAGTAGCAGTGACAGTGGCAGTGGCAATAGCAGTGTTGGTGACCGTGACGGTGGCAGACGCGGTCTTTTTTGGAGTGTCTCCATCCTGGGAAAAAAGACAAAGATATACTTTGAATGTCAAGCACATTAGGAAACAAGGCAAGAGAAAAGAAAACAATGCGTACAGCTGCAGGATAAATACGTGATCCTGGTATATCACCAGCTTCTTCTCTGTGACGACACCAACCCCAAGCTAGTCAGGCACTGTGATTACATAAGCCCCATTACCCCATGAAGACAGCCATTGGCAAATCTGGTAGGAGAGGTGGGTGGGGATAGGAGGAAGGGGGAAGGGAGGGAAAGAAAGATAGATGAGCAAGGAGAGAGAGAACTGAGCAAGAGAGAGAGACAAACAGAGAGACAGCGAGACAGAGAGAGAGAGGTGAACCTGATATGTATACTTTTGATAAGGGAACGGCCCAGAACTTTCACTAGGGTAAATAAGTACCTTAGTCACTCTGCAAAATACCAAATTCAGTGCAGCAAATACCAGCATACCAGGCCTTGTAGCCTGGGACCAAGCTGCCCTTTTGTTCACTGAGGTCTTGACTGATGTCTGTGTCTATGTCACCTGAGGGCCTCTGGGATGGTAACAGCTCGACCAGATCAAAACCCAAATGGGTAAGAGACTTCTGGGTTTCACTCTGAACTGTCACTGCCCACAAAAAGAGTGGGATCCAGATGAAGAAAGTAGGTGGCAAGATTTATAATCCTGTGACAGTATGTGTCACGAGACCACGTGCCCTGTTCACACGGTAGACTCTGCCCTCCCCACCTGGCAATGGTGGGATGATCCTGACTGTTCTATTTCTGGCCATGCTTTGCCATGGGACCTCTTTCTCCTTCTGCTCTTCTGAGTTGCTATCTCCCTAAGGTTGGTATCTACCAAGGTTCATTCCTCAGATCTCTGCTTCCTTGACCTTGGCAGGATTTGCCAATCGTGTATGCATTGGCACAGATTTGACAACATGCAGATTACTGCCAAATGGAAACCTCGATCTTACCTTCTCTCTGGAGCTCTAGACCTGCAGTGATCACCTCTGGATCATTACCACCAAGATGGCACATTAGTACCTCAAAGTGCTCTGAAACCAATTTCATAACCAAAGCAGTCCCCTCTTTCCATTAATGGCAGATGGTCTTCTGTGTCACCAAGGTTGGATTTCTCCATGTCAGTAAGGGCACTGTGGTCATCCCTGGGGTAGGAATACTGGAACCAGTGTCTCCCGACCTTGCCTTCCATCTGAGCTGCTCTGCTCAATCAGCTTTATATACCGGAGTTCTGTAAATTCTTTCCTTTCAAAAAATGACAATGTTCCTAAAACTCTTTTGCAAAGAGCTTCAGAATAAAATGAATTTCACAGTTGTATCTCATCTTTAATTTCTTCCTCTTCATTGCCCTTATCCAATCAATTCCAAAGTCCTATTCATTCCATCTCCTCAGTGTTTCCCAAGTCTGTCCCTCCCTCCTCTGAAGCCTCAAAGTGCAGGTCCTCGTGGCTTCTGACTGAGACCATCAGCCTCCTGGTTGGACCCCTGACCTCTGAGCTAGCCTCCCCAATCCACTCTCAATCTGCTGCCGGCCAGCCGGCGCTCCTTACGCAAAGCTCCAATGCATTTCACTGCCTCGCATCCAAATGCGAACCCAAGGCTGAGCTCCTTTGCTGGCATGTAAGGTCCTCCCAGATCTGGCTTCAGCTTTTCACTCTATCTCCCACTACTCATTCCCATGGAACTTCCGCCAGACTGAACACATCTCACTTTCTTCACTGTCCTGTTTTGGTTCATGTGTAGTCTTATAGTTGAAAGAACCTCCCCTTTGTTACTTTTTTTTTTTTTTGCCTTATGATAATTTACTTTTTAATTTTAAAAAATTGTGGTAAAACACATGACTGGCTTATTTCACCTAGCATAACATCCTCAAGGCTCATCCCTATTGTAGCATGTGTCAGAATTTCCTTCCCTTTTAAGGCTGAATAATATTCCATTGTATGGACAGATCCCATTTTGTTTATCTGCTTCCCTTCATTTCTAAACCGTACTCATCTACAAAGGTGCAGCTCAACAAATGCCTTCTCCTCCAAGAAAACCACCTCCTGTCTACAGCCAAAAGTGCTTTAATCCTCCTTGGTCCCTTTAGAGATCTGAAGTCTGTCTCAATCCCTTCTCTATTACACCAATCACCACAGCCATTTTATATTCTAGCTCTTTGAGCACATGTTTCATTGCTTCCCTTACACTGAGAGCTCTCTGAACACTGGAGCCATCTCTGATTTATGACATGGCTATCGTACCCCATACCCCCTGCCCCACAGCCTTGTGCTCCCAGTAATTTGCTGAGTGCATGAATGCATACCTGCCTTAGTCAAAAGGCAAAAGGTCACCTTAAAAATATAAGTCAGTATGCCTGGGTGGCTCTGTCTGTTAAGCGTCCAACTTTGGCTCAGGTCACGATCTCACGGTTCATGAGTTCGAGCCACGCGTCAGGCTCGCTGCTGTCAGCTCAGAGCCTGCTTTGGATCCTCTGCCTCCCTCTCTCTCTACCTCTCTCTCTCTCTCTCCCCCTCTCTCCGTCTGTCTCAAAAATAATTAAAAAAATTAAAAAATTAAAAATAGAAGCCAAATGTGAACATTTCTTATGTCCATGAAAGTGTATCTTTTCTACTTGATCCAGGATCTTCTAATTATCAAAAATTCTTACCGCCAAGAGCTTGCTGAGATGAATTTAATGAGAGCTACACATCTAAAAATTGTTATGATGGATAGGGAGAAAGTAGTTGACAAATCATCATGGATTTTATTCAACCCAAACACATAAAAAAATCGGAGCTTTCTAAAACTCCTAAGCCAACTCCATGTTTCTACTGCCAAAGCCAGATGGCCCAGACCAAACAGTGGAGTCAGCCCAAGACGGTCCCACTCATCTCTACGGCCAAGATATGTGACAAGAACTCTGAAGCACCACATCCAACTGCACACATGGCGTTGATGTCAGTCCTGGCACGTTGGACTGGAAATGGCTTCATTCAGCCATGATCATGTAAGTTACATAAACATGTCCTCTGTCCATGCTCAGCCATCCACTGACTCAATAAATAAGCCTTCATGCAAATGTGGAATACAGGGGACGCAGAGAGCACAAAACTGAAAACACGTTGGGAGCTGGAAGAAGCCCTATAGATCATCTAGTCAAATGCACTCACTTTATGGACTCTAGAGGTTTCATAATTTGCCCAACGCCACAGAAAACCCACTGCAGTTTTAGCACTATGAACCAAGTATCTTAACTCCTAGGCTAGGGCAAAAATATACTAGTATTCTGGCTTTGAAGCCATTCTCAAAGAGAACGAATGGCCAAAGAAGAGGCAATGGGTAGTCAGTCATGGGAGACTATCATGGGACACTCCAGTGATTTTCTTAAGAAGGACAATCCATTTCTAGGTGAAGAAGTAACCATACTTATCAGGTTTCCCTAGCTGCTTTTAGTTCTTGTAGAAATGACTTTGCAGATTCTTGTGAGCGGTACCATTGTCACAACCACAACTGTATCAAGCACCTGATTCTTTGTGCCGATATACCAGGCCCTGTACAAAGACAGCTGCCTACATAAGGTGTGAAAAATAGGATAGTATAATTATTGTTGAGACTAGATGGCTTATTTCTAACAAAGTCAGCAGTTTTAAATGTGAATACAAATATTACGTTGGTGTGTGTGCACACACGCAAATTTCATATGGAAAAGGACTATTTTATAACAACAATTTCTCTATACCGGCGAAGATATTTGCCCAGATACATATGCCATGGCAGCCATCTCAGATGACGGAGGACTCTATGTCGGGGTCCTTCAAGCTCAGAGGCCTCATGGCTTTTTGTGGGAGTGGTAAACGGGCACTTCTGGTTCAGCGTCCACCAGGCTGGCATCAAGACATTCGAAAGCTCATTGATTTTCACGTAACTACGTTTTTATATTACACTGAAAGGAGACTAGATGCATATGGATGCTACATCTGCACATACATGGAAAAGCAGATGCACTGGTCGTTAATATTCACTGATGACACTACTGTTTGTGGCTTCTGTGCTTCAGGTACGTATACCTGAGACAGATGGAAAGACTGGGCGGATGTGAAAAGTGATACAGAGTCTCAATTTTCTATGCTAATGGAGCAGCCGTGCAGAAAATCCAAAGGGCTGGATAATCCTTTGGCTGGGCTTAGAACCACAATTGTGTGATTTTTAGCAACAGATTCATCTTTTAAATTCCATCCTTTACAGCCACTATTTTAAGCATAATTCACCCATACTAAGCTGGGTGATGGGAAGATGTAACTGAGGGTTCCAGCCCCAGTTCAGTGACCTTGGGCAATCCCACCCCATCCACGTGTTCACTAAATGATCGGTGCCTACCCCGTGCCAGATGCTGTGATCAGTATTTTGGAAGCTTCCCACTGCCAAGACATGAAAGCATTGGACCAAAGGATATCCAAGGCCCCGAGTCTCTGCATAATAATCTGTTTGGTTAAGTAAGACTGGAATGAAAAATTCATCCTACGTTAGAATAACCAAGATCTGAAATAACGGAGAGTTTGTGTGTTTCTGCACACACACGCTTGTATCTTCTGCCTCTTCCGCCCATCCCCCCATGGTCACGTCCAGTTAGATAAGCTGGGTCAACTTGTTTCTACCCGATGATTCTAATATTTCTTCCAAGATGCTTACATTTACGGATATCCCTTTGAAAGTAGCACAGAATTTGCCTTCACTCCTCTTAGGCTTGGTAGAGGTGATCTGTCCAATCACAGGGATGTTTTTGTCTTGACCAAAGGGACCACTGGTGCCACTGATGTTTCTACGGTGTGGAGGATCCTCTGGCAGTGGGGAAAGTGGCGGAGGAAACAGCTTTTCTTCTTTCCTTCTATTTGCTCTCCTGGATGAATTGTTCCTGTGTAAACAAAAAGTATAGGGTGTCATAAAGTTTTGTCTCTCTATTGTGGCTTTTCCCATGCTGCTGGTACTTTCGACTTAAGTGATATTTTAGTTGATGGTCTTTTGCCTATGGTGAAGAGTATATATATAAAAATGCACATAGACATAGATATCTATAGAGAGATATAACTATAAATAAATGCAAATGTATGTATCCAAGAATAAACACATGTCTTTGAAGCAGAGCTCCATGAAAAATGTAAATGTCTAATGGAGGGTGCTACAGTGTGATATTTGCAACCTTTCAAGATTCCTCTTAATTAGATTTTTATGGAAAATCCAATGCAGACTTTAATCCCGTCATTTTTTAGGATGGTTCCTACTTATTTTGCCCCAGGACTTAACTGCATAATCACACAATGAATGGTACAATAAACAATTAGTGGGGGGATATCTTCTTAAGAAATAGCATGCTTTTACATTACTTAGCTATCAATAACACGCTAAATACTTCTGTGACACGTTGCACACTGTACGTTCACAATGTTCTGTGCCCATTCTGAGGCGTAAGAAGCCCCTGACCTTAAGCTGTTATACTGGAGTTCTGATGTGCTCCACTTTCCAGAACCCATTTGAAAACTATTTTGTCATATCGCCACAAGACATCTGTAGTTCTAGAAGTACTCCTGTGCTTTCAGACTGATTTATCTGCCCATTAAATGGGCACCATCAAACAGACAGAGACTTCAAATAAAACAGAACTAAAACCTTATGCTAGCTGCTTAACATGGTAATTGGGTCATGGATTTTCATTTTAGTTACTGTCTTAGCCTAATCAATGAAGATTACTTGAATTTTAATCTTTTCTTAGACAACTAATATTGCACTGTGCAGCCATTTACTTTCCATGATTATTGACTACAATTTTCAATAGCAAATTAAGTCAACGACAATTTATGTTTTCCTCTTGGTCAATTTCAGTCAGTGTCTAGAAATATAGATTTACAATATCTCAAGGCAACAAATCAAAGATGAACAAGCATTCAAGTGGTTTGATTTCCCGCAATGGTAGCAGTCAACGCCGTCTGCTCATTCCACTTCCACTGTGTCGCCCACATTTGCCAACTGTAATAATATTTGCCATCTCTTCCAACTTTTGTTTCATAAATGTGGCCCTATGTCAATTTTTGTCAAGCAGCAACAGTTCTAAAAACATAACTGCTTCTGCCATTACATCAATTAGTTAAAATGAACTAAAAAAATATTTGCCAGTGGATTTTACAAATTGTTTTGACGTGGAGAACCATTTTCGGATAGCTGTGATGTCTGATTAAAACAATGGTGAACATATGGATTCAGACTCCTGTCCACGAGGAAGCTCCACAAACATCAGGCCACCCTAAGTGTAATCAATATGGAGGCATCGGACTTCCGGGTATTTGTATGGAGGGATGTTAAGCATCGCCATGGCATCTATGGTGGGGGGGGGTGAATGGTTTGTTAGCCACAGCCACTTCTCCACTACTTGAGCTGCCTGAGAAGGTAGTGAGGACTTCAGGGGGCAAAGCTGTTCCCTAGAAGCATTGGATTTGCCAGTGGCTACTACAGTCGGGCTAGGCCTTCCCATCTGCCACTGTATACAGGATGCCGCACACAGGCCAGCACACTCTGTGCAGTGGACATTGGTCACCTGGGCCCCTTTCCATGCGTTTGCTAGTGAGCTACAACCATGGGGCCTTTAATAACTTCCTTGGTGAAGGCTACCCAGAGAGCATGTTCTACAGATACGCTCTGTCACCATTATGGCGTCTTACTACGAGAACAGTTTTTGCCACTTTGGGCACCTCTTCGTGTATGGCAGAGGAAGCCAGCAGACAAGAGATGTGTGTCCCCACCACCACTCAGTGCTTCAGAGGTCCTGATGATGGTTCAAGCTCCTGAGGAGGTGTGGGATGCGGAGTGCGGGCGGGGCTTTGCAGGGTCCTCCTGCTGGACAACAGGAACCACAGCTGTCATGGTCTGGTGTGGCATTCTTGGCTAGGTTTAGAACATTCATTTAGAAAAGTGAACGCTGTCTCATAGAAATTTCCAAGGATTGGGTTTGCAGGGTCGACAAGGCACAAGGAGTGGACAGAGCAGACATGGATTTGTTTGATGAGCCTAAGAACCTGCTTCGGGCCCCTCCTGAATGAGAAATGCTACTAGGTAAACACTGCTTTCCTAACGACTACAAAAGCAGAAAGACCGTAAAGACCATGAGTTAGAAACACCATTTTATGAAGAACCAATTCAGATTATGGCACATTTACTGAATAGTTGGTCATCAATCTTCCACGACATGGGAGAAATAACAGGTCACTGGGCTGCTTAGGGAGACTGGCATCAGAGACTGATGGTTGTGGCAACGCCTCCTGCCTTTTCCTGGTGCCTTCAAGTGGCCTGAACTGGTCAAAGCCTGGGAACTGGGAAGGTAGTGCCACCCACTGACGCCATTTTAGTCCATCCTCTAGGAAAGGAGAAGGGCCATGGAAGGACCATGTTTGACCACTGGGGAAGTGAGCCACAGGCCTGGCTCACTCTGTGGTGAAGGGGTCAGCTTGCCCCATTGCAGGGGCTGCCAGTTCTGAGAAAGCCAAATATGCAACGGGATGTTTCAGAGCGAAGTTATACCCGGGATACACAGGCACCACACAAAGCGCTATGGAGCCTCTGGCAGAGGGGCAGTTCAGGGCCCAAATCTTATTATACCAGGTGGGTAGCGTGGTAATTGGCTTTTTCCTACCTCTCATCTCAAAACAACAAGGATCTAAGCAAATATAAGCTGAAAACTTATTTCCGACATCTTACGTGTGGCTGATTGATGCCATATCACTGATGTTAAACAGTAATCTGTGAAATCAATTGTTAGCAGCAGTAAGCCAGATTGCCTCTCTGCTCTGGGCTGCTAATAGGCTCCAAAACTGGTCCTTGATGGAAGTAATCTCTAATGTTGAATGAATTTATGGCAATAATTATCCAGACGGAATGGTTCCAGTAGCTGACGTGACTGTTAGTTAAGTGATATTTACAAGATGGAAGAACTCGGTCCCAACACTTGGTAGCAACAGAGGGGGGATCTTGTCTGAGGAAGGCTGGGGCCATTTGAGTGAGGGGACAAGGGGACCTCACGCCTGACTCTGGCCCTTTGGTGCAAAGAGGGAGAGGTGGAAGGGGCGCCAGCCGGTTGGAATGAACATACGTATCTTCAGCTGGCTTTCCCTGACACACAACTGCCCCTCATCTCCCTGGCCTCCTCAAACGTGTCATGTCCCCGGCCTCCGAGGAGTTCAGGAGGTACCTACTAGTCCTCAAGCTCTGTATTAAGGTTAAGTAATGGCACCAGCGACGAAGCAGCATCGGGGGCATCCTGTTAAGGCCAAGGGGTTGTTTTCATCACTATCAAAACTAGAAGTGTCCTAGAAGCAGGTGATCTGCTTCAAGTGATGGGTGCTTCTTGATTCTGTCCCTTTTTAATTCATTTACTCCTTTTACTCTTCCCTTAGTGCTGAAAGTTCACTTTGGTCCTCCACATGAGTTAGAGTAAAGAAACACGGCTAGAAAGCTCATGGAGTCCCCCCAAATGTGGCAGCCTGTATTCCCCCCCTTTACACCACCCTCGTTAGACCGGTGGCCAGGGACAGCTGTCAGGACTGGACTGAGCAACTTCTGTTTTCTTACTTACCATCCCTCTGAAACCGGACCGCCACCGTCCCCCACCCCCAACAAAAGGCTTCAGTCGACGTTTCTAAAGAATCTGAACAATCGAGGTGTCATACAAAGACAGGGTAACCACTCACTCTTTAGTGTTGGGAGGCTTGTGGGGTGGGGCTGGTGAGATGCATGGGGGCAGCAGGCAGATAGCGGCGGCCTCCTCCAGACGTGGCTTCTTCTCAGGGATTTTCTCTGCAATTTCCGTTGGCTTTAATGGGAAGAAAAATACAGTGTTTGAAATACATGGCACATGCAGACATTTAAAACGCACGAGCGAGGGAGACAGTTTGCTTCTATTTTAACTTCTAGATTAGCCAGGGGAGTTAAACGCACATCTCTGATCAGAAAGGAAAGCAATCGGCCTTGCCTAGCTTACTTCCTACCAAGAAGTTGGCATTTCAGTAAGCTGAGCTGCGACGTGACCCTCTGATTAAAGATTGGGTGGCAGAGGAATCTCCTACCAAAAGCAAAGAGAATCTATAATTTTCAGACCCTGGCTGCACTGCCGTCATCCCTAGGAGTGGGGAAACGGTGACAGGGCAAGAGCCCCAGACTTTCTGTGGCAGCCATTAAAAGTAATACTACCCAAATATCACGATGAGATGGTGTTACTCTAAAAAACTACCCTGAGATCTGGAGGTACAACAGAATGAGCCTATGAGATACAAATTCACTTGCCTAAAGGTATTTGAAATGGAAGAGGCCAGTTTGGGTTTTCCCTTCTGATGATAGTTTTTTTTGTTTTTTTGTTTTTTTTTTAAATAATTTCTACACCCAACGTGGGGCTTGAACTCATGAGCCCGAGATTAAGAGTTGCATGCTCTACTGGTTGAGAAAGCCAGGCATCCCTCTCCTTCTGATGATAATTTGTAGCACTGGAATTCAGCCCTAACCTCTCGCAGGTGAGGTTTCCACAAGTCAGGCCAACCACACAGGTCGGGGGACCCAGCGGGCTGGGTAGACTGTGTGTCGGCTAGGAACCCGGGTCATCAAAGTATCACCCAGGTGCGGGGATGCTGATGTGTGTCTGGGGAAATTCACAAGGCCCAGAGAATGCATTTTTGACCTTAGGAGCACTTGGGTGCCCGGCTGCTGCCAGGGTGGGGACTGTGGCATGTGGACATGAAAGCAGGAGTCGCTTAAGGAGCCCATCCCAGGGACTGGCTACCTGGGGCAAGGCAACGGCCTTCATGGTCTTTCCTACACATCATAATCCTTCGTGAACCGTATCGGATACTCTTCACACTGGCTGCCAAACCCGGACCGTTCCTAACACATCCTCCCCGGTCATGTCAAATACTTCCCCGTGGAAAGCAGCATTGCCTTCCCCAAAGACTGCAATGCACTGCCATGAGCCTCCTTGCAAATGGGACTCCAGATCAAGTTCGCCAACACACAGCCACTGCTCATGCTCACTCGGCAGGCCACCGGGGACAGCTTACCTTGTGCTTACGCTTGCCCTTAGGGGCGGGTTTTTCCACAGCCGCAGCAGCGGTC
This sequence comes from Panthera uncia, assembly GCF_023721935.1. Lineage (NCBI taxonomy): Eukaryota > Metazoa > Chordata > Mammalia > Carnivora > Felidae > Panthera > Panthera uncia. The sequence continues at coordinate 117,383,668 of NC_064817.1, read as the reverse complement.
TGGCGCTTAGGCTTCGGCGCAGTCTCCTTGGGGTCTGGCTTGGCTGGTGCTGCTTGCAGTGCGTTGTGACCGGGTACTCTAGACAGCAGGTCAAGGTCAATCTTCACCCAGAGATTTTTCAGATTCTCGTGATCTCGTAGAGGTGACAGAAGCTCCGTTTGCATGACAGGGATGGGCGAAAAAGCTGGTTCCTCACTATTGACGGATATGTTGCTGCTGCTGCTGCTGCTGCTGCTGCTGCTGGTACTGCTGACCAAGGTGCTGAGGGTCAGGCTGGCACCACAGGTTTCCTTCGATTTGGCAGAATTGCCCCCGGGAGCAATGCAAGGAGGCAGGACTTTGATCTGCAGGGTCTCTTCCTGATCTGTGTTGGAATCAGATGTAGATGAATCCGTTTCGATGAATTCCCGGGACTTTGGCACGATCTTGCCAGGCCCTCTGTACTTCTTTTTCTCGGCGGCCAAGGGAATGTTTGGCCTTGGTTCCTTCCTAGGGACTGGTTTGTGGGCAGATGGTTTGTTGCGGCCTCTTGGTGGATCAGGAAGCTCCACGCTTTCTTTTTCTTTGGGGGTGCTGCTGGTAATATTTGGTTTGGGCCAGGTAAACTCGTCAATGCTGGTGTTCTTCTCGACTTTTTTGGGCTGTTTTTTTCCAATTGTCCTTTGGGAAGCTGTCTCAATAGTTGTTGACAACTTATGCTTCAAAGCCTTTGTTTCTGGAGTTTTCTGGGTAGGCCGTGGACGGGCTTTCTCCCTGATAAGACTGAGGAGAGGCCTCTCTTTGGGTTCAGCCAGGACCTGGCTGGGGTTTGTCTTCACTTTGATCTGGACTTCCATTGGCTGGATGATTGGAGGAGGCACAGAAACCGTCTCCATGGGCGTTTCATTTTGGCCACAAATAAACGACTTGTTCTGGGAAGTCACTTTGTTAAGCCATTTATCCAACTGCCACTTGTTGGTTGAGGGCGGCTCAGGCTGCGGATGAGAAGCGACAGCAAGAAAGAATTTCACCTCTTGGAAGAATCTGGACGGACACTCGGTACGCCGAGTGCATTTAGAAACACACATGGAATCCACACTAATCAAATTACCCAGGTAGACAAAGACTCCACAACCCAGCCCCGATCTGCTTATGTCAACAAATGTCTACTCCTCTTCTGAAAACATTCTCCACTCTGGCCAGGAAGGAAAGAATTCTTCACAGAGGGTTTTTCCAGAGAGTGGGCAGGGAGGCATGGCAGGGAAACCTGTTCCCCAAATCCTTTGGTGGGACTCATTGCCCAACCTCTCACCAGGAGGCAGAGGTAATGATCTTGGGTCCTGAAGACCCATGCAAGCGTGCCTCACATGTAATTCAAAAGGAAAGGCTTCCTCTCTGCCAAAGTGCCAGTGCCTCCTATATGATGCTGCAGTTCACTGCAAAAAGAACAAGCCTTTTCTCTTTTTACTGAAGGATGAAAAGATCTGACTTCCAAAAAAGAAAAAACACTGCATTTTTGTCAGTGTATGGGCAATAACCAATTTATGGGGACATGCATGCAGGCATTAGCGTCCGCTGTTAAGCCATGGAAATGACGCGTACAATTCAGGTGCTTGATTCCCCACTCTGAATTCTGCCTGTTGAACTAAAAGAGCCATCATTTTTATTAGAACTGCTCTTCTTCTGAAAGCCGTCAGCTGAGGCTTATGGCACCAGCCAAGAGAGGGCGACAGAATTAAAAACACTTGAGTAGCTGGGATTCCAACCCGCACAGGGCAATGGCAGGGAAGGGTCGGGGAAATCGTATCGGCTGCCACTGTTGGTTAAGGGCATGAGCTCTGGCAGGTGCACAGAGCCCGATTTCGGTCCTGAGTCTCCCAGTGTCCACCTGGGAGATGCTGGGAAAGTTCTCTCTCAATCTCTCAGAACCTTATTCTTTATTCTATAAAATGGGGATAAGGATAGCAAGGACCCCAGAGAATTGTTCTGAGGATAACGTGAAAAAGAGCAGGTCAAGGGCTTCTCAAGGAGCCCGGCACATGGTCCACGTTCAGATTATTACAAACGAGTGTCCACAGAGCCCTGGACGGACCTGCTTGCTGTACGAGGCGCAGGCTTGGGGGAACTGAGGGGTTATTCTGGACTCAGAGACGAAGGGAGGGGAAGAGCACATTTTTTATTTCAAAAGTATAATTTTGGTATTTTATGGAGCTGTGTTAAATGTGTTCATGAATTATTATCAAACACACTTGGAGGCTGCAAATTGAAATTAAAAAAAAAAAATCCATCACATTTCTTGGGTCTTACTTGCCAAGTAGCAATTCAGCACTTCAACCTGGAGTAAGGGGTGGTGTCCCCACGACCAGAAGTGGGTGTTGACTGGTTCTCTCAAAAGAGAAGTTGCTATCCCAGGTATCACTCTTCCAGATTTTACACATGACGAGGCTTGAGGCTCAGACAAGCTAAGGGAGTCACAGGGCAAGAAATGTCTTTCTTGAAGGGACTGTGCATACACACGTTTTCGAGGGAAAAAACGATGTCAAATACCCAAATACCTTCCTGAAGTATTCATCGTGCCGACAGCGTGTGTGCGTGTGTGCGCGTGTGTGTGCATGGGTGACAGGGAAATCATGGTCGCGGCCCTGGACGCTTCACCCACCTCTGGCGTGGCCGCACGAGGCGCTTCATTGGACTCGCTGTCAGTGGTGCTGCTTTCAGTGTCAGAGTCTGACTCGGAGCTGCTCTCAGAGTCACTGGAGCTGCCGGAGCCCCCGCCGGCTTGCACCGCAGGTGGGGGCTGAGGAGTGGCCAAGAGCGGGCTGAAAGAAAAATGACATCATCCGCTGCCTCATTTAGTCTCGAATCAGCGGGCAACGAGCACCCCCGCGGCCACGTTCGGTATAAGGACCCACGATCTGCTGGATACAGGCAGAATGGAGCCCACCGTCCCATTCCACACGTGGGAAACGTGAGGCTCGGGAGGCCCCGTGAGCGGCCAGAGGTCAAACGTGCGGCCAAGTTCCTCGGGTTCCGTCACACTGCCTCCCCTCTCAGGAAGGCCTTGCCTCCCGCATTCCACGTGAAAACTTTAGACCAAGGTCGCATGCCTTCCCGACACAGATACACATACCACATGCCGCACGCAGCCTTAAATTCTTAATGGTCCCATGTTGTTTTTAGTTGAGATAATTTTTCATTTCCGGGTGCCATCTCGTTCAGAAACCCAGAGGTTTGTCAAGGGGCTGTGATCTCAGTTATACACATGGTATAGTTAGTTCTCTCGCCGAGGATGAGTGAATTCAAGCCCCATCTGAATCGGAGGAAACTGAGGTCCAGAGGGAGGGAGGCTTGCCTCTGCCCGCCCCCCCCCCCCCCCCCCCCCCCGCCCCGCAAAGGGGGGGGGGCGGCGGCGGGGGGGGGGGGGGGGGGGGGCGTCCCCCCCCCCCCCCCCCCCCCCCCAGCGAGTTGGACAAGTAAGGGGAGAACGCCAAGGGCAGGGACTGTGGGAAGCATCTTCCCTGCCAGGTGCCCGGCACCCGGCACCCAGGTGACCGGAGTCCCCATTTCTCGGCCGCCTCCATCCCAATATTTGTAAACTCTTTGTGAGACTCTTACCGGGAGGTTATGGTCATAAAGGACCGAGCAAGTCTAATGACGGATTTCAAATTTGTACAGCTGACCAAGCAAAGCATTTGAAAATTGATACCATTCACCACTCTGCCTTTAATGCTAATCAACAGTCTTCCTTACTAATCGTTTGCTCCCCGTGCTCGTAACAAATCAGCCTCTGCTGCCGCTTGGCATGTTGGGCTCTGTCACTGCCCCCTGCCCTCCGGCTCAGTGTCACAAGTGGGGCTGTAACCTCAGGAAGTTGGAAGGGCTCTCACCTTCCCATCTCATGAGCCCAATACCCTCTTTGCAGGGAAGTTTCATCATGGTGACGCCGGGGCTGGGGGCCAGAGCAGTGTCACTGCCGGGCCGGCGGGCCGGCCCACCCATCGGCCGGGGCTCACGGCCGCTCATGCTCCCAGCTCCTGGCCCGGCTCTCCCCCCTCAGTTCAGTCAGGAGAGTCCAGTCCTAGTCCCGGAGGGCATCTCGTCCTGTGGTCCCACCTTCAAACTGGAGCAAGAAGGACCCCAAGGACCCCTCTGCCCAAGACTGCTTGCCTGCCCCCATCTGCCCCCCTCAGCAGTGGCTATTTTTTTCTCCATACTCAGCCGCTGATTGGGAAGGAACAGGATCCCTTTTAAGCCAGCATGGGCCCCTTGTCAGTCACTATCCCGTGCAGAGAGCCTTTTCATTCCATGTACCTTGCCTCCCTAAAGACTGCCCCTTTAATCTCCCAGGTAGGTATTTTCTTTCATATAGCAAAGCTCATTTTAAAATGCTATCTGCTAAGTAAATGCTATCCGAAAGTACATTTCTCTGCCAAACACACCAAGAGATTAGGGGAAGCAGAGGAAATAGGGGACTGTATCTCCTGGGAAGGTGCACGCACGTGTGTGTGTGTGTGTGTGTGTGTGTGTGTGCATGTGTGTGTGTCCTGGACCGCGGGGGCAGGGACCTACAACTCTCCTTAATGGCAGTAAAAACTCTGTATTTATGCAAAGCACCCTCTAAATCTAATCAATTGCTTTTGTCTTTGGTTACTAAATAAAGGCCGAGGGAACAGATTTAATGAGACCAGTCCAACCGTTATGCTAACTTGGCCTTGATTCCCCCCAAGTAAAGTTTTAAGTCCAGCACAGAGCATCCACTGGCCTGAGCTGACTGGCTGCTGGACTGCGATAAAATCGACCTCATACTCATGATTTGCAAGTGAAAAGTGGTCACCTAGTTTTCTTTCATAGCTGCATTCATTTCTGCATTCTCATAAGACTCAGGCCATCCTAGCATTACCAAACTTGACTCTAGATTTACTTTGGAATATTTCTGGATAGCGTTTCCATTTACTGGATTATTCTCGAGCAACTGCTGTAAGAAACAAAACAATCCCAGGGATTATTCCCTTACAACCAAATGCATTGAGGTGATATACACAAGGCACAGATGTTTTATTTACCAGAATAAACTTATTCATCAGTTACATCACAGTCAAGCTTCATGGACTTAGTTGGAAACTTGTATGTGTGCATTTGTACACAGTTGTTCCTTATCCACAGCACTTTGAAGGGGAGAAGAATTCTGATGTTCAGATTTTTTAAATTTTGATGTGAATATACCATATATATCATATATATGTATATATATAGTGTGTGTATGTATATATATGTATATGTGTGAATATATATATGTATGGATGTGTGTGTATATACGTATATTACCTCAAGTGGGATCTGGGGAAGCACCCTTTCATAAAACTCAAAAACTCATTAATATTGTTACCGTAACATCATCAGTTAAGAGGAATAAAGACTTTAAATAAATATCTGCACATCAGTTGAGGTTGGGCTCTGCCGTGAAGTGAGTTTGTCTCAAAGTTACTGAAAATGAAAGCTCTTAGGACTTTTTCAATTTCAGAATTTTGATTAAGGGATTGTGGATATGGACAGAAACCACATATGAAAAACTGACTCTAACTATTTGTCTAAGTTAAGTATAGATAGATAGAGACATGAAATAAAGACCGTTTCAAACCTCAGAGTAACCTTGATTGAGACCCAATAAAATGAGACCGGAAATTATTTTCCCTAAGACTTCTTACAGCTAAATCTATTGCTGTGTCCTCAGGAAGGACCCCATGGCCAGTCAATATTGACAATGACCCCTTAAAGGAAAGTAGTGTAGAAAGAACAGGAAGAGGTTCACCAGCTTTTCAGATCCACACTGACGAACATGGATACGTAGGGGTGAGAGGGAAAGTGGACTTGAATTCAGAGAGGACACAAAGAGGACTCAAACTGGGGGTGAAGGACTGGAGCATCTTAATGAGAAAGAATTGCTTTCTCTGGGCAGTTGCACGGTTGGAAACAGGGAGAGCCAGTGATCGTGGGAGGGAATAACAGTCGTTTAAAATGGAAGCAAAACTGCGCTCCCCAGTACCTTCTTATGCCTCTATTATCTACCTGCTGTTCCCAGGCTTGCTGGAGAATCTGGCTGCACCCCGCTTGCTGAGGAACGCAAGCCACGTATTTGAGTGTATCTGACCCTCACTTCCTCTGGGCCCACCTAGCACCGAGCTGGAGCAGCTCCCGGGAACAAAAAATGAATACAAAACCGAAACACCGTCTTCACAAGCAGTACAAACATCAATAACAGAATGACTGGCCTAGGGCCACATTCTTGTCTGGAATCCACGGTGGAACTTTCAACTTGGCAAATCATCACAGGTCTCCGCTGAAACCCGTTAGCTGTGCAGCTAGTTAAAGTCCCCCTTCTGCTACATTTATTTTCAGACATCGCCAGTTTATTTTCCAAATGTATATTAAAGTGGCTACGAGTGAAGCTAGCGCATGCCATACTTGATTCTGCCTAGGAGATGGACTAATGTGCGGTTTACACATTCTTCATTTGCCAAACTGTACTAGAATTATTTCCCACACACCATTTCCTCTCGTATTTTACTAAACTGCTTTTTAAAAGAACGCTAGTGGTTACGACAAAGATAATGTGTTATACTAAAAATCATTAACATTCGATGTATTAAACGGTCTAAACTCCCGAGTCTGTAAATATTAAAACTGTGCTCTTGGACTTCACCCCGATGTAATAAAACTTCTCAAAGGACCCACATTTGTAACAACTTCAAAGTCAGCTGCTCAACCTTTCCAGAGATCAGATTCTGCTATTGTGTTCATCAGGGTAAGAAGCCTTCATTGAGTAGGTGAGGCCTCATTTTAACCCCAACCCCATTTGATAGGTCTTTGTGGTTGCAGGCCAGACGGAGTGAAAAGGGGCTGGCTTGGCAAGTCAAAGACCCTAGTGGGGAAATGCAGGGTTAGGGAGAGGGATCAGAGAGTAGGCCAGTGGGACAGAAGTCCAGGGGGCATTGACGATGCCTTCTCCGGGCAGGGTTGGCGCTGGTGTGGAAGGCTTGAGCATCCCAGAGGAGAAAGACGGGTTGTAAGTGCAAGTCCAAGTACCTTAATCTCTAGACATGACAGTCTCTCTATGCTTACGCTGACCAGGCCTTTTCTGCAATAAAGGACTCAGGTCACCATACCATAAGATAGTTCGAAAGCCATAGGAAGGAACTGGGGGTACTTTGCCTGGAGAAGACTCGGGGGCAGGGAGGAGGGTGTTCCTATGACGAGTCTTCAAAACCCCGGAAGGTCTGTCCTGTGTGAAAGGGGGTGGGCTTGTTCTGAGGGCCAAGGTAAAACCAGGACCAATGAGCTGGACATCCGGTCTGGAAGATTTCACCTCAACGTCAGGGAAGACTTTTAAAAACCTATACCTGGGGCTGTAGGTCAGGGGCGCCTGGGTGGTGACAGTTACGTGTCCTACTCTTGATTTTGGTTCAGGTCCTGATCTCACAGGCTTGCGAGACCACGAGCCCTGTGTCGGGCTCTGCACTGGCAGCGGAGGAGCCTGCTCGGGATTGGCTCTCTCTTTCTCCCTCTGCCCCTCCCCTGCTCATGCTCTCTCTGTCTCAAAATAAATAAATAAACTTAAAAAAATCTACAGCTGGTCACAGAGAGAAGCCAAGGCTTTGTAGGCCCGCGAGCTCAAGACCTTTAGATGACCAGATAGCTGGCAACAGAGAACATGGTAGAAAGATTTCTATCATGGGTCCCAAGTGGGCTTGGATGATCTTTAAGGTGTTCTCCAACTCAAAGATTCTGATCCTTATGAAAGTACAGTGTATAGGGAATTTTATGGGGGACTTTTTAGGACCATAGACGAAGTGTGTGAGGAGATGTCTGCACAATCCAATGTGCTCCTTAAGGCTGCTCTTGGCAACACTTTATCAGTCACCGAGCTCTTGTGTGAGCCTTAAAGGATTAAGGCTGCATTTCTGTGGGGCTAGTTTATAAATCAGACTTTTCACTAATTCAGATTAACAGCTCCCAGAAAGCCAAACATCTGCATCAGTACTGATTCTAATCCTAATTTAACTGTAAATTCCTTCCTCAGGAGAGAAACAGGGATGATGAATTGGCCATTCTATTCAATCAAGCTGTGTGGGCATCAAAAAAGAAAGGTTCCAGAACGGAAGACAACTTTTTAGTGGGAGACGTACATGGGAAGGGTCCGACAAGCAAGGGTCTGACCAGGTACCGGTCTTGGCAACATATTTCACAAGGCCCAGAATGTGCCCGAGGCAAGTAGCAGGAGGTGTTTGACGGGGAGTCCTGTATTATTAAACCCTTGTCTTTAGTTGAGACTTGTATGAATTTCAGCAACATGACCCCTTTCCAGTTTTACAGGGTTCAAACGTCTGTCTACCAGATGATTTGAAATGCTTCCATATTTGACGTCATCATCAAGTTGCAAAGGGATAGCCCTGGGGCAAAGGAGTATATGCAGAGGCATAATACATAAAACAGATAAAGGCAGAGTTGCCCTGGTGGAAACAGGAATAGGGTAGATAGTAGGGAGAGGGTGTTCCCAGTAGTGTGTCCTCTTCTCTGGGGTGGGTGGCCCCCAAACACAGTTTGAAAGTAAAATGCTTCACACCCCAACATTATCACCAGCAACTCAGGATCAAGCATCTTTTGTGGTAATGGACTGATGCTGTTGATGAGCGCACAGAGAATCACCGTCCAGCTCTAATTCAGGCCACACCAGAGTTCGTCTTTGCCCAACGTGTGCACACTGGGTGTTGCCCTTTTGTCCGATCCTGGTGTTACTGAACGTGACATTGTTCAAAGCCCTGACCGACTGATGAGAGCTGTGGTTGGCCAAATAATGACTCCCCTAACCGTGTCCACGTCCTAATCCCTAGAACCTGTGACTATGGTACCTCATGTGGCAAAAGGGATTTTGCAGATCTGAAGAAATTCAGGATTTGAGATGGGGAGACGATCCTGGCCTGGATAATCTGGGTGGCCCCCATGTAATTGCAGGGTCTCTAGGAGGCAGAGCTCGGTGTCAGGAAGGCACTAGTAGATTAGTGCCACAGCAATGGGTGATGAACTTCTGGAGAAGCTGTGAGTCGATCATTTGGAACTTTCATAAGGAGTGGAAATGCCTATTTGTCCTAACTTACCCGACACCTACTTCCTTTCTGAGGTGATGATACTGATGAGTGATTTTGCCAATGGCTTCTCATAATTACATTTGATTTGCAGCCGGTATGGTTTGGCTAGCCTTTCTTTTTTTTTTTTTAATTTGTTTTTAATGTTTATTCATTTTTTGATAGACAGAGACAGAGCATGAGTGGGGGAGGGGCAGAGAGAGAGGGAGACACAGAATCCAAAGCAAGTTCCAGGCTCTGAACTGACAGCACAGAGCCCGACGTGGGACTCGAACTCACAGACCATGAGATCATGACCTGAACCGAAGTCTGACGCTTAACCGACTCAGCCACCCAGGCACCCCTGTTTGGTTAGCCTTTCTGGGGACTGACCAGACCCAGGCCCTTGTCTTCTTTTCCTGCTTATGGCCTGTCTCCATTTTCAGGCTATTTCACACATTGAAATAGCTACATTTCCTCTACTGCTCTGTTTTTGTTTTTAATTTTAAAGATCTAATAGGCTGGTAAGTTTCATGAATCAGGGAGCATCTCATCTAGCCAACAGACAGTTCCCTCCCCTACTGGTTTTAAAGAAGTAGTTTTAGTCTAGTGGGAAGAGCGTGGGATTGGAAGTCAGAGGATCTCTTGAATGTCACCTTGGATACTTTATTATTGTGTGATCTTAGACTAAGCACTTAACATAGGGTCTCAGATCCTTTGCCTGTAAAATGGGTCTACTATATCACAGGCAGCGAGAGGACCAAGTGAGCACATTTAGTTGAGGTTTCTCAAGCTTTAGCGTATGCACGAATCACTGGGAGACTCATTAATGTGCAGACTTGAATTAGCTAGGCCCCGATGGGGCCTGAGTTCCGCATTTTTACTACACTCCCAGGTGATGACGATATTTCTGATCGGTGGGCTGCACAGAGAGGAGCGAGCCTAAAACCTACATGGGCTACTCAGACATAAGCTGCTGGGGCAAAACATAAGTTGGTGGATTCGAAACTGAGGGAAAAATCACCATTTGGAGGTCACCTGTGGATTTTAAATGTCCATAACTATCATGTCCTCCGTCAGCAACAGATAAATTTGACCACCTTATGCCACTTTAAATCTAACCTGGTCAAGTTTAAGTTCAAATTCTATCAAGTTCATTTGGGCAACTGGGCCCGAAGAGTTTTTCTCAGATTCCTTCTGATAGGCTTACAACCATCCTGAGGGCTACCTGCCCGCGCCACTAGGTGGCCAAATGCACGATTGTTTCCTCTGAGTGTGGCATACGGATCACTGCGAGGCTCAAAAGGCGGCTTGCCACTATCCTCGCCGAGCGTTAGGGAGGTATTGCATTGCACGGATGGTCATCGCTGGGCCCCCACTTTCACGACCGTCCTGTGAGGTAGACCCTCTTACGACTTCCATTTTATAGCTGACAACACTGAGACTGAGTACCAAACAATGGCAAGGTGAAAACTAGTTTTAAGGATATTATGGGACACAATTCAATGTGCAGCTTCAAAGAAATGAAAGAAAGCCAAAAAGCAAGGCATCTGGCTTCTGCCTAACGCAGCCCAAGGTGCGACAGCACTGCGGAGGGTGCCAGCATGCTCCCAGGAAGGCTGGTCAATGCTGGCTAATGGGCCAGCTATGTCTCGAGAGCATCACACTCCGCATTTGGGAGAATACACCGATATTTAAAATTTTCTGGAAATAATTAAAAACCACACAGACTTCTCCACTAGCAGTCGGAGCTGCTTCAATCAAACAGCTAAACAGGTGGGAAAAAACCATACACAGCCGAGTATTTTTGTCCCTTTTGCCTTTAAAGTACGTTTTTTAAAAAATGGGAGCGAGGGAGAGAGCAAAGGCAGGCAAGTGGACGTGAACGCTGCCTCCCTTGAGCCCTGGTCTCCAAGCAAAGCAGAGAAGGAATGATTGGCAGTTCGCATTCATAAGGATCCCAGAGACGGCCAGATGCTAGGAATCTCTAACAAGGTCGAAGCCTTCCAACAAAGAATTCCATCAGTCACAAATTGTAGGTGAAGCAGGGTATGTGCCCTGACCGGGTGACCCAAACCCAGAAGCTGCTTCCACGCAGGGATCTCTTCCCTGTATCCACAGAACTGGTCTGGAGATGGGCAGCAGAGCCTGGGCAGTAGGCAAGCTGAATATTCTAGGAGAGGACAAAGCAGGCTGGAGATAGGGGCGGAGCAGCTCAACACGAGCCCCTGCCTCTTGATTTGGGAAGTGGGCATCCCTCTTCCAGTGTCCCCCTAGACTCCATTTCTTCTTTGACGTCTCTCAATGCCAATCTCCTTATCAGTACTGTCTGCTCCCCTTCATGTCTGATTTGTTACTTGATGTATCACAGACACTTGATTTAGAGGGTAAGCTTCTAAGGCCAGAGGCTTCATCACACACACACACACACACACACACACACACACACACACTATAAAATGCTTCATGCACCTAAGACACCCTAGAGTAAAGCCCTGAAGAAATCTTCTCTGTAGATTTCTGCGAAGACGGTCCCTGGGTGTATCCACGGCCTACCGTCTATGTCCCTATGGTCCCAAAAGGATACTGTCATCATTGGATCAACAAGACCAAAATAGTTTTTAAGTGCAGGGCACTTGATAATGTTCCAGCATCTTCACCCCCATGACCTCATTTCGTTGCTATAAGAACACTGAGCGGGGTGTATGTGGACCAGGTATCCTCCCCATTTTGCCCACAAAGCTCCAGGACCTCGCAGCCAAAGTTGTGTGGTTGGGATCCGAGGGGGGGCTTCACCAGGCTATTGTGACTATTTGGGCAATGGCAAGTGTGCCTGAGCAAACGAAAGGAATCATGGATCCACTACAGAACCCACTGTCGTCATCATATCGAAAAGCGACAGGGACGCAGAATTAATGCCAAAGGTGTTCCTCAAGGGACCAAATGAGACAGTCTGCAAGAATGTGACGTTGAAAGCACTGAAGGCCATCAACGCTTTATGCCAGGAAAACCTTGCTCCATTTGACTCCAATGACAAACCTCCTGGAGCCTAGCAGATGACTCTTTCACATACATGAAGAGTTTGTGAAGACCAACTAGGGAACATTTATTTTTTTTTAATGTTTATTTATTTTTAGGGGGGGAGGAGAAGAGAGAGAGAGGGAGACACAGAATCTGAAGCAGGCTCCGGGCTCCGAGCCGTCAGCACAGAGCCTGATGTGGGGCTCGAACCCACGAACCGTGAGATCACGACCTGAGCCAAAGTCGGATGCTTAACCGACTGAGCCACCCAGGCGCCCCAGTAGGGGAAATTTCAATGCCTTTTATGTTTCACATCCTTGTGTTTTTTCAAAAATTGTATTTGTTTTTAAATAGATAATAAACATGAAATTGATTTCAAAAGATACTGAAAGGGATACAATGAAAAGTAGATCTTCTGACCTTCTACTGTCCCATCACCCCGTTTTCCAAAGTTTTTCACTGTTGCCATTTCTTAGGATTCTTCCAATAACACCCTCTACATTTATGAATACTGGTATGTGTGCTTTTAAAATAAAAAATTTTAATTATAAAGGTAATAACCATCCTGTATGTGGGATGGCAGGGAATTCAATGAATGGCATTCAAAGCCACACACATAATTTCTAAAATAAAACTCATACAGTGTCCTTACTAAAAGTGCCTGCATAACGGTGCCTGGCACATATCACAAACACCAGCATTAAGACACTCGAGTGAATAGCAGAACTTACAACTTGCAAAACTGCAGCGTGTTACCCTACCGCAAGGAAGAGGCGGGAACATAACACATAACCATGAGGAACGGAAGCCACTCAGACAGCCCTTCTGGGTGGGACGAGGCTGCAAGTTCCAAATCAGGAAACAGTCACTGATCTTCCTCCACCGTGACACTTCTTAAAGATGTGGTCGACACAGGCTGGTTCTGCATCCTCGCTCCTAGAAACTTCTATAAGCCCAGTAATCAGGCTCTGTAACTCTTTGACCTACCAAAACTGCTTTCAGTGGCGACCACCGACCCCCGTCCTGCCCACTTCCCATCGCAAACCAGGTGTTCTCTCCTCACTCTCCTTGACCTTGCTCCCTGTTGGACCAAAAGCTTTGACTTCTTTGGCACTTGGTCCCAGGGACCACATACAACATGAGAGCTCTTGGTTTTAGAGTTCACAGCGACTCCCTCACGGCTAGATGTGCTCTTCTCCACAGGATTTGCCAAGATGTGTCCACTGCCCACCCTACCTTGGTTCCGGTTCTTATTCTAGTCCCAGCACATCTGCTACCGTTGTCCCCTCCGTCCTCCCGCACTTCCTCCCATGCCTTTGCTTAGCCTGTTTATTCTGTCTAGAACGAGACTTCTTCCTCCCTCTTCTGTTTGCTGAAATCTTTATCTTTTAAGCTCAAATTCAAATAAAATAAGGTCTTCTCCAATGACTTTAATTCTCCTTGATACCTACCTGTTCTGATTTCTTTTCACCAACTGCATCACTGTTTATTACTTAATTATTCTCAAATTATTTCATCGGGCTAACCCTTTTGCCCACCCAACTAAATTGCGCACTTCTTGACGGCAGGTGCCAGATTGTGTAGTCGTTCTGTGTATCCCAAGGTGCCCGGCGTAACAACTTGTGTGCAATGTTCTCGTTATGAAAAAAACACTCCAAATGGCTCATAGTGAACAGAAAATCAGTGCAGACAAGGTCACGTGGGAAAGAACAATACTTAACCTGAAATGTCTCTGTACTGCGGACTCTCAACAGAAGGCAATACTTAGGCGGGCCCGTGCAACACCAGAACATCCTGGATCAGAAGTTCGTGTGATGAAAATGATTAGGCAAACGGGTTGCCTAATGATAGATTTGTAACCTTTCAGCTGGTTGGATGGATGCTATTCCCTCACAGTGCCTGCCTCTCTTTTCAGCTTCAGTTCCATGGCAAGATGCAACTTCCCTGGATGGACATTTTTAACGTAATTGGTATTTAGAGCAACAGCGTCGATGGGTTGCAGAGTGCACGTATGTGCATGAACATAGGAAATAAATGGTGTGGCCCTGACTGAAAATGAGTGCTACACATACACACAGGCCTCCCTGTTCTTAATTAAAATGACGATTCCATTATTCCGATTTGTGTGAAATGTGAGCTACTCTCGTCATATCATTTTGATACATTAACCAGCCCAGTGTACATTGGGCTTGATATTAACTCCCTTTCGACTTGATGGTTTTTCTAGTGGCATAATTAATTTCCTCATGGAAGAAAAAATATTCAATCAATTTGGGATTAAATATGAGGTGGAAGGACTTTCACAAAAGATAGAACTAAATCTCCTAGCCCACATGCCTTGCTAATTATGACACACTCACATTAAGAACAAGAAGGTGTTCCCTTCCCATGATAAATGGGCCTGAAAATCCTCCCCAGCGTTTACTATAAATCACAAAGACCATTAATAAACAGGCAGGAAAAAAACGACAGATCTTACAAGAATTCACTCCCATTCTTTGCCTAAGACTATCAATGTCATATTTAAAGCTGGCATCCGAAATCTTCTGTACAGAAGCCCTTTGAGTCAAAAAGCCCAGCTATTTTAAACAGAATTCCTACGCCTGTTATTTTGAATGACAGCCAAAGAAACACTGGATCTTCTTAATCCTGTAATGCTATCTGCCCAAAAATCTCGCCTTCCAGCTAACAGCCTCCCTTCTCATCAATGCTAAATTAAAGGAGGTCAAGTGCAAATGAGAGAAGAAGAGGGGACCACACTTGCGTCATCTTGCACCCAGCTTGCTTTTGACATCGAGAGCAGACGTCCGATCGCAGCCACCAGCAATGAGACAGCCGGGTATAGGTAGCCTTATTCAACAGTGACTCTCGTATGTGGAATGGCAGGGCTTACACGTGACTCTAGCTCAACAGCAACAAGAATGGCAATCCCGTATTACAAATGAACACAGAGCCATTTAAAAGCTGACCTAGAAAGAAATGGAAACAAACTTAGGCATTTCTCCAAGAACTAGCAGGATCTGTGATAATGACCAACAGGCTGGTAGTAATAAGGTCAGGGTGTTTGGTTTTGTCATTAAGAGGAATCTGTCATGTGGAGAAATTTGTCATGCTGAGAATTTGGGAGATTTAGCAATTCCAAAGAAGGTGGAGTTTAGAATAAAAAGGACTTTAAAAACCGACAATTAAAAATGCCTTCTGAGGCTAAGCAAATTACATTCGCGCTCAGCAGAAAAACCTGGGAAGGTGCATGTCCCAAGAGTTATGTCAACAGCAGGTCACGATTATACAGGGCCCCCACCAGCTAAGCCCAAACAAAGGTACATCTCAAGGATTTACAGTGAAGACAAAGCATTCACAACTTAGGGGCATTAAACACCCAAAACAAGAAAGATATGCTCACTTGCAAACCACACGAGGCATGTACTTTTAGTGAGATGTGACTATGTTTTCTAGCCTGATGGTATCACTATCTCAAATTCCATGGCAACATCTCAGTTTCATTTCCAGGAGTCTACATTGCTCTAGCTTCATGATGACAAGATCCAGGTACATTACTCTGCCAGTTGGAAACATGGGACCAAAAAAAAAAAAAAAGTGTTGGGAGGAATATTTTCCGGAAAGGTTATATGCTGGAAAATTCCCTTTGACGACAATTATGTTCCAATATATATTTCAGACAGCTATGATTAAATTCAAGGTGTCTGAATGAGAGAGAATGTGTGTGTGCCCATGGATAAGTGTGTGTGTATGTGTGTGAGTGTGTGTGTGCATGTGCCTGTGAGTGACAGTATGTGTGAGTGTGCATACATCAATTAGCTAAAATCCAAGTGAGGTACGTAATATTAGTTTAAAAAGTAATGTTGCTATTAGCTGGCTAAGGACAGAAATGTTGACTTCTGTAGTACATACTAGGCATTAGACATGTAATACAGAAGATATTGTTGTGGGCCAAGGTTTATATTAGCCCCTATTTGGGTTCAAGTCATGTTTTAGGAGGATACACAAATGTACATTCACATGTACGAGGATGAGCTATTACTCAAGTTCTCACATGTTTTACAAATAATATATAAACGCAAAACAAGTCTGAGAGAACCGAAACGGTGGTTATTTTTTGATCTGTTGGACAAGACTCATCAAGTAGCCAAGGGAAATGGGGACTCTCTCAGCCACGAAACTCACGAACACTGATACGCGAAGACAACATAACTGTTCTACCAGCAGATGAATGGATAAAGAAAATGCAGTGTATGAATACCATGGAATATTGCTCAGCCCTACGAAAGAAGGAGATCGTGCTATTTGCAACAACACGGATGAACCTGGAGGACGTTATGCTAAGCGAAAGAAGCCAGACGCAAGGAAAAGCACTGCCTGTAGTACTTACAGGTGGAATCTAAAAAAAAAAAAGAAAAACGCCCAGCTCACAGTTAACAGGGAGTCGAATGGTGGTCACCAGGGACTGGGCGGTTGAGAGAAAAAGGGACACGTCGGTCAAAGGGTACAAATTTTCAGTTACAAGATGAATTGCTTCTGGGGATCTAATGCACAGCATGGTGACCATAGTTCATAAGAGTGTATTGTACACTTGAAATTTGCTGAGAGAGTAGATATCACCGCACACAGAGAAGGTGATTCTGTGAGGTGTTGGATGTGTCAATCAGCTTGACTGTGGTGCTCGTGCCACAATACATGTCTATGAAAACAACATCGCGCACATCTGAAATTTGTAGGAGCTTACTTGCCAATCCTACCTGAATAAAGCTGGCACAAACTGATGGGCTTCCAGTCGGTGGTAGGACAATGATCAATTCCTGGTGTTGGAGCTATGGCATATATAGAATTAAGCTACTCTTCTAGTTGTACAGATCTAGTGCCAATGATCGCTTTGATATTTTCAGTAATTTTTTTTTCTCTTGTCAAGAGAAATAATAAGGCATAGAATCGCTTTGCTTTTCTCTTTCCTCTTCCTTCTCCTTTGTCTCGTTCTGGTATCTTACTTGTACAAGTCTCATTGTTCCCCATAATATTTTCCATTTTTAATGGCCTTTTCTTTCTGAATTGTATTTTAAAATGACTTGAGAAAGTCCATTTTTAGAAATGTTTCCAGTACATGTCTTTCTGAGTTGAGTCATTTTAATGGAGAAATTTCCCCCAAAATGCCCCCTAAATATCTTATATGCCTATAACAGAATACTCTATGAAAAATAACAAGTCAAATAATTAAAAGTTTTCAATATTTATATTTCAAATAGTTAAGGTAACTCCATTCCAGAATGAACAGGGAGAACGAACCCAAGTTCCTGTAATTTGCATGTTATTAACGTTACTCTAGAAGGGTAAGAAATGGCACCGGTATCACCTGAAACACACAGAGATTTAAATCAATGCTTCCCTTGCTGTGCTCTTTCTTTAGAGACTGCATCTTCGGGAGCCCGTCCTGTGTTAATTGTGTTTCCAAATTGTACACGGATCTGCAAGAGGAGACCAAGGCAACTTTTGCTCTGTGATTTTACTTTCCTTTAATACGATGGCCTATACACTGTGGTTTATTCATTTATTGGTCTGATGGTTTTTATGAGTTGTGATTCAACATAGGTTCTTTTCTAGTATCGTGTTTTATGAAGATATGGAGAATGTAATATAAGTCTGATACAATTATGGTTATGTGCCACGCAAGACAATACTGTAAATATGAGAAGAGTCTGCAAAGCTGCTTAGCAAAACGATCTTAACATACAAGGCAGTGTGAAAATGGAAGAGGAATCTATAATGACGATGAAGATTAGCCATTTGCTCTCTAACCTTATTTACAGAAGCAATCAGAGGTATTCAGGTCGAGTTAATGACCCTGTCTCCAATTAATTCAATTGTCTACAAACAACACTGGTGCAGTGGCTGTCTCAAAGTCTGCCACACAGTCTCAGAGGGAATACATAAGACTCCATTAAAAGTGACAATAATAATGCATTTATTACTGAAACACTATTGTATTATAAATAAATTCCTCATGTTAAATTATGCTCCACGCTTTAACAGAAATTCAATTACTGAAATAATAAAAAGATGGTGTATTTGCCAAGTGCTTGGACTATAATTTGGCTGCTTAGTTACCAGCGGTTGGCTGTTTTGCAATTTTTCCTTCATAGACTATTTCTTTTGAATAAATGCCAGACTTTTTCATACAAATTTTATGAACAAGTTGCAAAATGAAATTTTGAGCTTTTGAATCCAATTATGAAAGACATAACTAAATCTATTATTGAAAAAAAAAATCTAGTAAGCCCTTTCTGTCGTTGTTCAGAACTGGCTGGTAATTGAGGTAAGCACAGGTGCTGCTCATTATGGACCATTGTGCACCATCTGAATTCTGGGAGCGGTGGAATTCAGATGGTTTACACTCTGTTTGTGTGAATAACAAACAGGCCTGATTCTGCGCTTGTTTGTACAAGCTTGTACACAGCTCATTTGGGACTTCGAAGACACCTGCTTACCCTTTTGAAGCCAAAACAGTATCATTTGTGTTCTGGCTATCCTCTCGATGACAAGTTTGCAAAAGCAACAGATTTTGTGCTCTCCCTTCATTCCCACCATCTCCTCCGCTGTGTAGCAACTTCAACACACCCTTGTCTTCAGTGATAGGAAAATTAGTTGAGTCAAGCTATGGCAATTATCCAATGACAGGAGAAGACACAGGTGGAGAGGAAAGAAGAACGAGGTCTTCCTGTGGAAAGATGTCTTTGCCAAACGGACGGTCTCAGGTGGACTGGGGATGTGGCTTATTTGCGCTTAGGCTAGATTTTCCCCCTTCTTGCCTCCTCTTTTGCCTTTTCTTCTGGGCTCGCACATTTATCTTTCGAATGTCTAGTCTCACTGTCTTTATTTTTATCCCCCAAGCTTTATTGAGATGTAACTGACGTAACATCGTGTGAGTTCACGTACATGACATGATCATTTGATACACGTACATATCGTGAAATGATTACCACAATAGGGTTAGTTAACCCCTCTGTCACTTCGCATAATTACCATCTGTGTGTGTGGGGGGAGGGGTGCGGGGCGGGTGTGGTGGGAGCATGTAAGATCTGCTTTCAGTCTCATTGCCTTCAGATGGCCCACCTGAAAGCAGAGAACCTTATCATCACAGAGACTTGCTTCCTGCTTCCAGAATGCAAAAGAAAAACTGCTCCTAACTGTGGTCTCCTCACCCGTCCCATAGGGCCATAGGCCAGCAGCCACGAATTGCACTGGCTTGCCTGGCCTGCAGTCCTGAGCTCCTGAGTAATGTCACACGCCAACCTGAATATTCTAGCCCTGCAGTAACTTCCCGGTACTACGACTAACTTTAGTTATTCAATGACTTTGCATTTTCTCTTCTTTTACCGAGGTCTTACCTGCTCTAAAGAGAACACCCGGAAAGTATGTAGTCATGAAGCAGAAGCTCTGTTGCACAGCAGAAAACAAATCTAGATTACTCCAACTCTGGGTCCCCCCCACCTGCAGCTCCCCGATCCCACCGCAGTGACTACCCATAAACGGTGACATTCTAAATCCTGTGTCTGTGAATCCTTGTGGTGAGAGTTTGCCTTCATATGAATGCAGGAAATAGCTGAAGATGTGTGGAGTGAAAAATAAAGAGGAGAAATTACGGATGCAAGATTTTCGGCTTTGCTGGTACCGCCACTCCGGAACAGTATGGAGGATCCTCAAAAAGTTAAAAATAGAACTACCCTATGATCCAGCAATTTCACTACTAGGTTTTTACCCAAAGAATACAAAAACACGAATTCACAGGGCTACATGCACCCCGATGTTTATAGCAGCATTACTTATGATAACCAAGACATGGAAGCAGCCGTGTCCACAGGTTGATGAATGGATCAAGAGGATGTGGTGTATATACACAATGGAATATTATTTAGCCACAAAAAGAGTGAAATCTTCCTATTGGCGACGACATGGATGGAGCTAGAGACTATAATACTAAGCGAAGTAAGTCAGAGAAAGACAAATACCATATGATTTCACACACATGTGGAATTTAAGAAGCAAAACAAATGAGCAAAGGGAAAAGGGGAGAGAGAGGGAGAGAGAGTGAGAGAGAGTGAGAGAGAGAGAGAGAGAGAGAAACCAAGAAACAGACTCTTAACTATAGAGAACAAACTGATGGTTATAAGAGGGGAGGTTGGGGGGGGGGTTAGATAAAACAGGTGATGGGGATTAAAAAGGGCACCTGTGATGAGCACCTGACTTGTTAAATCACTACATCGCAGACCTGAAACTAATACAACACTGTATGTTAACTACACTGGAATTTAGATTAAAAAATAAGAAATAAAAATAAATTTTAAAAAGCTTTTAGGTTTGAAAGGTCTACTCCAAGACATCCCAATCCACCCACAGTGGAATAGAATCCGGAATAGAATTCTTCCAATTTAGCAAACACTGCCACTCCAAGCAAGGTTCTAGAGAAGTCTAACGGCGAAGCAGAACAGTCGACCCGAGCCCCCGTGCCAAGGCCCAATGGAATATTACCCAGCGCACTGCTAACCTGACACTTTGTCACACTTCTATTTACCTTATCCATCAGGCAAAGTTACGGTCATGACAATGCTTAATAAAGCCAATCAAAGTAGCAATCAGCCAAAGAAAGTTCCTGCATGTCGGACATTAAATATGGCTAATGTGGTCTGACAGTGCTCCACAGAAGGCACATTGGACTCTTACCTTCTCCCTTATCATTATCACAGAGAGAGCAAGGTAGAACGCGGCAGGAGTATAAATAATTTGGAAACCTCATAGACAATATTCTACTGTATGCCTCATTTGCACTTAAAAAAAGCTGTCCTCCAGACCTTATGTACTTTTAAGATTTATCTGAAAGATACATGAAGAAGACTTCCAGCCAAAAAAAAAAAATGTACATATTTAATGGAATTAGATCTCTAGGCAAGAAAATGTCAAAAGAAAAGGCAAAATATTAAAGTGAATGCGAGGTGCTCCTTTCCACAGCTTTCCCCCTTTGATAAATATCTTCTGGGATGTCATTTACTGGAAAGGCATAATTTTACAAAACGAAAAAAAAAAAAGAAACCTAGAGTATAATATATACTCTCTTTATTGCTGAAGTAAGTTGCTGCTTTCCCATTTCTCTCTGAAATCTGCTTTTGTCAGCCAGAGGCCTTGATATTTGCCTTTATATCTGCCTTTTTATCATTGTTATTGAAAACATGGCAATTATTGTGAAACAGTCCAATTGCAGGCAAGCTTCTGATTACATGGCAGTGGCCTCCTAGAAGCCGGGAAGGAGATGAGGCGAGGCTTGAGTTCACCTGACACCCAAGATCACAGGGTCGTGGGGGTGGGGCGGGTTGGGTCTTCACCTGAAAGTGAAGATCACAGAGTTGGGGGAGAGGGGCCGAGGCGGCCGCAGGAGGATTCTGAGATGAAGGTGATATGGACTTAACTTGTCCCCGAGAGCAAGGAGCATCAATAGCATTACCTCTGAAAATGAGCTACTGAGATAGGGGAGGATGGCAGGAAGATCAAGGTTGAGCTCGGAAATACGCGAGAACGAACAGGTTCCCTGTATATACAGAATATATATATTATATATAATATATCAGCTCATCGTAAGCTGATCGACAATGTGCAGCTTCTAACGGGAAAGTCTCAGCTAAATCTAATTTCAAAGTCGCTTCCTCTCTCCTCTGACTTCGATGCCCGACATTACTACTCACATTATATGTAGTAGCGATAACACGAATAACATTTAACATAAAGGAGCTCTTAATACGTCACTCGTCCGAGGCCTCACAGGCAGTGAATGGCTAGGAAGCAACGATCCCGCCTTTTGGTTGTTTTTCTGTTTGTTTTGCCAGAACACATTTTGAAAAGTTCTGCTCTATTTCTGCCAATCGTTCACCCATATGTGTGGTTTCAGAAAAATCTATTGGAGAACAAATACTAAAATCTTTAAACATACGCTTTCACCAAATTATTTGCAGGCTTCTGTAGTGACAATTGAAGATGCATAATGCTTACGAATTATTCTTCGGTTAATAGCGACGACAATTAACGATGAGGACGACAGCTACTATTTATTAGGCTCCCCCGTGCGCCAGGTCCCGTGCCCTGTGATCCCACTTAGTCCTCACAGCAGCTCCGAGGTGCACATACTATTAGCCTCATTTTACAGCTGAGAAAACTGAGGCTCGGGGAGGGAAGCAACTGGCTTAAAGATCGCACTCCAAAGGCTGTGCTCTTTTGCTACTATGCTATCCTGAAGGGGTTGGGGAATAATTCCCATATATAATTTAAATAAAATATCCATCACCATCAATTAGGTTTCTGGTTTAGTAAATAACCCCATTTGAAGAGGCAAACGGCCTTCTCCTAATCACACTTCCATAGTGACAGAGCAGAATCACAGTCTCGTAGCATCATGTAGCTCCAGAGGACCTTGGAGATCTATGAATCTGCCGCTCTCAACTGTTAGAAGAACCGAGGCCAATCAGCAGCAGGTTCAGCGAGCTGAACGGCACGTGAACGAGTCAATCAACCTCCTAACCCCGCCTCCCTCTCTCCTTCTCTCCCTCTGCCCTCGCCCCTGCTCATGCTCTGTCTCTCTCCCTCTCTCAAATCAACTTAAAAAATATATTGCTATAAGAAAGATAGCAAGTGGCTAACATTCTTCCGGTCCACTTATTGGGAAGAATTATTCAAATATTTCCATTTGATCTCACTGTTATCAGGCTGTTAATAGTTATAATGAATTATTCCATTAATAGCAATAGCATTTTTTCAAGTGTTCAGGCTAAAAATCTTGGGATCATTCTTGACTGCTGTATTTTTTTTTTCCTATCTCCATTCAATGAGCCCATCAGCAAATGCTATGTGCTCTCCCTTCAGAGTATGTCTCTAGTCCATCCATGTGTCACCACCCTCAAAGCCCCCACCCTGGTCCAAGCCACCACCATTCTTGCCTGGATTATGGCAATAGTCTCCTTACTGTTCTCTCTGCCTCCACCCCTGAGCCCCACAGTCATTTTTTAATAACCACAGTGTGATCGTGTTATGACAGATATCACATCAGGTTGCTCAAAATCTCCTAGTGGTTCCCAACTCAGAGTCGTGGCCGGGGCCATTCCAATCTCTTATGCATAATGATTCCCAGGGAACAGTCTGACCTCCTCTCCTAACATTCTTATCTTTACTTTGCTTCGACGGAACTATCTTCTTTACAGTTTCTAAGCACACCAGGTACACTGGTGTGTGCTAACCTCAGGGCCTTTGCATGTGCTATTCTTCCTGGAATGCTCTTCCCCCAAACCTCTGCAGGGCTCGTCACCTCATTTCCTTTAGGTCTTTGCTCAGATGCCAGTTCTCAGCGAGGCCTTCCTGACCACCCCATCCCTCTGCAGCACTCTTCCCTGAGTTCTCTCCATAACACATCTCACCTTGCAACATATTTTATCATTATATACTTACATCATTTAGTGTCCATCTCCACTCAATAGAATATAAATTCCACTAGGGCAGAGCTTTGGACTCTTTTGTTTCCTGCTGTGTCTCTAGGTCCTAAAACAGTGCCTGGCATCTGGTAGGTGTTGGTTAAGTATTTGATGCATGAATGAACGTAAGTATAAAAGCGTGTGTTTTGTGACTTTGGTAAGGTTGGTGGAATCAACGACTGACAAAGTAAACCACTAATAACAGATAATAACAGATAATAGGAATAATAGTGCCGGTTTGAGTGACTACTCTGTGCCAGGGGCTGAGTACTTGATACAAAGTACCTCGGTCCTTACAGTAATTCTCTAAAGAGACGGGATGGTGCTGGAACCCAGGTGGACTCAACTGGAGGGAGGGAGTGTATGAGTCTGATGTTGGGGGTGGAAGGCTCCTTCGAGGGTATGTAGCTGGCTCCAGCACCTCAGACACTGGGGCTCAGGTGGCTCAAGCACGCTTGCCCAAGACCACAAAGAGACTGGTAGATGCCCGTAGCTCATTCTTTCCAAACCCAAAGAAGAGTAGTGGCCGCTGAGCAGGCCTGTCTTTTATCGTGAAACCCTGAGGAGCCAAAAGTAGCCCTCGCTTGTTTCTAATCTGGAAAATTCTCAAGAGACTAAGTGGCCCTGGGCCATACCCAGTCTCAAGCCATGTGGTACCTTTGGTCCCAGACGATCCATCCTTGGAAGCAAATACAAACTCCTAGCGTCCCACATGGAGGCTTTCAGAGTCAGACTTGGAAAGCTCTCGTCCATCCTTCTCACTCGATAGGCAAACAGACCCGGCCCAGAGGGACACGCTGAGCTGGGGCAGCTTTGGTCAGAGTGCTAGTCTCGTGGTACCCACTGGAGTCTGCTACACATTGGCTAGACTGAGGCTGACACTGGCCCGTGTCATGCTTCCTGATATCAGCAGTAGCAGCAACGATAGCCAGGAAAAAAAAAATGATAGAAATAAAGGCCCAGCTACGTGTAAATAGCATGGGAAGGACAGGAATGGTTGGGTTTAAGGTTGAACACGCTGTGATCGCCACTCCATTCCTTTTGGAATGGGTCCTTCCCACCGTGCTCGCGCTGTTCCAAGCTGGTCCTCCAAGTGCTTGGCCGGCCCAAAGACTTGACTTCTTCAGAAAGAGAACCTCACCCCACTCCCAGGAGATACGCAAGGAAAAGCAAGATGATTTACCTTTGTCTTTCTGAGTCGCATTAATAAATTTATCTCAACAACAGCAGTCATTATAGATGATACAAGTGGTATAAGACATGCAAATTAGAAGATGCTAGCTCGGTGTGATTTGTGTGTATATAATGACTGAGGTTACCAATTAATTGGAGAAGTACTATTTATAACTGCACCACCCTGATAAATGGGTTATAATGGCTGTTATAACCTACACATTTTTTTCTTTTCACTCTTAGGGAGCAGAGATATTATTGAAAATATCAATGCACTGCGATAGGCAGATACTGTGAAATAACTCAGCGTGGGGAATGTAAATCGCAAGCATGGCTTGCATATGAATTCTTAAATGCTCATCTTAGCACAACTGCTGGTAAAATGTATGCAGTCTTTGATGAAATGAATGAAACCCATTACTCAGAGGCATTTGCAGCTTTCAAAAATATCACTCATTCCAAGTCCCTCTCTGAAGTCAGCCAGCAGCAGCTATGGAAACAGCACTGTGACAGTAGCCAGGAGATCCTAAGTCCTGTGCTATTTGAGCCCCCATCAGGTTCGTGATTAGCCAGACGATGGACATTTCTGTAGTTCCAGTAGCCAGAGGCCTCAGAGTCCTTGCTTTACTTGTGACGTATGTGGTGGTTCGGGACCAATGCAATTGAAATCCTAAGGTCAGGATGCTCGTAGTGAAAGGACATGGAGGACAGAGCCTCGGGAGACAGGGTGACCTTTGGCCAAGGCACAGCTACTAATTGGCCCTGGCTGTTTGAGATGAGCCGGTTTCTAGGCCCGGGAAGGAATGCCAGGCCAGGGAACTCCACACAGATCACAGCGGTCCAGGCTGGCCCGGGGCCACAGAAGGCTCCTGCTAGCGCCCGATGAGTTCCATTCCGGCGCGGAAACAGCAAGTGCCCTGTGTGACTCAGACCCCCACCAAGGCCTCCACTTTTGCTTTTTGTTTCCCTTTAGCTGAGAACCACAGTGTGGAGCAAGGTGAAAGCTTTCCCAGATGATTCGTAGGACACTCTCTAATGTCTTTTATAGGCTGGGACGTGTTGAGGCTTGATGTTTTATCTACCCTTTTGGCCAATGTGTGGTGAGAAAAATCTCATGTTGGTTTGTAGCTTCTTATAGTTTACATATCATTTGGACAAAAAACAAACAAACAAAAACCAACTCTCTTGTTTCTTGAAGTGCCTTGAGGTCAGGTGAGGGAGCCAGCACAGAGATTATCATTTACCAATGAAAAAGCTGATGCCCCAAAAGGAAACCAGTCTAATTCAAGGCCACAGAGCCAGCATGCAGCAGTGTCAGGATGGCCTGGGTCTGTCTGACACCTGGCTTCTCATGTTATAGCTCTGTCTCGAGGTTGTGATGCTGCCTGGCGCACCAAAGCCCTTTGCGCCTTGACACGTTCCGGGTAGTGGCTGCCCACCCACTTCGTGCACTTGGGCGTGCCTCATTCTGTAGGGTCAGAAGCTGGCTGTGAGCCTTGGCTGGGAACTTCCAGAACTCTTCTGGACTACCTACGAATCTGGATTTCTTAGCGAGGGCTAGTGAACCATCTGCAGAAAGCACCCTTCAGTCATAGAATCAGGATGACGGGGGCTTCTGCAAAACACAGAAACAGACATTCGTCTCCGCTCTCAGAAAGGCTACCATAGATGGAGACAGATGACAAAGGCACCTGCTGGAATCCGTTTCGCCACATGAAGAAAGTGCTTCGGTGAATCGCCATGGTGCAAAACAACTGGGACTCCTGGCATAAGCTAGGCTACAACCTCAAGATCATTATGAGATGCCAGGTTTTCGAATGACACTAAAAGAGTCGGTATTACTTTTCATTCGTTTGAAGAAATCGGATTGAGTACGGCAGAGATGGGATTTCATTTCATCTATCTTCATTAATGGAGTGCTGCTCTTTAAAGAGAAATGTTAACGGGAGGGAAACCAGAAACTACGTTTATTGCTCAGATGGAAATAAAGACCCAAGTGGACTGGCTATGCATTAGCTTGTAATCAACAGTGAATCATAAAGATTCATGCTAAAAGACTTGCGATTGTAATCTAATTAGTTTTCTTACTGTTTGGAGAAATTAATTTAGAGCTAGTGCCAGAAATGCAGAATGGTACACGTCTAGGAGACCTGTCAGCTCTGGTCTCCAGTCGGGAGAATGTGAAGATTATACCTCCGTGTGCTAATGCCAATGGCGACCCAAGGACAAAAATGTGCAAACTGTGTCGCCCTGGCCATCAACTGACTCGTCGAGTACAGGAGGAGCCTGGCGTCCTGGCAAGATCCCAGGTGGGGAACCCAAGCATCTCTGGATTGGGTTCTCAACTACTACTAAATAACCTTTCCAAGCCTCAGCTTTGTCATCTGCACAAAGAGAACGAGGCCTCGCATAACTGCTGAACTGACTAGAGACGATGCATGTAGAACGTGTAGTGCCCAGCAGGTGCTCTGTAAAGACAGCAATCATTGCTGCAACTTGCTTTCAGGAGGCTACTTGGTCTGCAGAGACTGTCACAGTAGATAAGGCATCTGACGGTAGGAAATGCCACTTGAGGCCTGCCTGTGTGCGCCATCTTGGAATCCTGGAGTCTGTATGGGCTCTCAAGCGTAGGCCCGTTCTTTTGTCTACTCTGTTTCACAACGATTCACCTAGCGTTTGCAAAACTATTTTTGCAAGATGTAATTGAAACATCCTGGGATGTCTCCCAAATTTGTTACTGACAAATGAGCTTGGGTGGCACCTTCCCATTCTGTGGCTAAATGAACCCAAGAAGCACTAATTGCCTTGAAGTTAATAAAGACTTTATTGGCTTCAAATAATTGGTGTTTGTTTGGCTGCTATGATTATAGTTATCACACACTCTCTACATAATGTAAGCTGGCAGAAGTTTCTACCTTTTACAAGTTTTAAATCCCAATAGAATTGACAGAAAAAGCTATAACCACAAATTGGTTTGCAATTTTCCTCTTTCTTCCTAGCAAGTCCTGTATGGTTATATTATGAACCTTGCTTCACACAAACTGCTTGTGACTTTTATGGCCCTTTTGTGATCTAAATGGCTATCTCATAAGATATTCCGTTGCAGCATCTTTTTCAATTGCTTTTACTGCGAAATGCCCTTGTGGAGAGTTCTGGGGACC
This sequence comes from Panthera uncia, assembly GCF_023721935.1. Classification (NCBI taxonomy): domain Eukaryota; kingdom Metazoa; phylum Chordata; class Mammalia; order Carnivora; family Felidae; genus Panthera; species Panthera uncia. The sequence goes on along the minus strand of NC_064817.1, from coordinate 117,355,699 downwards.
ATTTCACACTCTTATGGTATTGATTTGCGAAACCTGATGATAGGTTTATATTTAAGATACAGCCTTGTATATAAACAGAGTGGGAAGCTTATGAAAAACAGAGCCAAGGCTTCCATCGAGGGGGTTTTGGATACCATCTCAATGTTCTGGAAGTGCAAGTTAACAGTGAATACATAAAAACATCATAATGCCATTTGTTCACTCTACTAAAGTAGGGAGTTTGGTGGTGCTTTCATTATAAATATGTTTCATGACACTCCACGAGAGAAGCCAACATCTGGCCGGAACGCAGAATGCGTGGTGTCTCTTGCCTGTGACTGAATGGCTGTGCGGTGCTCCAACTCATAACCAAACTCAAGAGACTAGTTAGAGGCCCCTCGCCTCTGGTCCAGCCTTCGCTTAGCTTTGTGTGTGTTCTGCGGAGTGCAGGGTAATGGGGAAGAGGCTGAGTGCGGGTCCTGGCGAGAAGTGTCAAGGTGAAAGAAAAAGGAAAGGAAGGACAAAATGTAATAAAAGAGACAAAGGTGAGAGAAACAAGTAGAAAGGGAAGAATGATTTGTGGTAATAGAGTTATTTATTGAAAGAGGAAAATTATGGAGCTTATCGGTCTGGCTACTGTAAGGCCTCTGCCAGGACACATTTCCCGCCTTGAACTCAGTCCTGGCCATACTCCCTCTCGTGAAAGAATTCTAGCCATAGCATTAGTAGTTATTAATATATGTCTGTGTTCAAGGTCCCAATTTCTCTTCCTTCCAGAATCTATCAGTTCTCCGGATAAATTGAAAAGTGTAAGTCTCAGGCATACTATAAAAACAAAAACAAAAACAAAAAAACCTAACATTACTCAAAGTGGCACGGAAAGGTAAACCAATGATTAGAATTCATAAAAAAAAAAACAAAACACCTCAAACACAATCACTAGAGGAAATGAGGCCTTAGGTGTCAGGGTTGAAGAATCTTAAACTATCGGGGAAGAAACAGAGCTGGGCGGAAGGCATCCGCTGAATCCTTTGTATACTTTTCAATTAGAGCATCAGGGAAGAATTCATAAGCTGCACTCTCCATGTGACATCGAGGCTTTTATTCTAAGAGGTCACCCAAACAGATCCACCAATAAATAGGCTTTCATTTGAGCGATAAAAATCAATGAATATGGATTGAAGTCGTGGGCAAGGTTCAACTGCCGGGAAAATGGTGAGGAGGTCACTGCAATAGGGCGACGCTTTGATGTGGGAAGGAGCGGGTGGCTGCGAACGCCAGAGACGGACTCTACCACATATCCTCTCTAATTATGAGCTACAAATTCCACTCTGTGTTCTCCATATGCTCCATCTTCATTTAGAAGCGATGGCATTCATGGCTCCTTCCACCTCGGCTCTGCAATGAAACCGATTTCCCCACAGATACGCCACAAAAGTGACTCCTCTGAACTTTAGAGACTTCTCTTTCTGCTTTGCATAGGCAAGGTGATGTGGCTTGGGGGGGGGTGGGGGGCATCTCCCTCTGGACCTATAGCACCATTCAGACGGCGTCAGTAGTGGGGAGCTCCTGTAACCTACGTGATGCAGGCTAGGAGAATGTCTCTCCGGGCTTCTCGTTTCCGAAGAGACTGAATAAATAGAACCGTCAGGCTTTGATGTGGCTAGGCTGCTTTTGGCAAAGGACGCCCACACATACTTCGCTATTTTCCTTTGAGACGTAGTGAGCTTAGAACTCAAATGGTCAAATGGAGCTTCCATTGTAGGCTTGATGCTTCCCCACCTCTGGATTACTCTTTACATAACACACAGAACATGGGAAGCAGTAGACAAGGCAGGGAAAATACTAGAAATATCGGATCAGCTGAATGGTGGCTGGCTTTTGGGGCAATTGCTCTAAGAACCTGCATCCAGCAGCCACAGCAGGTGTTTACCCAGCACTTGCCATATGCCGGGGATTTTTCTACACGTTATAGGAGGCATTACCCCAGTTTAGAAATAAGGATACTAAGGCTGAGAAAAGTTCAGGAAATTGCCCAAGGCCACAAAGCCAGCCAGGTTTCAAATCCCAGTCTCCTGACATCAGGCCCAGAGCTCTTGCCAGTGAACCCAGCTGGCGGGCCTTCCAACACAGGGACCAACGTTCCAGCGGACACTTGTACAGGTGCCTTACTCATTGTCAGCGTGTTTCATCTCCGCCACACCCTACGGAGCAGGTTCTATCGTTATCCCCATCTTCCAGATGAGGAGAAGGAGGCAAAGAGAAGTGAGGCAAATCTAAAGCTACCAGGTGGGGAGGAAGGGCCGGGATCTGAACGGACACTACAGCCTATGCCGCTCACTTCTCCACGCTGCGCCTCCTGTCACCCGGGCTCTCTGAAAGCCCCACAGAGAGAGGGCTTAGACTCCTGAGGCCAGGGCTAACGGCCAGAATTTTGCTACGGAAGTGACCTCCTCGCATTCCTTGGGACAAGTGTGCGTGTGTGACGTGCGGCGGAGATGCTGTTCCAAAGGCTGAGGTTGCCTTCGGTATTTCTTGCATCCATTCACCTAAACGCATATTAAATGCCTACTGTGTGCTATGCACTGTCTCTGTATAAATTGGTTCAAAAGCTCAAGTTATTTTTCTATTCTTTTCTAATTTTCTCTAAACAGAGATGATAACAATGTGTCTTTATGAAGATATCTTTAAAATTTGAGATATGGGGCGCCTGGGTGGCTCAGTCGGTTGAACGTCTGACTTTGGCTCAGGTCATGATGTCACGGTTCGTGGGTTTGAGCCCCGCATCGGGCTCTGGGCTGACAGCTCAGAGCCTGGAGCCTGTTTTGGATTCTGGGTCTCCCTCTCGCTCTCTGCCCCACCCCCGCTCACACTCTCTGTCTCTCTCAAAAATAATAAAATCAACATTAAAACTTTTTTTAATGTGGGACAAGACAATTAGATACCCTCAGATTTCTCCCTACAGCTGCATAATGACAGGAAGGTACAAATTAATAGAAAGGATTTGCATTTTAGGCAGGACCAGAGTTACCTAGAGCCTCAGAGTTCATGCGGTTTCCTCTTTCATTCGAGTCAGGGGGAAACAGAGGCCAAGCAGACAGCTGCTTTTGAAAGCAAATTGTTAAAATGATTCAATCCGATGCCATGCGGATCTACTTTTTACCACTGTCTACGCAGTGGTTAGATTTGGGGATGTGTCACTTCTGGAGTTGATCCGGCTGCGTTGTTTGGTGACATTCAGCCTCTGAAGACCCTCTTGGCAAAATCTGACACAGACGAAGGACACAGCGGTTAGACCTCAGCAGAAGCTGCATACACTCACATTACCCAAAGGCTGCTGGAGCCAGCAGGATTTGTCTGCGTGTGTGTCGGGGGAGGGGGGGGAGGGGGGCTTGGCTTGATTCTAACATTAAAAAAAACTATCCTGTATCACGCTTAGGTTGGCATCTATCTGCAAGTGGCAGCATCTGTGTATCTGAGCCACCCCCACACCCCGCAACTAAAGTCCAATGCCCTGGGGGCGGGTGTTGGCATCCCCACTTTGGCATCCCCTTCAGTGTCTCGCAGACAAGAGGTTCAACACATTTCCATTCAAGTGCATCAAATCCAACCGAATGCTTTCCCTGGAAGACGGAGTAGCTGTCCAAGTTGTCTCCATTTTCAAAACCCCATAAAAATCAAGCACTGTTCATCTAGATGGAAAGCATGAGGTACAGGTATGAACCCTCAAGCTAAACAGGTTTGCCTTCAGTGACAGAAAATTGATGTTTGCTAGAAGTACACACACACGGGGCGCCTGAGTGGCTCAGTCGGTTAAGGGCTGACTCTTGATTTCAGCTCAGGTCATGATTTCATGGTTTGTGGGATTGAGCCCCACAATGGGCTCCACGCTGACAGTGCGGAGCCTGCTCCTGACTCTCTCTCTCCCTCTCTCCTTGCTCCTCCCCTGCTCATACTCAGTCTCTCTCAAAATAAATAGATAAAAACTTTTTAAAAAGTACATACACACAACACACACACACACACACACACACACACACGATGGTTTTGTTTTTCTTTTTGTTTTTGTTACAACTCTCACTGTTCTCTTTTTATTAGCTGGTGGGTTTAATCACGCTTGTTGGTCATTAATTATGTCCGTGAAAACTCTGAAATATGGGGGTCGTTTCTAATGTTATTATATCTATGGTAACAGAGCTGAAGTCTTAAATATAATTCGGCCCCGTTAGCTTCTGGCAATCGCCAAAGTCTAAGCTGGGGCTCCCTTTTGACATATTCCACTTTTCCCAAAAAAGACAGCCCAGACAAATCACCCCTAACCTCCCTTTTCTGTAACAAAGTCCTCCTCCTTCTAAGGTCTAGATACTCACCGGCCCCATAAAACGTGTAGTCAGATAAGCTTTGGGTTGGATTTCAAAAGTGATTTGGGAGCCTGTGAGGGGGAGCATTCGGTACACTGCGGGTTTCCCGGCAGAGAATAAAACCCTTCCAGGCAAAGGCTATATACACCCTACAAAGCAAATAATCGTGTGTTTTCCTAGGAGTTGAAGTATTTTTCGATTCCCTATGCTCTATCTGTGGGACCCTGTTCAACTCCGCTAATGCACACTGCGACTTTTAACACATGCCCATATTTGATCTGTCACACATGCTTTGTTTTTCCTTACTAGAAAGTTAGACATGGTTTGCTGTGTTTCAGTTTCCAAATTTCAGCAAACAGTAGTAGAGTTTAATATTCATGCACTTAGATGGCACATCGTAAAACTGACCTTGGGAGTCATCTATTTACTGGGGAAACCACCTTTTGACGAGTGCTTTTGGTAACTCAGGGACAAAACGCCTTGTGCCAGGCATACAGGCATACAAGGTACAAAAATAAACCACTCAATCCCCAAATCTACAAGGTCTGATCAAAACAACCTATCATTGTATCAAACTATAATTTAGTCTATTACACATGGGCTGTTGTGGTAGAGATTTGTTTTGGGGGCATCAACTCCTCATAGTTGTTGGTATGTGAATGGCGTTATTTATTTCATTAGCTTAGAAATGTCTATGTGCTTTATAAGGTGCACCTGTGTAACAATGAGCACGTTGAGGGCCAAAGGACATTAATGCACGAAGAGTGCCAGCCAATTCCTTGCTCCGGCTTCAAAATCTGTCAGTGAAATCTGGCAGAGTCATGTGCTTTCCATAATAAACTTGTTCCTCCGCCCGTGGCTGTTGGATCCCCGCAAGCCAGTGAGCTGTTCTGAGTTTGAAGCAAGAGAATACACCTTGGCCAAGAGGAAGCATGGTAATGAATAATGAATGCCCTCTCCACTTTGCTGGTGGGGAGGGAAAGGGAGGGGAGGGTTCTTCACAGATGACTGACTTTGAGTGGCAGGCAGAAGGTTGGAGAACAGAGATGGTAAGTGGGCAATGATTTAGAATCAAGTGTTGGTGTTTTACTGAGAACATCCTCATAACTGAAGAGAGCAGGAATGTCTGACTGCCCACTAATAAATGGCACCAAGGTATCTAAACCCTGTCGGCAGCCCTTCCAGTATCAGAAGGGATCAAAGGGAGGAAAAGAAGGTTCTTAAATACGAACTGCTTTCCATTTCTTCTTTCTTCTTTTTCCAGAGAACGTAAGAGAGGAAGATGAAACAGGTTCACTAAATCCCCCAAAACCAAAACTACACTCCACGAGGACCAAATGGTGTAGCATTTGAATTACTGTTTAGCCACAAATTAGCACCTCTTAAGAGCTTCACATTTTTGAGCCATTGGTTTTTGATAAATCCTGATTGGCAAATGTGAGAACAGATGTAGGTGTGCCAGATGGTTTTGCCAGACTTACTCAGGTCTAACTGCCAGACTTCGGGCCAACTAAAGCTGAGAAAATTAAAGAAATAATTTATTCTCTTTCTCCTGACTCTGGGGACTGTTCTCTCTGTGCCCGCTAGTTCAAGTCGGCGAGAGGGGTGGGGTGGGGGTGGGGGGGGATCACTTATTCAACTTCCTGAAATAGACCCAAAGAGGGAAAGCAGAAAATAATTTCAAAAAAATTAAAACATGCTGAAAAATAGTAAAAATGCCCATTATCACTTATCCAAGATTTTATGAGAAAATGTTTGATTCCTTTGAGCCAAACAGTGTTTACAGTTGCAGCAATGAAAATTCTAATTTTGTGCTCTAATGAACACAAAACGATCCATACTCAACCTTGGCAAAACTTATAATGACTGTGTAATTGAAGTGACTCTGTCACATTAAAATATTTCATAAAATTACGGAAAACTGCCAAGAAGGAAGAACATGGACTGGGAAGCCTTGGATATTTGATACAATACCCACACCGCCCCCCTGTTTTGTAAGTAGAATGAATCGGTTTACAGAATTGAAGAAGACCATTCATACCTAACACCAGCTTACCAATCCATAAGATGTTAGATGCTTTTGAGAAGGAGCCACATGATGTAGTCATTTTATTCTAAGCATTAAACATCAAGCTGTCATTTACTTTTGTTGCAATACCTTCAATATACTTCAAATGCTGTTAAATTCTTCCTCACTATGTATTTGGAATGTAAAAAAGGGAAGGTTTTCCTATTTTCCTGGTGACATCCCCTAGTTAGAGTCAACTAGTGCGTCTCACCCACAGCGGAGGCTCTGGGGAATCACCGTCTCCAGCACAACGAAAAATTGAAATCATGGTGATTCACGAGTGTAGACACACAGATTTGGAGAGAACCTGGATTCCATCCTGGTTCAGAGACTACAGAATAGACCTGAGGCCTAATTCCCAGTCTCATTCTCTTCTGGCTTTTGAATTCAAAATTGGAAATATCCACTTCCATATTGAGCTAAGGGTTTTTGTCTTCGCATCCTATGTGCTAAGTCCAAATACTGGCTCAACGGCCGCCTTCTAAACTAGGAGGCAGTGCCTATACAAGTAGAGTGAAGCTTAAAAATGTGTAATTGGGACCCAGAATAGCCAAAGCAATCTTGAAAAAGAACAAAGTTGGAGGAATCAAACTTGCTAATTTCTAAACCTACTACAAAGCTATAGTAACCAAGACAGCATGGTATGAAAATAAGGACAGATATATAGATCAATGGCATCAAGCCATTTCAACAGGGAAAGAATAATAGTCTTTTCAGCAAATGATGCCTGGACGACTGGATTTCTACATGCAAAAGAACGATGGTCTTCGGTCCTTCACCTCGGACCGTACATAAAAGTCAACTTAAAATGGATCAAAAACCTAAAACTAAGACCTAAGAACTAAAACCCTTGGAAGGCGTGGACCTTCATGATATGACAACTAAAGCACAAGGAACAAAAGACAAAAATAGGGACGTTGGATTTCATCAAAATTACAGACTGTTGTGCCTCAAAATACATCATCAAGAAAGTGACATGGCAATCCACAGAATAGGAGCAAATTTTTGCAAATCAAAAATCTGATAAGGGACTTGTAGCTGGCATATATAAAGAATTACTACAAATAAATAATAAAAAGACACAGGATCTGAATAGATATTTCTCCGAAGATATAAAATTGGCCAGTAAGTCCACAAAAGACGCCTAACATCATTAGTCATCAGGTAAATGCAGATGAAAACTACAGTGAGTTCTCCCTTCACACCTACTAGGATGGCAATAATCAAAACACAGACAATGGCAGGTGTGGGTGATGTCATCCAAAAAACTGGAAGCCTCATGTACTGCTGATGAGAATGCAAATGGAGCAGTGACTCTAGAAAACAGTCTGGCAGATTCTCAAAAGGCTGAACCCAGAGTTATCAGAGGACCCAGCAATTCCAGTCCTAGGCATAGACCTAAAAGAGCTGAAAGCATGCTCACACAAAAACCTGTGCACGTGTGTTCACAGCAACACTATTTGCTAGAGCCAAAAGGTGAAAACAACCCAAATGCCCATCAGTGGGGGAACGGACAAACATGATGTGCTCTATCCAGAAGATGGACTAGTATTATTCAGCCATAAGGAGGAATGAAGTACCGATTCGTGCCACAACCTGGACGAACCTTGAAACCATCACGCTAAGTGAGGGAAGCCAGGCACACAAGACCACGTGTTGTATGATTCCATTCAGATGAAATGTCCAGAATAGACAAATCCATAGATACAGAGTGGTAAGGGCTGTGTGGAGCGACACAGCGGGGAGTGACAGCTTAATGGGCACAGGGTTTCCCTTGGGGGTGATGAAAATGTTCTAAAATTGATTGTGGTGATTGCTGCACAAATCTGTGAATATACTAAAACCCACTGAATTATACACTTTAAATCAGCAAACTGTATGTTTCGTGAATCATATCTCAAAATAGCTATTTTAAGAAATCGTGCTATCATCCGAAAAGCTCCACTTTATATGTCTACAGTGAAGAAAGTTTTAAGAGAGGGATAGACATCACATGGGATGCTGATCTAGACAACACGGGTATTCATGTTCATCTAATTCTTGAGACCAGAACTCCACTTTTCCAGTTCACTTTTACCTGCTCACAGTGTGGCTGTGGCCGGAAGACTCTGCTCAGGACGACTGTCTGTTGATTCAGACTAGTGGCCCCTTTAGCGGCCCCCTTGGCAGGCTGGTGAACCTTCCAGGTTGTGCCCCAGTGGCTCTGTACACCAACAGTAGGTTGGCTAAAGAAACTTCTGTTTCTAGCTTGGGGGAGGTACCCTCAAATGAGGATCAGTTTGCTTAACTCACTCATGAGTTGACACCATTAATGCAACCCAGCTTTACTTACTGCAGCATATCTCACAGTAGACTGATATTCCACAGACAAAAGCTTTCTAGGTCAAACAAGCTGGGGAAACACTGCATTAAACTATATTTCCCCCTCTTAGAGATGCATTAAGGGCTCAAAATGCAACTTAGAAGAAAACCCTTTTAATCCAGCATTTCCCAATACTTAGTTGACCAATCTCCACCAAACACACCCACCCACATACACTGTCTGTTTTGTCTCCTGAATAACACCTATTAACATCTTTCAAAACACTCTCTATGGGTCACACTTTGGGAAAAGCTAACTTAGACCATCAAATTAGCAGAAAGAAGAGAGAATCATCACCGTGAAGCTAAACCTTAAAGAAAATGAACACGATGCATAACGCTCAAATCCATAGAACAGTGTTTCCTAACCGTTTCCACATCTTGGTCTACATAGGAAAGGACTGGAATAGTATGGTTTGTAGTCAAGAGACTCCAGTGCCCCTGGGCCCTGCCATCCCGAGGTTTACAAGGATCGGTATATCTGCATTTCTGTTACCTGTGCCACTAAAAAGTTGTGGGGCAGCTCTGCTCTGGACAATGTATCAGAAACCCCCCCTAACTGTTTTCATGTTTGAGAATGAGAAGATAAACTGTGTGGGTGACCCCTGACTTATCTGCACATCAGAGAATTTGTACAGATACCAGCACAATGATTTTCACATCACTGTGACACTGACTATAGTTTTCCTGGGAAAACTGCTAAATCCAGGAACATAACTGGATACTCTGAGGAATCCGACTGGGCATGACCACATCTAGGCACCGGGAAATTTTTTCCCCATCTTTATCGAGATATAATGGACATACGATGTTGTGTAAGCTTGAGGCACATGACATGATAATTTGATAGACTATATTGCAAAAAAATGATTGCTAAAGTAAGTTCGGTGAATATAACTGTCACTTCACATAGCTACCGTGTGTGTGTGTGTGTGTGTGTGTGTGTGTGTGTGTGGTGAGAACTTTTAAGATCCACTCTCTCAGCACCTGTCACGTATACAATACAGCATTGTTAAGGACCGTCACCATGCTGTGCATTAGGTCCTCAGAACTTATTCATCTTACAACTGGAGGTTTGTACCCTTCAACCACCCTCATCCATATCCCCCATGCTCCCTCCCCTGGTAGCTACCAATCTACTCTGTCTCTATGAGTTTTAGTTTTATTAGATTCCAAATATATAAGTGAAATCACACAGTATTTGAATTTCTCTGTCCATCTTATTTCACTTTAGTATAATCACCTCAAGGCTCATCCATGTTGCTGCAGATGGCAGAATTCCCTTCCATTTTTGTTTGTTTGTGTGTGTGTGTGTGTGTGTGTGTGTGTATGAATAATATTCTATTATATATCACATTTTCTTTACTCATTCATCCCATGTCTTGGCTGTCATGAATCATGCTGCAATGAACATGGGGGTGCAGCTCTCTCTTTGAGATCATGATTTCATTTCTTTCAAATGTATTTCCAGAAGTGGGATTGCTGGAATGCACGGTAGTTCTATTTTTTTTTAATGTTTATATATTTATTTTGAGAGAGAGCACCCATGCACGCACACGCATGCACGCATGCAAGTGAGGAAGAGGCCGAGCGAGAGGGAGAGAGAGTAAATCCCAATCAGGCTCCGTGCTGTCAGCACAGAGCCCAGTGCGGGGCTCGATCTCGGGAACCATGAGATCGTGACCTGAGACAAAATCAAGAGTCGGACGCTTAACCGGCTGAGCCACCCAGGTGTCCCCTGGTAAGTTCTATTTTTAATTTTCTGAGAAACCTCCGTACTGTTTTTCACAGTGGCCGCACTAATTTACACTGTCAGCAACAGTGCACAAGGGTTCCCTTTTCTCCACGCCTTTGCCAATGCTTGTTATCGCTGGTCTTTTTTATACGAGGACACTATGAATGGTTCTCATTGTGCTATTTGCACAGGAGCCTTGGTTATTCAAAAGTTCTATGTGCTTCCTGTTGGTAAGTGCATGCTCTGGTTAATCAACTGGTGGTGGCTGAGCCATTGAAGAAGGATTAGATTATAGCTCGCATTGTTTCTCGCCAAGGGTACTCACGCTCTTCTAATTCCTTAAAAATCATTCTCTCTACATTTGATAGTTCTGTTAACCAAATCATTTTGATTAACCAGGGCACTTCTTTCCCCAGGCTTGTCAAATATCAAAAGCAGAAATATAACATTTTTTTTCAGAGATTTTGTTTTTATCATTCACTGACCACATGATTGTCGTTCAGAATATGAGGTATATTTATGATTTCTGTGGCAGTAAAAATTATTTTAAACATCCGATTTCAGAAGGTTTCACAATATACTTTCACCTAAAAGACAAATCCAATTCGACATGAAGTTTCATTACGAAGCAACGGTTACATGTGATGACCCTGGTTATTGAAAATTGAAATGAAGTGAAGGGAAGCTAACACCAACGTGTATGAGATTCTGTGTTCTTTGAATGACACAAAGAACTCAATATATCTAATCATCTCTGTTATGCCCACTGGGGAACTGAGCTCTGGTGATATTGCACAAGGTTGTTTCTTGATTGCTGGGAACCCAAGTATTAAGCCTTATGCCACTTACATCAGTACTTAAAAAAGCTTTGTGTGACCGTTGGATCATGGGAATTGTTCTACTTTCCCTCTCTTGGTTAAAGTAAATAATAGTAATAATCTGGGCACAAAACTCATAAAAGAAGGGTGCCAACCAGTCAGCCCAGGCCAGCATTTTGGCTTCTACGCTTCATGTCTGAACTATCTCAAACCCAGCAGCAGGCATTAGGCACATCATCCCTGATCGAGTTTTCTCGTGCTCTGACGACTGGCCTAAGCACTGAGACTCTTCACAGGAACACAACAGGGGGAATCATCTCTCTCCTGCCTGTTGTGAGTTTCGCCTGAGAAACTGGAGGGCTAAGACGTGGCATATATTTTGAGGAGCTCCCCCTCCGCTGTTTCCCTCTCTTGCGCATAAAACCATTCTTTCTGGCTCCCCCCAACCCCGACTCAACTCTTCTGTCTTCATGAATCAAATCAGCTTTAAAGTACCTTTCCTCTAGCCCTTCAGAGTCAATGTCACCCCAAGGTTACCAGAGTCCCCTGATGTGTGGCTTCTCCTCCTTCCTTTCTTCCAGTTTCCTCCTTCCCTTCTTGCGTCCTAGAGGCTCAACATATTCTGTCTGTAATATTCTCAATTTCCACTGGGGGCAAGGGTTTGAGAGCTGGGGTACATTTCCGAATTGGGATCTTTTGGTTAGTTGTGCTACACTCTGCCGTCAACATAACTCTGGATTCTTTTTATAGTTCACAAAGGCAACAAGCAGGAAATGATTGCTAGGTGAGCCATGCCTACAAAGGTAGTAGTATGACAGCCTCAATACCCGGTATCACCATCCTCTCTCCCCTTATCCTGCCCTCCCTAATTCTGCCCTGTCGTCGACCCAGGATCTTTGAGGACTTAAATCATTAGGCAAAATGGTTTTTGTTTTTTTGTTTTTACTGTCTATTTATTTTGAGACAGAAAGAGAGCCGGGGAGGGGTGGAGAAAGAGGGAGACAGAGGATCCGAAGCAGGCTCTGTGCTGTCGGTGCAAAGCCCAAGGCAGGGCTCGAACTCACAAACCAAGAGATCATGACCTGAGCCAAAGTCAGATGCTCAACCGACTAAGCCACCCAGGGACCCCATGCAAAATGGTTTTATGGCAAGCATTTGAAGTACAAACAATAGTGAGTCCTGCCACTACTAGTAAAATATTTAATGTGCATGTTAAAAGCTACACTTTGATTACTGACCTGTTAGCCAGTAAGTCTCCAAAACAATTCAAAGTAAATTTCCCTAATATGTCCAGTTATTCGACACTGCCTGAAGAGTTGCTAATGAATGTGCTGCCTGAACGAGCAGAAAGATTGGGAACTTGCACAGCACGGGCCTGGCTAACGTGCCACTGGCACCAGAAAACAGTTCATCCCACACAAAGTTTCCTCTGGAGTGTGTTCCTCATCCAGAGGTGATTTGCCAATAAAATCAGCCTCGATTATTGCGAGCGTAAGAGCGATCCCCGAGGGAGGAGATCTGGCAATTCCATTCTAGGAGACGCTGTATGAGGCAAAAGTAACCTTGTGGTGGTATTATTTCCTGAAACATGGTCTTGTTTTGGTTTCTTTCATACACATTGATATAAAGTGAGGGATTTGCCGAAGTACCGGTGGCGCCATCCAGCAACTGCTGGGACTATGGGCCCGTGGGGAAGGCGCTTCTCAGCCTTCCCAGCTCTGAGGAAGAGGACCAGTGTGTGTGTTTTGGCACTGGCTGCTGTGTGTCCCATCCTGCTAATTTCTGAGCATCAGGATGGCCTTTCAAAAAGAGGAGACAGCATGTGCTATCAGCTGTTAGCTTCATAACTTTTCTGTTTCCTTGTCCCACAGTGACAAAAGTGTGCCTTCTGTCATTCTCGAAAATGCTTAATGACATCATGTGCAGCTGACACCTTTGCCCCTGTGCCTTCCCTTCACGATCAAGAATGGGGCTATGTCCTGCGGTCGGCAGCTGGGTATAGACCAGGAGAATGAATCATCCGTGAGGTGAAACTCTAGTGCTATAAAGACAGTAAAACTAACTTTAAAATGCCTTGGAGTTAAAACCAATATGGAGTACAGAGTTAGTAACCCACATGAGGGCCAATAAGGAGTTCAGTAATTGTCCAAAACACAGAGAAATGACCATGAGATGGATGGATCTAATAGACAGACACATACAGTACGATGGTAACTGCTAAAGTGGACAACGAAGGAGGCTAAAGGGGATGGCGAAGGTACGGGTGGGAGGAGTTGCTCTTTTGCACAGGGTGGTTGTCCAATGGTGTCGCTCTTGCACAAAGCCTTTAACATTCCTCTTGGAGCATTCGCTATCCACAAGGGAACATCACTATCGTTTTGACCCAATATCCGCGTGCATTTCCTTCGCTGGCTACTTTTTCAACGTCCATGGCTCTGAGTCACCGTCCTGGGCTAGTTTACAAAAGTGAAACCCACTTTCAAAGATTTAGCACCTGTCGCTAAGCACCGGTGGAAGAACCTCCCACGCGTGTGATGGCATTCTCCAAGGGGATCTCCCAACAGGCTTTGCGCCCCCATGGCGTCCCTGCAGAAGGGCCCGGCCGTGCTTAGTTCTGTCATGGTCCGGCAGCCTTCATCTGGGTGGATTCAAAACCACACAGCATTTTTCTAGTTGCTACGCGTATGTAAACAGATGTTTCTACGGTGCTAGGAAATAGCAGGGTCTCCCGTTTCCTTTAAGCACCCTCCCCTACAATCTTGTTTCAATCGCGTCAAATCCATTTTTGGCAATAGGTGGGGTTTCAGTTATATGTGAGCGAGTGTACATATATTTGTGTAGAGGGCACATACACACATCCACACCTCTCTTTTTTGTTAATTTTTTTTAAGGTTTTATTTATTTTTGTGAGAGAGACAGAGTGCGGGCAGCGGAGGGGCAGAGAGCGAGGGAGACAGAGAATCCGCAGCAGGCGCCAGGCTCTGATCTGAGTGGTCAGCGCAGAGCCCGACGCGGGGCTCGAGCTCACGAACAGTGAGATCATGGCCTGAGCCAAAGATGGACGCTCGACCGACTGAGCCACCCGGGCGCCCCCACACTTATCTTTCAAGCAGGTTTGCTAGCGTGTCAAATTTGTCGCATCACAGCTTGAGGCAAGTGAAACTTTCACTTAGCCAGTGTAGTAATCTGCATCTCTACTGTGTGGAAGGGAGATGAATAAGGGGTGTTTCCAGTGTAGGTGTTATTATTAGCAGACTCCTGGTAGCTCACACTGCGGGGTTTGATGATGCACGGTGAGCTTCAGGGCTTCCGTGGAGGTGTACAGTCATAAAGTCCCTGAAGCTGCTAAAAAAAAAAAAAAAAAAAAAAAAAAAATAGAAAAAGCCACAAGGCTTTTCTGAAATATTTTCCCCAACAATGTGGCATGCACATGTGGGGATATGGTCTTGGAGGAAGGAAAGCGGTCAAATATTAGGGGGTGATGAGGACAGAGAAAGAGAAACCAAGGAAGAGATTTCAGAACTTCTATAGTTACGGCTGCTCTGTCTGCCTATCACCACCAACTCCATCTTGGATGTAAATCACCACGGGGCAGGAGGGGATACTGAGGCACAGAGTACATAAATGCGTGTGTATACAGAAACTGGGTTCTAATGACATGTAATCTATCCCCGTGCTGTAAATTCTACAAATGGAAACACTTCCCTGTGGAAGAATGGTTTACCTTTTTTTTTTTTTTTAATGTTGGCTCTCTAGATAACTGCTTTTGGTTTAGACAAAAGCTTTAATAAAAGCAGAAACTCTATGCTTCCTATTTCAGTCAACTAAATAATAACTCATGACCCCAGGCTCCTGACTTTGAACATATTTTGTGGTCGATGGAGGGCTGATTTACTGTTTGGAGTCCTGCGTGTAGTTACCATGGGGGCATGCCTCGTTTCCCTAGAAATCCAAATAGCCCTACTGTGCTTACGTCTGTGGCTGATAAAAATACATTCAGAGAGATTTTTTATGTCTGTGCAATGAATTCAGAAAATGAAGCTAGAATAATAATGTTATGTGCCATGCCCAAAATACTAGACGTTTGAATAATGTGAAAGGAACCATATGAAAGCACAGTTTTTAAAAATGTAAGAAACAATCAAGGGTCGATAAAGCCACAAGGGAGCAGCCCAATGCTTAGAGGAACCCTGCGTGCGTGGAGATTGACATAAAAGTCTGCCGAAAAGGATTAGCCAGATCTAATCAGGAAGGATTTGATAGATCTATTTCTCTGCAAACAGTTTAAAAAAGGTTTCTAATCCTTCCTTAACTCTAACCTTTAACTTTCTAGAACAAAAGAATCCTTTTTTGGCATTTTCTTAGTTTTGCCCACACTGCACTGCTCTCCTCTTTTTTTTTTTTTTTTTTTAATTTATTTTTGGGACAGAGAGAGACATAGCATGAACGGGGGAGGGGCAGAGAGAGGGAGACACAGAATCGGAAACAGGCTCCAGGCTCGGAGCCATCAGCCCAGAGCCTGACGCGGGGCTCGAACTCACGGACCGCGAGATCGTGACCTGGCTGAAGTCGGACGCTTAACCGACTGCGCCACCCAGGCGCCCCTGCACTGCTCTCCTCTTAATGTCAAAAGCGGGGCCCGAATCTCTGGCTGTGTCCCGGCATGTGTCCCTTCTTTGCTCTCCTGTGAGTCACAAACGTGGTATCATCACCTTCCATCTAGAAAAGTGCCCCCTCTCCTTGGCTGCCTCGACCTCCCAGACACGGCTCACAACACAATCTCTGCTTTCTTCTTGCCATGCCGTTTGCGAGTGCTGTCCGGCTCTCTTGAGTGGCTCTCCCTACATGGTTCACCCAGGGACTCCTGTGGAGCGAGGGCGAGCCCACACCGAGCAGGTGGCTCGCTTCTTCCTCTGGGCCTCGTGAGATGCTGCACACACTTTCCTCTGCTTTCCTCGCAGAGCCTGTCTATTCTGCAGGGCAGCGAGGCGGCCGTTTCCTTAGGAGAGTGAGGACCTTCAGGGCAGACACTCTACCTTATTCCTCTCCCCATCGACCGAGCCTGGAACAGTTCATGTTTGTCAAAAGGACGCACGTGCATGGCTTGCCTGACTTTCTAGCAGATCGGCTACGTGCTTCTGAGTTTTCAGCAGCTTTCTGAAAGACTGCCGAACGCTGATGTTAAAATAAAATTGTAGCTGGAAATCGTATGCACCCCAAAGTGGGCTGGGCTGGGTGAACGGATGAAAGAGTTGTCTGTTCTCATCTAAGCGGCATATGCTAAGAAGCACAGGGTTAGAAAGTTGCCCGGTACTTTATAAAGTACTGGATAAAGGAGTATTTTATGAGTGCTGTAGCTTCACCAATGAATGGGTGCTTTCTACTTCCATTTCATCATCGTGGTCGTTAGCATGTTAACTCACCACCTCAAGAAAAGAGGTGCTCATGATGCTTTCGAAAAGATCAGAGATGCTAATGAGACAAACCAACGAGCTTGCAGTTTTGAAGAAACTCTTCCTTATCGATATAAAGTTACCATAATTGAAGTTGGCATAATTGTTCGAATGCCAGCAAACTTGCTGGTTCGTTAAGATTGGAAACATTTGAGGCCATACTCTAAGAAGACAAACTGGTATAAAAAGTGTGCCAGTAGGACTTCACATTTTTTTTTTATTTAAAAAAAGTTTTTTAATGTTTCATTTTTGAGAGAGACAGAGCACGAGTGGGGGAGGGGCAGACAGAGAGGGAGACACAGAATCTGAAGCAGGCTCCGGGCTTTGAGCTGTCAGCACCGAGACCGATGCGGGGCTGAAACTCATGAACCGTGAGATCGTGACCTGAGCCAAAGTCTGATGCTCAACCGACTGAGCCACCCAGGCGCCCCGCTCACTAGCAGGACTTTAAAAACCACCAACAAATTTGAAAGTGAACGTGTGTGTCCTAAGAGGTGATGAGAAAGAGGCAGCGGGTCCACAGTGGACAGAATTCCCGGCACCCCGGGGTTCTGGGCAGTCATCTGGGATCGCTTCCATGATTCGAGTCCCATTACCAAGTGAAAAGGAGGATGGCCAGAACTTTGGGCTGTGCAGATGCCTGCTGAGACCTTCTGCATCCGATTTTAGCTATCCGGACAACATAAACAGCGCCATATATGCAGCCATTTCAACAGAGGTTTGATTGCTCTCTCTCCTTTAACTACCCTTAAAACGGCCAGAGCCGATTAGAGGCTGCCTACGCTTTGGCTGGTGTCACAGGGAGCGCACTGGGCTGGGTGCCTCACTATCAGGAAATGACTGGGCCTTTATGACGCTCACTGGGGACTGCCGGCTTCACAGATCTCACTCAGAGGGACCTCACCCAAAGCTCCCACTCCCCTCGCTGAGGACCACCCCTCAGGATAGTCCCCATTTTCCTTTCCATGGCTGACCTGTAAATTAGCCTGCTCATTGCAAATATTCTTATTAGGGACTGGACGTGAGTTATTGGGCCCTGGTTTTCTCAAACTACCTACGGAAGCCACACTCCCGTGGGGTCATCTTATTTCCCATGGCCCTGCGCATCCAGTTCTGTGTCCCACAAAACACTGTGTCAGGTCGGGCTGTCCTCTGGCCAAACACATTTGGGAAAACTTGGCTAAGACAAAGGTAAAGAAGCCTCTTTCTGCAGGACTCCTTCGAGCCTGCATTACTCAAATATGCACAGGGCACTCCAGGAAAGGGTGCTGGAGCCTTTTATTCCCAAAGGAGAAGACCCCGCAAGACTGATGTTTGGTGGAACACAGTACAGAATCCATTGCTCCATCATTCTGAGACGATGCGGTGATTCCGGCGATGTTCTGCACAGCGGTGATGTGCGTGTGTCCGAGAGCGTCATAAGAGATAGGGATTCTAACGGCAAAATCACCTCTGGTTGCGAGGGGTCATTTAAATGACTCAACTCAACATTCTTGGGGCCACGCCAATCTTCTATCTAACGTATCTCTTTAAGATTCTAATGATGTGGCTTCTTGTCCCTCATTTCACGGGTACACAAGACAGAAATGAATGATGGGAAATGGCATTCTCTGGGGGTGCGTGTGTGTGTGTATGTCAACAGTAGTATTATACATGCGATCTTTACAGTGTGCCTGCTTGTGTGCATCTATATCAAACCTTAACATCAAATATTTCCTAAAATAATTATAAAACAGGATTTCAAGCTTTGGCTTTTTTTCCCAAGAGGTGGAAGAACCAAACAAATAATGTAGCTGAGGTCTTCGGCAAGGAAGGAACATGTACAACCCCATACCATAAGCTAGTGTTCGATTGAGGACTGGATCCCACGTCTATGGACTCATTGTTTATGTTTAGTAATAGGGGAGTAAATGATGATTCACAGTAACGAGTTAGGGCTCCTCAGTGCTGAGGTCCCTAAGTCACCATTTATTCTGAGCTTTGGTTTCCAACCTGACCTTGCACTGCCTGCCACCTCAGCACCAGTGGCTCAAACCAAGTCTTTAAAGTCCTGGTGCAAATGTCCCTCCCCCCCCCACCCCCCACCTTCTCCACTAGCGCTAACTGGAAGCACGTTCTGTCCTTAGAGCTTCCCTTGTACTCTATCTGTTTCCTACTTAACAAACATCTCTCTCTATCTTGTTTTTAGTTCTTTACAAACCGATTTTATCTCTCCTACTGGACTCTAAACTCCTCGAGGGTAAGACCTGTGTCAGATTTATTTTTAATTCCCTCAGCATCTATCACAGTTCCCGGAACGCTGTAGATTCCCAATAAATATTCATTGGGTGAATAAATGAATAATGCACAAACACCATGGGCAGGACAATCTTTGTGGCTATTTGTCAATTTCAATAATGAAACCACCGTATCTGTAAGATGGATTGGCTCGTAAATAAAGCTGTAATTTCCGAAGCAGAGTGGATTCTGATCCTGATTTGTGAAAGACAACAACTACGTTGTTTAACGTTGTTAAAGTGTAAAAGCAAGGAAGAATGTGATGCTTGACAACTGTGCTCCCTCTCCCTCTCTCTCCCTCTCTCTCCCTCTCCACCCCCCGCCCTTCCTTTTGGTAACAGATGTCAACCTCGGTTAGATTCAACTCAACTTATTAGTGCATGGCTTTTAGCCAAAAGCAATTCACATTTGCAGAAGTGTACTATCACATATGTCTTAATAACAGAAATGTGTTTTTAAAAAAATGTATGTGATAAGTCACATATGGTAGAAGAAATCTGTACATCTCTCAGGCCTTGTTGTCACAATGAAAGCTTGAAGATAATTGCTGCAGACCATTAACATACAAGTGAAAGTCTCTCTGACACATTAAAGAGCCACAGTTTGAACATACTAATCAAGCTTTGATATCGGCACGGCTCCAGCAGACTGAGAAATATACCAGCATCTCTTGTCCTGATCACTGATCTTAAGAACATTCCATTTTGATTCTTACCCTCAGAGGTAATATTTAATGTTTCAGGGTAGAATCATTAGTGTATCCAGGTACATTATGGGCTTACCTTCACTAAGCATATATTTAATTTCTCCTTTCTATGGAGTGTAATTAATGTGTACCACGGTCCCCCTGTGGTGTCGAAAGAACCTTACAACCATGAAGGCATTAAAAGTAAATTGAACAAGTGCTTGAGAAATGGGGAAGAGGAAGCAAACCCTTGGAGGGGAAAACAGACCAACTAAATGGATATTGTGAGTCATTTACCATCACTGCGATTGAAAGTATGCTTAGCCTTAGTTAGATCTTGGGGAGTAATGGAATTTTGGAACATGCACGTGCCTTTTGCAATATACCCATCTACATACAACTTGGAAGGCTAGCAGTATGCTCTAGGTCTGTGTTCACCGGTTTCTGACACATAGCTGCTCTGTCAATAGGTCTCATACGCGTAACGACTTCAAAGATAGTAAATTAGGAGCGGTCTGTTTGCTCTGAATGAGAAATGAGAATTGGGTGGGACATCATCCCCAGATATCCAGAACCCGTGAAAAGGGCTCAGTAAACACCTGCTCAATGTTTTAAAGGCCAAAAAAAGGGGGGGGGGGCTGATAAGTTTAACTTGCACAGTCATAGAAAAGCTTACATCTGTGCCTTTTTCTTCTCTTTATTTTATTTTTAAAAATTTTTAAACATTTTTATTTATTTTCGACAGACAGAGAGAGAAAGAGCGCAAGCAGGGGAGGGGAAGAGAGAGAGGAAGACACAGAATCTGAAGCAATCTCCAGGCTCTGAGCTGTCAGCACAGAGCCCAACACAGGGCTCGAACCCATGAACCGCGAGATCATGACCCAAGCCGAAGTTGGACGCTTAACTGACTGAGCCACCCAGGCACCCCTGCTTTTATTGTATTTTTTTAAGTTTATTTATTTTGAGAGAGGAGGAGAGACAGAGAGAGAGAGCACAGGAGGGGCAGAGAGAGAGAGAGAGGGAGACACAGAATTCAAACCAGGATCCAGGCTCTGAGCTGTCAGCACAGAACCTGATGCAGGGCTCAAACCCACCAACCGCGAGATGACTTGAGCTGAAGTCGGACGCTCAACCGATTGAGCCACCCAGGTGCCCCTGTGCCTTTTTCTACCTGACCAATGAGGGCAGAGGTCAGCAAGATTTTTCTGTAAGGGGCCAGGTAGTAAACAGCTTTGGTTGTGTGGTTTGTACGGTGTCTGTCACAACTAATCTCTGCCACTGTAGCACAAAAGGAGGCACAGACAATATGGAAACAAATGAGTGTTGCTGTGTGCCAATATAGCTTTTTTTATAGGCACTGAAATTTGAATTTCATGTAATTTTCACATGTCATGGAATATTCTTTTGATTTCTTTTCCCCAACCATTTGCCAAACCGTGCACCAGACGACGACATCCAATCACACATATGATCACGTGCACCAATGTGCGTTCATGCTTTATTTGTAAATGCCTCCAGACCTCTACTTTTCCAGTAAGACTGTATACACTTTCCATCGTGCGCTCCATCAAATGTCAATTCTGGCACAGAAGATCAAGCCAGTGCCTGGTCAGAGGCAAAGCAGCTCGGATGAACCAGAGCAACGTGGGAGCATTTTATATGTGGCGTGAGTCGAGAATAAGAGGGTAGTGGATGACTTCATCTGTCACAACAGACGGCCCCTTCCGGTCTGACACTCTAGTTAGTATATGGCCAACCGTCTCCTGAAGCCTCCAGGCCAGGTTCCCGGAAGGACTGTTTTCTGGGATGTGTCCAACGTGTTGACCTGCTCATTCAGTCACAAAAACATGGGTTGAACCCTTACTCTATTTGAGGTCTCAGTGCACTGTGTGTAACCAAAATTCTCCGTCAGACATCAGAACCAGAAGAGGACCGCTACGCACAAAACTGTAAAAACTCCGCTTTGGCTATGCTGTCAGTGTAAATGACCCACGCTCTGGAATTTCTGTCCTTGAGCTAAGGTCTTGAAGAGATCTCTCTTCTTCAAGCGCCCAGTGGTTGCGGCTGGGCGGCTGGGCTACGCGTCGTGAGCCCGCATGTAGCCTGGTACCCAAAGGCACACCAAGAACAGCATCTTACTTAATTAGAAGACAATTCTAAGCATCTACCAGTTGATTGTGAGGCTTATTACTAAGCAGATTTTCAAATATATTTACACGTGAAAAGCTCCATATTCTATCAGTAATCTTCTGGCTCTTCCGGTTTTCCCGTTTTCTCTTTACCATACGACTTATGGTGCTAGACATTAGAGGGAGGATCGCCGTGAATTAGCCAGAACCCATAATATATATATTGTGTATATATACTGTGTATACACACACACACACACACATTATCTGTAAAATCGAATCCTTACAAGGAGCATGCCAAGATGGAGCCTAGGTCTTACTTCCTATTGGGGGGGTTTGAACTTGGAGATGTCTGCCCCACTGGGGGCCTGGGCTTACCCTCCTCCAGCCCTTGCCCCATCCCTTGTGACCTGGGACACACATCTGCACACCGGTGGACTGGAGGGAAGGGTGCAATAAGACTAGGGGAAAGAAGATTGCTAATGGCCCACCCAGGGACTAGCAGTCCTGGCCTCGGCCTCATTAGCGCCACCCTCTAATCCCGCCACAGGCTGGCGGTAGAGAAGCCTTCAGGGCATAGACAGGAAAGAAATCAGGCTGCAGAGAAGATTTCAACCCCAATCAAACAACCAGCCAGAAACTCAGCTACTGGAAATACTCCCCTAGGATGACTATAGCACAATACATCTCCAGATGACAGAAGCTCCTCAAGAGGCTACAAAAGCCGATAAGGAATATTCTGTGGCCTAAGAAAAATGAATTTGAAAAAGGACACGAAACCTTTTGGAAAAATGAATTAGAGGTTGGATTTAATGGTGTGCTAAACACTACCCCAGTGACTTGGAAAAGCAGCCTTCTTGCCATCGCTATCAGTTGACCCATTCTCCCAGAAACTATTAAAAATCAACGCACTCCCCCATTTCTGCATTCAGTGCCCACGACAACGGGACAGGGCTACCCTGATTTAACGCGGAGTTCCTTGAGGCGTGATACTGCGAGGCCTGTAACAACCCAGACAGGAGAGCAGGACTTCCCTAGGCCATATGGCTGGTGGGCCTAGTATGCATTAACAGTGCAATCAGATGTCACAAACCCAAATGACAAGGCAAACATCCTTCTTAATTTGAAAGTCTCCCTTCTGGAAGAGGCAGGATGTCCAAGATGTACTATATTTAAAAGAATACGGCGCTGCTTGTTTATAATTTAAGAGTGTCCCATAAAAATGCCTTGGCAATAGCTCTCTGTTAGCTAGAAAAACCTTTAGTTAAATATATTTTTATGAGCTTTTCATTAACAGGGTAGCAAGGCCTTGATGCCAAGGTGCCGAAGCTCCCCACGTGGCTGGAAATCACTTGGCACATTTTTAGCCATTTAAGTCTCTGTCGTAGGTCCAAGGTTTGCAATTAAATATATAATCTTTTTAGCATGCGCAAAACCCAAAGGCCTGAAGTGCCGTGCCTCGAATAGGATTATAATAGTATTTGGCAACTCTTCATGGATGGCACGTATTAATTTATGTAAACTGGGCACGACTTGGGGCACTTAGTCATCAGGACCACAAGCAAAAATAAAATAAAAATAAAAGCTAGTCCCCACTAGCTCTTTTTGGGTTTTGGTAGGTTCCCCCCCCCCTTGTTTTGTTTTTGTCTGTCGACTGTCATAAACAGAGACGAACTTGAAATCCCAGGTCTCTTTTATGACCTTATTTTTCTTCACATGCATGGAGTCCATTCAAATTAACAATGCCAACTAATAAAAAATAACTTACTTCACAGGATTGTTCTTAGGTTTTGCCTTTTCAACAGCCTGTAAGCAGAAGAAAAAAAATGCAATTAGACAACATTAGCAGGCATAATCTTTGCAACTAGTTACCAAACAATAAGCAATATAAAATGCTCTTCCAAAACATACGGACCTAACCGAAGCAGGCTGCTTTGCGATAAGCAGACTGGAGACACAGAAAGCAATTTTCCTCTCTCGGGGAACATGGTTACCTGTCCAAGTGCAGCTTTCAGACACAGACACTCATTCCTGTCTCCCCACCCTGCACTCAAATCTTACCTGCTGGGTGGGCTTGCCTGGGTTATTACCACAGGATGGAGAGGCAGGGGCGGGGGCTGGGGGACAGTGATGGGCCCATCCTGGGTTTTTAGATTTGTGGCAGGGACCCGCTTACCCTGCCTGACTACTGACACCTGGCCACACCTGCGTGGTGAGAGCAAGGCCAAAGTAGCCATTTCTAAAATCATTTTTATTAGCAGACACCACAAAAGGCCAGGGGACGACCGACTACGCGGATCAATGTCTTCCCGTGGAACCTTTAAGAAAACACACACCAAATCATCGAAATGAGGAAATCTCTGGGCCTCTCGGCCTGTGTCGCCTTAGACATGGAGCCTGGTTCCAGTTTATTGCTGAACCCATTGATCTGTGTACAGTCCATTTATCATTCATGAAAAGAGCTAGTGATCTTCACAGTATATTAGAAGAAACAACTCAGATCATCTGTCAACAGCCCTCTTAGAGATTTCTGTTTCCCTCTCCACAGGGATTGCATCTCCTTCGATTCTTCTGGAATTAAAATGTTGCTAAGCAACACAGCTGGGGGCGCTGATGGCAGAATGGCTACAGTCTATCAAACTGTTTAAGCACCTGGAGGGTTTTAGTGATGATTTTTTTCATACTTCTGTAGCATAATTATGTAATCAGAACCAAACTTGTACTCCCCTAGACTTTTTCACACTACAGAAAGAACACTTACTATGGGGAACACTGAGACCTTCAGACCCTTTCCAGAAGTATCCATCCGGAGACCTTTGTATCTGTGAATCTCAGAGGTGGGTGAGGGCTACAGGATGTAGAGGCAGCTACTTGTAACGCTGGACTCGGCGTTCGGGGTGACCACTGCGTGAGGAAATACCCCAAAGCCTCCTACGCCTAACTACGGCTCGACACGCTTCGAAGCGATTTTGTTTGAAAGAAGTGAAACGCTTCGCAAGTTTAGAGACTAGTGCTGGGAATTCAAGTCCTTCTCACCTACGACGTCTCGGGTTCTGCTGCTAGGTAAATAAATACCCATTAATATGTGGGCAGGTTCTTTGCCTCTCGGTGGCAGAAATCACCTTCTCACCATCTGTGCCCGGGGTTGAATTCTGGCAGGCGGCACAGCGGCAAGAAAGCAAGAGCAGGAGGTAACAGGTGAAGATGATAAAATAAGCAATAGGTGTGTGGCTGGCCCGTGTCACGTCTCACATGTAGTTCGGAGATGCAGGTCTGTCCCTGAGACGGCCCCGGAAAGGAAGTGGAAAGGAAGAGGCGGATGCTGGCGGGGAGCAGGGGCCGGACCCAGTCTACCCACCTATGCACACCCGCACCTTCCTTTTCTACCACCTCTCGTCCCCCAGTCCTGGCTGGGTCGGAATGGGGTAGGGAAATGGGATGGAGACGTGTCATTGTGGAAATCACACGAACCCACTTTGCCCCATCTCTTTAATCCAAATGAGTCTGTGCTTAAAGAAGACGAAGGCTATGTCATAAAGCAACGAGCATGCTGTTCAAGTGGTTTCCTTTGAAAGCACGCTGGAAGTGATAGTATGAGCAGGCCACTGGCAGAAGACAGGGAGGGAGAAATCAAAGTGACATTGCTTAACCTAGCTTTCATTCAGCGACATGGTTTTTGAAAATGTCTTCTCTTCTCTGATCAGGAGGAACAGAATCGTGTTCGAGGCCAGTTTCTTTGAAACCCATGTCTCTCTATACAGCCATCATAGGAAAATAACTTCATTGAAATTAATGTTTTCTGGGCTGCTTGACTATTGATTGAAAATGTCTATGCCGAGAGGTTCTCTTTCCTTTGGGAATTAACTCGGGATCGTTCCAGAGCGCCAACCGCTCTGCTCAGACGTGCTCACGTCACCCTCCTGTGTGCTCAGCACCTTTGATCTCCAAGCTGAGCGGTCGCAGGGAGTGTCAGACCTGAGACAGAGCTCACAGTGTGTGTCCTTTATGCTCACTGCGATGTGACTTTGTTTCAAGCGTGATACAGAGAATTATTCAGCTCCCAGACTTTGAAGAAAACTTAAGTGAATTATTTGTGGGAAAAATATCTACGTCTTTAGGGTCTGAGAAGCAGTCTACAAAATACACAGGGAGAACATCCCTTTCTCTGAAACGACGTGATGTGAAAAGACCGATCCCAAGTACAAAATGGGAGATCCCCTTAAAAAGGAGGGGAATCAAAACAAAGTGATCTTGTGTAATTCGCCACACATTACGAGGGTTGCACTGGGATGACAGATCATTTTGAGTTTAAAAACATACATTAAAAGTAATTTAAACTGATTGGAAGATGGAGGCTAGATAGTTAACACTCATGCTGCTTTAATTTGCAACGTCTATACGCTTTCTAAAGCCTACGTTCTACTTCTTTTGTGCCGCGTTCCCGTAACATGATACTCATCTTGTCACTAAGGCACCTCTACCCCAAGGATGATACGATAACTGAAAACGTTAGAAAATATATTCCACCATGGTGTGAGGAGAGGCCGTGGACTACGGCGGAAAGACTGATGAGCTACAAATCCAGAAACCCGAGGGTCGATGGCGGGGGGAGAGGTGGAAGAGAGGGGAAAGTGGGTGATGGGCATTGAGGAGCGCCCCTGTTGGGATGAGCACTGGGTGTTGTATGGAAACCAACTTGACAATAAATTTCATATTAAAAAAAAGAAAAGAAAGAAATCCAGAAACCTGGGTTCCGCCCCCAGCTTTGCCACTTACTATCGTCATGACATTAGCAAGGTGACGGGCACTTCTGAGCCTGAGTTTCCTCATTTTAAAAATGAAGATAATCAGTCCTGCCCCATCTAGATCAAGGGTGGTCGCGAGTAGCCCGCATCCATGACGGTGCTCGAGAAACAGCCTGCTCTGCCTTCCGGCTTCCACGCACACACCGGCACCGCCAGAGAGCTTATGGGCTTGCTGACTTAGTGACCCGGTAGCAGCTAGCAGACGTATGCAGTTATTCCGGACTAGAATGCTCCCGTCTGGAAAGTCCTCCCCGAGGGAGATTTTGATGTGTTTAGATCCTGACACGCCTAGGCCAGCAGGAGACAGAGCCCGGTACCTTCACATGGGCCTCTGCCCTCAACCTTCTCAGGGGCTGCTGCTGGTGGCAGCGAGGTCAGGGCCCCCGAGGCGCCGTCGGGGGCACGCGGGGGGGCGGGGGGCACTGTGGGGGCACGAGTGCTCGTGCAAACACTCAAATGACTCTGTCTCCCTCCCTCTGTCATAGGGCATCTTGAAGAATTATACGCCCGGAGAGAAGGCTCGTCTCTCATCCCAGGAGTGTTCACGAACTGATTCCTCAGGAGAGATGATGGGGTAAAGGACACGCTCAAAGGTGCTCACTCATTAAATCTATCTTCCTCAAATGAAGAAAGGACCTCGCCTTTCTGTGATGCAGACACTCCTCCGGCCGCGCTGAAGCTGAAGTGAATCAGGGACCATAATGAATTACAGGAACCATGAAAGTGTTACAGCTGTCCTGAGAAAACAGAAAGCAGGAAGGAAAGAACGTGGCCGTCTGGTGAGTCCCGTCCTCCATGGCACATGTAACGCCGTGTTTCTTTAGGGAGAAAATGCTACGAACGCTTGCTCCGTAGATGGATGTACCTACCTTTCAAGAAACCCTCTGGTAAGGGAATTCTGTCCCGGTGTTATTCTAGTCCAGCAAACATGTATACTACGTTTATTTATTTTAACCGAGAGAATCTTCTGGGGCTTTTCAGAAACATGCCCTGAACCGTGATAGCCACACTTATGATAATGCCTTCGCCCTGGCCCCAGGTGTGCAGAAAACGGATCCAATGCAGTATGGTTCCTGTTTGTTGAGACTGTTAAGGTGAGCACGTGGATGGCCTAGACGTATTATAGCAGTGGACTCATTTTCCAAGGCTGTGTATTCAGGTACTGCTTTTTTCCTTAATCAATAATAATGCTGTCAGTCAAGCATAAAACGTGATTCTATTAGCACTTCTCTCTATAGCTTTTGCCTCTCCCGCTTATGTGTTTTTCTCCTGGCATTCTGCTGGCAGATATACCCAAGCTGGGTCTATACGACACATTTCGTGATTAAGAAAAAAGTGAAAAGTCAATCCTTCAGATGATTTTTAAATAAGCGTCTATTGGGGCATTATGGAAACAAGGCAGAAGAACCATTGATTGCATGGCTTTTGTGCTTCTGTGTTTTCCCTTTTTTAACTCTTCACAGGGCTATTCTGTGAGACACGGCCTTACCTTAACCTAGTGGCACGTATTGGTAAATTGTATCGATCACCTACGTTCAGAAGAGAAAACCCCTCTATTAAGCAAATGAACTCATCATTAGGGTATTGCGATGGTCTAAAATCAGTATCTCCAGAATTGGTTAAATCAAGTAAAGAGACATGTACTGAGAACACTTGCCCAAATATAAAAATGAAGTGCTTAATTATAGCATTTAAATAGACTTCACTGGAATGAGTGAAACAGCCAGGGGCTCGTATTATATCCTATAGGCTGAGGTTTCAGCGGGCGGCTCACGTGCATAGGCAGGACGGCAGATTAAGGGGAGAAAATGTCACTCAGCATTTTGCAACACCTGAATGCCTGCCTGAATTTCTGACTGTATCTCCAGGGACTGAAATCTTTAGGGAAATACCACCTATTGCATTTAACCCTCTGAATAGGTGCACAGAAGGAAACGTGGAAAACGTCACGTGTTTGAACCTGGAGCCCGTAGGAAGTAAAAACACGTTTCCTATCGTTAGAGTACTGGGCTTCTCCCATTTTGGTTTAACTCACCGACTTCTATGTGTGTATGAAGTAGGCCCGTGCTAGACAGAAAAGGGGCAGCCATAGAATTCTGACAGGCAGAGCCTGCAGGAAATTTGTTCCCGGCGGAGGGAACTGCATCTTGCAGCTAACAGTCACTTAATAAACATTGATCAGATAAATGAGTTGCGGACGGCCACGGAATCGGATAGGCCTGGGCACTACTCTGGGCACGGAAGGGTGCCGGAGGAAAAGCTGAGCTCTAGGATATGTGTATCTAGATCCGTGCTGCGAGTGCACCTGGGGCTACGATTCCCACCCCAGAGAGGAGTCCGGGGTGGCACTGCCGGGGTGGATTTCCCAGTCTGCTTTTCGGCAGAAGGTTGTGCCCCTCCTTACTCTTCCCACTCACCTGGACAATGGCCACTGCCCCTTCACCGGTCTTCTGGTCTCTCTATTTTACCCCTATTTAAATTTTTTTTAATGTTTTTATTTTTGAGAGAGGGAGACAGAGAGAAAGCAGGGGAGGGGCAGAGAGAGAGAGGGAGACACAGAATCCAAAGCAGGCTTCAGGCTCTAAGCTGTCAGTGCAGAGCCTGACACAAGGCTTGAACTCATGAACCACGAGATCATAACCTGAGCCGAAGTCAGACACTTAAGTGACTGAGCCACCCAGGCGCCCCATCCCTATTTTATGCTCCACTTTGGCCATGACTTGCTCAGAGCCCTTCATGGCTTCCTACTGCTCGGCGAACTATCAATCAAGTTCACCCACCCTGCCATTCAAGACCTTGCCTAGTGCCAGTTGAACAGTAGCCTGGTAGCAGGTCATATTTGTTCTTGTATATATATTTTGCTAACATGGCAGTTCGTAGGAGTTTTTCCAGTGTCTTTAGCAAGATCCATTTGTCACCTGGCGATTTTGTTTATACCTAAACTTTTGCTATCTTGTAACTTAATGAAAAATGCACTGTCTTTGGTGAAGAAGCATGTTTCACTCAGAAGAGTCTTCTGTTGACATTAATCATTCTCTAAGTGGAGTAAATGTGGAGACACCAGGCAGAGCAACTCAACATTGGCTTGAGTTATTTATTCTCCCCATTAGAAGGACCAATGGAAAAGGCACTTAGTTATTATTGTCCCCTGATGTTGGTGGATTTGAAAATTCAATTATCTCCCCTCCATTGCCAACCTGAGCCCTCTTGCCCCTCTTGCTCCTCATGCTAGAGGGACACCTCTCACAACATGACATGTGTCCTTTGGTGGGAGCCTCTATTATCTAATAGAGGCTCTCTCCTTACCACGTGTGAGCAGGAAAATGGGAAGGATATTCTTAGTGCATAGTAGGTACCCCATTATATGAAAGTATTCTACAACCTCCATGAAGTGAACACTGATGATGCATCCTCAGCATCAGCACACTAGTGTAGTCAGGCTTTCTGTCCCTTAAGAGCACGTTACACTCTGGGTAAGAACACTACACCCACCATTATCCATATACCTGTATTAGAAAACCCTTTAGTCTTCCACCTATGAGACGTCTTTACTCTCTCACTGCTACCACACTCATCATACTTCTGACACCAGATGTGTGAGGGATTGTCCCCACACCAAGCAGTTCTGTGTGACACCAGCTAGGTGTCCTACAATTTAACTCACTTTTGACACTCTCTACCTGGAGACAGTGTCAGACTCCTCAGGTTAAGGGCTGAGTCCCACAAGACCACCTCCCACTTCATATGCTCATTGCAGGCCCAAGTTGTCACCTGTCATTCTAACCGATTGGCTAAAAAACAAGAGGTTCCCCCTCCTCACGTTCGACAAATTGGCCAGAGCGACTCACAAAACTCAGGCAGTTTACTTATGTCTACCGGTTTGTTAAAGGACATGATAAAAGAAACAGATGGACAGTCAGATGAGGAGATACACAGGGTGAGGTCTGGGCGGTCCCAAGTGTAAGAGCTTATGTCCCTGTGGACTTGGGGTTCATCAATCACGCTCCTGGGATGTGGTGTGTTAACCCACCTGGAAACTCTCCAAACCCCATACTATTGGGATTTTATGGAGGCCTCTTCACATAGGTATGATTAATTGTTAATTCAGCTTCTGCGATCTCTCCCTTCTCTAGAGAAGCGTGTGTGTGTGTGTGTGTGTGTGTGTGTGTGTGTGTGTGCGTGTGTGCATGCGTGCACGTGCACATGTGTAGCAGGATCAAGTAGAGGAACAGGGCTGAAAGTTCCAAGCTTCTAATCATGACTTGGTCTTTCTGGTGAGAAGCTACCATTCAGGAGCCCATGCAGAGTCACCTCATTAGAACACTCCTATCACCCAGGAAATTCCAAGGGATTTGGTGGCCTGTATCAGCCACAGGGCTCAAAGACCAAGTGTCAGAACAAAAGATGCTCCTAGTGCTCTTATCACTTAGGAAATTACAAGGGTTTTAGGAGCCCCATGCCAGGAAACAGGGCCAGAGACTAATGCATCCCTGTATATATTTTCTATTATCTCACAACAGCAAATACCGACTTCTCTGTGCCCCAATGTCCTTATTGGCAAAATGAGGCAGCTGGAATAAAGGCTCTCCACAATAGTTTTCTTTAATTTTTTTAATGTTTATTTATTTTTGAGAGAGAGAGACAGAGAGAGACAGAGAGAGACAGAGGGGGAGAGAGAGAGAGAGAGAGAGAGAGAGAGACAGAGCATGAGCGGGGGAGGTACAGAGAGGAAGGGAGACATAGAATCCAAAGCAGGCTCTAGGCTGTAAGCACAGAGCCCAATGCGGGGCTTAAACCCACAAACTGTGAGATCATGATGTGAGCCAAAGTCAGACACTCAACCAACTAAACCACCCAGGCACCCCTCTCCACGGTTATTTTCAAGTCTGGCATTTTATATTCTAATACATAAGTACTGCAGTCTATACAGTATGCAAGTATGCAGTCATACATGCATGAGCCACGGCTAAATATGGAAGCAGAGTCTACCTCCATTAACAATAAACAAGATTTATTATCAAGTTTCCAAATGTTTATGTCTAATGTTCCAAAGAGTCCTATGAGATCGTCTGTGAAGTATGGGTTACGGCATCCCATACATTCTGGAAGCGTCTGCTGCTTTTATCTGCCCACCTACTTGAATTTTGAGTGGCCAGTCAGACTGGTAGCTAATCTCAAATTTGGATACCTCTTCTGTGTATTTACAATGCTTATGCTCTTTCCTCTTACTAAATAAATAGAAAAATATAGAGCTGCTTAAGAATAAGTCAGATTCTGTTTCCCATTCAGGACGACACCCCGGGTCCTTGCAGCCTGCCTGGTAGCTTTTCCAGCAGATGGCAGATATTTGGGGAACAGAGTAAAGCATTCTTGGGACCTAAACCAAAGCCCCCAGTATATTTTTCAAAGCCGGCATATAAATTTCAAAACCTCACATTTTCAGTCTGGCAGGGTTTTATTACCCAGCTTTTACTGAAGATGCTCATTTTGCTCTAGTATATGCTAGAACCCTGATTAAACTCAAGACTTGGAAACTTCCAGCAAACTTCCAGTACCCATGGTACGTTGCCTGGGGTTTGTTGGCTACTGACTCCAAGACAGGCTCCAACCAGGGATTTGGGACCCAACTTGGGGTGATGTAGGGGCCTAAGAAAAGAACATGCTTGGACCAAACAAAGGGTGGGGTGAGAGTGGAGACGGGACCATCCCAGGGGGAGTGACAAGGGCAAGTTCAATTCAAGTCAACTGGATCCCCAGCTTCCCAGAGGTGGCTGCTACCCAACCCCCACCGGCCCTGCCATGCACTTTACACATATGTGCCATGTAACAAAAGGCCCTGCTCATCCCTGTCCTACGTAAGAGTCACCGTTTCTGAAATTACAGATCAAACCCATTGTTGTTTCCGTTTGGCTCTTAGGGTGCACAGCACCCCCTCACCAATGTCCGATTTAAACTCCCAGTGGCTCTGCAGTGGACACTAGCCAGTATCTGGTCGTCAGCTGCACTTCTCTGCCTCTCTGCGTGCTCGAAGCATTTTATTGAGATTACAATAAAAAGGTAATCTACGGAGATTACGAGTCAAAATATTTGCTACTAAAAGTAGAAGAGCTAATTACAATGAAAAAAAAATCAGCACGCAGGTTTTCTAAACAGTCACAGACTTGCCTGAAGCATATTAAAAAATCACATCATACAAGCCCTAAGCAGTTTCTCATTAATCTGGTCTCGATGCTAATATGGCCAAATGGGAAACACAGTCTTGGGAGTATGAGGGCCAATGTTATTCTATTAACCTTATATGTTATCCTATTTACTTTCCTGTCTTTAATGAATAAATTAAAATGTCCTCTCATTCTCTAATTGCTGGATAGTTGGAGTATGACAAGGTACACATTTTATTCAGCTACATGCTACAGCCTCAACTGCCCAAACTCTATCATTTGTGGGGGATTTCAATGAAAGGCAATGACAGATAAACTGTTTACATTAAAAGACTCTATCAAAGTTATTTTGCACCTGGTTTCATCCTAATCTATCTGCTGTTTCTTTAGCTCTGACAGGCTGACCTGTCTTGCTGTGTGTGCCATATTGATGTCATTACTGAAGAGGGCCTTCCCCAGCCTTTCCGCTGATAACAAAGTAAATGGAAATGCAGAGAAACCCTGGGGAGGTAACAACTTGTTCAGCATGATGAGGGAGAACTGTGGCTAAAACAGAGGACCGATTACAGCAGGGAAGGGTATCTGCTGTCACAACGAATGCATTCACGACGGCGCATCGGCTTCCAAAGAGCCAGCTAATAGCAGGCGCGAAAGTTACTACATCGTTTTTCATTAGCACGCTTGGAACATAAAAGTGGGCTTTCATTGAACTGGGCTGCTATGTCCTGGAAGTTTAATATGCATCCCAGGTATAAGGAACACATCCCAAAGCTGCCAGAATATTCATATCTTCTGCTACCGTGGAATTCAGCTCATTTGCAACGGTCCAGTAACAGACGACCTAGCCAGGGAGGTGGCCCAACAGTAACAGAAACAAACAAGCCAATGTGAAACCAAAATCAAGAGCCTGGATAAAAAGCAAGCTACCTGTGTGAGGCAATCAGCGACCTTCAGTCAAAAAAATAAAATTATGGAGTGGAGAGAAAGAGCTGCGAAGACACTACGTTTTTGTAAATGTTAACATACTTGAGGTGCACCCCCTATACTGGCGTCTAGTGACGCTTTGAATGAACCGCCCATCTCTAGGGGTACTAGGGTGATCCTTAGGCAGAAAAAGAAAGAAGATCGGGTTAAATAAAGTTGGGTACATGGGAGCTACTTGCAATAACATATCCAGACACAACTCATTGGAAAGCCTCTGTGGTCAAAGCAAACCTGAATTGTTCAGCTCTGTTTTTAAAGCACCAACACCACGTCGGGCTGTATCTCAGGTAAAGAGTTGAGCCTGGTCACTAACCGATCGTTTCCCATTGTAGGACTCATTGGCTAAACTTCTCACAGAGCTAAATGAAGTCCTCTAACATTTCGGTCTAATTCACATTAATAACAAGATGGTATTAATATTCAAATGCCCTGAAGGCGGTTTCTAACAATACCCATCTCTTTGTAGCCTTTACGGTGTCTAAAGTGTGCTGCTTCTAATGCCAGTCTGGGAGGGCTGGGGCGCGAGACAGCCATGCTCCGAGCCAGCCTGGGTTCAGAGCCCGGGCCCCACAGACTGTCCTGCCAGGAGAGTGTGCGATTTGCGCTCGAGGGCTGGGTCAATCAGACGTCGTGATTATCATGCACTAAAACGTTAAGCAGATGTTTCCAGAACGTGTGGAAGTCTTTGGACTAGGTCAAATTGTGGGTAGCTTAAAACTTTAAAGACAGCAATTTTAATAAACCTGTCAATACAATTTCTTTGTTAAAAAAAACATTTGAGACTGATTAGGCTGCTTCTATTGAAAGAGATGCACAAGGTCTATATCTTTGGATCTTTTATTGAGCTGCGAGGCCAGCATGAATAACTGCTTCTCAGCTGTAAATGAAAATTGATTCCAGGTTTAACTCCTCATTTTCAGGGGTTCTTGAAGTCCCAAGAACCATACGAAGGAAAATTTGACCAAAAGGAAAACTGAAGGCGAGGACACGTGGAGGAAACGCGCACGCGCGCGCTCTCGAGAGGCCTGGCCGACTGCACCATGCCTGCCAAACCCCAGCGGGCACACCCTGGCGTCGCTGCCCACCCCAGATGCCTGCCTGGAAAATGGCATTTCAGTGAGTGTTGTATGGGGAAGGTCAGGGCGGGGTTTTGTATCTATGAGGCCAAGAGAGGAGGCTGAGACCTAAAACTGGGACCTAGTCAGCTGGGTGATGGGTATCATGTAGTTCCCCACCGTGTTAGTGATATCCAGCTTTTAAAAACCCAACATACTGCACCAGGGACGTTTATGTAGTCACTAACTATAAAACGCTGTATGCAATTCAAACACGGTTCTGAAACATTCCAATGTCCAATGTCCATTTTAAGTGATGATTTAGTTCCCATTCCGGGGAAGCTCCTAAGATTTGAAAGCCAGTGTGAGTACAGCATCACAGCATACCCTCTGTCTTTCTCCAGGGTGAGTTGAGGGGAAATAAGAAGCATAATCAAAAGGTATGAATCAGCTGTCCACCCACATCAGGCCTTTGAAGAAAAACTCATGTTTAGAGACGCGTAATTTTCCTGGAGGACTTGGTGTAGTGTCATTGGCAACCTGGCCTTTCTCCCTGTGATGTCTGGTTTAAAACTCGTCAGGGGTCAAAGGGGAGGAAAGGGTGTTCGTAGCCAATGGATGCCTATGGGGCATTTAGGGCAGTGAAGACATTCAATCCGGTTCCTAGCAGATCCCTATGGACACCAAGGCCAAAATGAAGGGCAATGTCTATGTACCAATGGATCGAAAAGAAGGGACTTCCAATGAATGTTTAAAAAGGCCACAAGGTATATATGGTTTCACTCTTATGTGGATCCTGAGAAACTTAACAGAAACCCATGGGGGAGGGGAAGGAAAAAAAAAAAAAAGAGGTTAGAGTGGGAGAGAGCCAAAGCATAAGAGACTGTTAAAAACTGAGAACAAACTGAGGGTTGATGGGGGGGTGGGAGGGAGGGGAGGGTGGGTGATGGGTATTGAGGAGGGCACCTTTTGGGATGAGCACTGGGTGTTGTATGGAAACCAATTTGACAATAAATTTCATATATTGAAAAAATAAATAAATAAAAATAAAAATAAATAAAAATAAAAATAAAAAGGCCACAAGGAAGAAAGACCGCTGATTTGTATAGCGCTTGTGGTTTTCAGAACATTCTTCACAACTACACTTGTAATTCTCACGGCCAGGCACACCCAGCTAATACATGTCAGGACAACACAGAACCCTTTCGCTCAGGTTTGCCACACGCTGGCTGTTTTCCAGGCAGTTAATTCAGTGGCTCTCTTTAACATCCTATTCCTTACAACCAAATGGAAAGTCACGCAGCTAGCATTCCAAGAACATGAGACGGTTTAGACTGTTAGCAGTGGTAGTGACAATGACTCTATCCATTCACTTAGTTGCTAAATGCTCTGTGACCTAATAAAATAGGTGCTATTGTGACCCCCATTTCAGACACGCTTAGGTCTTGAGCCCAAGGTCATCCAGTAAGAGGCAGAGCCAGATTCAAACTGTGTCCATCCATGGCGTATCTGCTTCCCAAACAGTCCCAACCAAGAAAGCAAAATGCAGCAGGGAATGTAGAGGAAAGACACAAACTTTTAACCAACATTTCAGGGTACAATCACTATTGCTTCTTCACTGAAACTATGTGCATTAAGTGATTGTGTATCCCTGACTTCAAAGCGTCACTAGGAGGTGAAACCTTTTGTTGAAAAGGTTTTGTTTTTTTTTTTTTAAACAGTCCTTAGTCTCCACGGCTCACCCATTCCAGCCTCATACTCCATGTTCCCGTTTGCAGGAATAATGCTTAGCCTTTAAACACATCCTAACTGTTCTGTTGGGGTTTGTGCACGGGAACTGCCCAGCCTGGCTAATTACTGCTGTGGAGGGCACCAGTGGCGGGTAGATGATGAGAGACTTGGGACCGAAATGTCATATTAGAAACTG
This sequence comes from Panthera uncia, assembly GCF_023721935.1. Classification (NCBI taxonomy): domain Eukaryota; kingdom Metazoa; phylum Chordata; class Mammalia; order Carnivora; family Felidae; genus Panthera; species Panthera uncia. The sequence goes on along the minus strand of NC_064817.1, from coordinate 117,318,901 downwards.
ACACATCTTATTCCTGCGTTTCATTTTCATACACACATTGGAAATGCATTCTCATGGGATTCTTTATGTTGCAGACTCCGGTGTAAGGTCTTAGGGGCTTCTGGAAAAGACCGGTATCTACTCTCACTAGGCTTGGACAACTTGGATCTCCTCAGGTGAGTCCAGGTACAATGATGACAGATGAGATGCTCTGAGACTCCCGAAAGCTAATGACTTTTTTTCTTTTTTTGGACTATGTTTGCACGAATGCAGCCACCGGGTTCTGAGAAAGTTTATAAGTATAATGTCAGCTCAAACCAATGGTGTGGTCTGGCCACTTGGACGCATCACTTAATGTGCTGATGCATTTGTTTATATGCCCCCCCCCATCATCCTGGCACAAATAGAATATTGCTGCAATTCTGTAGCTCAGACAGGGGGTGCAAACCTACCTCTAAGGTTTATTGGTGAGGTTCAAATAAGACAGAGCACTTAACTTAATATCAGGCACAGGATAAGGGTGGCTCTGTAAATGGGAGCCCTGAGTTCGCCTCCTGATGTTGCTGGCAGTGTGATGGTCCCGGTTACAAGACTGAAAGAATGTCCGTCAATTGATGAATAGATAAAGAAAAGAATAAACAGGAATGAAGTACTGATCACTGCTACAACATGGATGGACCTAGAAAACATCACGGCAAGTGAAAGAAGCCGGTCATAAAAGGTCACATACCTTCCGACTCATTTATGAAATAGGCAAATCTGCAGAGACAGAAAGTAGACTATTGGTCGTCACGGACTGGGAAGGGGGGAAAACTGCTTCGTGTATGAGGGATTTCCTTCGGGGGTGATGAAAATATCCTGGAACTGGTGACAGGGGCACAATCTGGTGAATGCGCTACATGGTGACTTTTACATACCATGAATTTTACCGCGATGAAACAAAACAGGAAAATCATTTTGATACACGTATCTTTGAAAAAAGAAAAAGTGAGGCCTCATGAAGTTGGAGCTTGGCAAACACTGCTTGGTGCTATCCAGTCCGCTCCTGCACAAACATTCTCTTTTGGTCTTTAGCCTTCCTGCCTTTTAACGAGCCCTCAAACTCTATACCGAGGGCTCATTTATAAATGTTTATAACCTTGCATCTGGTTCTTGCTCCCTGGGCCCAGCGAGGGGGAAGAAGTTGTCATTTTTGCCCTGTCTTAGATCCCCCGGTTCAATCTCCCCTTCAAATGAATGAGAAGCTTTGTTGGCGGAGGCATGACTGGTCTAACGGCAGCATGCCACGGAAAGCCTCCAACGCACCAACCAGGATTATCCGGGGGTCTCGGCACTGACACACTCACCGAACACACATCCTAAAAACCCAGATGATTTCGGCCCACAGACCTGACGCCAGTCCTTCAGGTAAATACAGAATATGACAACGTGAGAAGCTAAAAAGCAGACGGCATGTCCGTAATCCCATAGAGAGGAAGTCAATGCACAGAATCTATTCCCACTTACTGTTGATTACCGTGTTAAACATTTCCATTAAAAAGTAATGCTGCATCTGTCAAACTCAATGATGTAGGATTTTTTGTTTGATTTACCGACACAATCCGTGTCACTGGTATCTTAAATGCAGAAAGCAGCAATAACAGACACTGGTTCACATAGGAGAGGGACGGCTTGCATCCGGGACGGGGACAGCGAGCCCCTGGGAGACGACGGCGCCGGTCCTTGATGAGGTACCCAAGCGCAGAGATGCAATTTTTACACATTACGAAAAACGCAAGCCGAATCAGGAGGAGAAAGTAATGGAGAGTAAAGTGTTGGCCGCATAACATGGCAGATGACTTCAAATCTAAAATTCCACCAAACGGTAGGAGTTTCAGCGTGGCCAACAACTGCACATGAGAGCAGAAGAGGCGAACCTTGGGAGTTTTTCCAAGCTTGTCTTTGCCGACCCGTCTGAGAACATTTAGCGAGCCTGGAGTTCTGTACTTGACAATTACCTTGACGTGAGCATCCCTTGAAACCGTCTGCTTTCACTTTCCCGACTTAGCCGACTTCACCGTAGAAAAGCACTTGGTCAGGGATCAGCTTTAAGAAAAGGCAACCCTTGCACGCTCCTTATCTAAGGTTATAAACACACCCAGGCGGAGCCCACCTGGGACACAGCCCTGTCACAGAGAAAACGCAGAAGCATCACCGGCTCGATACGCTACGCTGCCGCTCTCCTGCTTTGTGGACGATACTTGGTCTTCGCAAACCGACAAGGCCAGTCTCACTGGAAACGCTGCAAACAAGTGTCTGCTGTCTCATGTGGTGCTAAGGACTGTAAGTACTTAGGATGCAGCGAGGACGAAGATGGGGCAGCAGCAAGTTTTTGCCACATGCCTCCAGCCTGAAGGTTCGTGCGCGCTGTGGGTGCACCTGGAGGAGGGGGGGCGCAGCACTCGCGTGATGCCCTAATTAATGAACGAGCGTGGCCTGTGAGCCTCGCAGCGGAGTCACTGAAGTTACACCTCACCCGAGACGATGCTTACTTAGTCCAAGAGAGGGAAAGACAGTCTGTGGCTTACTGAGGACCAGTTTGTGCGTTCGACAGGGGAGCGGAGGGAGGGGGTGAAGAGGTGTGCCCCTCACTACAGCTCGAATGACACTGAGAGCCGATTCAACCCGTTCCAGAACACCATGCCGATCTCTGCTTCTTTTCCTCTCTCCAAAGCCCAGAGGTAAAGCAGAGGGTAGGCTTGTAGATGGCAAAGGCATTCCCGTTCTTTCTGCTCCCTCCCGTTAGGTCCCGACCCAAGCCCGAGGCTCCTCCTACCTGGTAGAGCTCAGTGGCGGTGCACTGAGTGGCCAAGGTCTTCACCGGCTCAAGGTCGTCTTCATCACTGCTCAGCTTCAAGTCGTCCTCAAGCATCCTACGAAAAAAGCAGGGTGATGTTCGTGTTACAAAGCGTCTTTTCAAAACCATCCTCAGATACATCTTGCAATGAGGATAAAATATTGGAGCTACAATCTGACAGCTGCAATTCTGTCAAAGGTGCAGAGGGAACCAAGATTCTTTCAGCTAATTAGATATTTGAGCTCTTATATTTATGTCACACTCCGCACACATCTTCCCGCTCTACCTTCCCCTAAATCAAGGGTAAAAAAAGGACTATTTCAGCATCTCCAGAGATGACTGGAGTCTATATATTTTTACTACTGAAAGTGTAATAAATGTACTGATCAATCACTGTGGAGTGGAACGTGACATTGGATCTCTACAGGAAAAGATGCTCCGAGTCGCCCATGAAAGAACAGGGGCATGGTAACAGCCCCTGGCTCTAGAGGCTGCTGTCGCAGCCTGCTGGGGCTCTCTGGATGACAGAGGCAAAAGGCCCAGTGAACTTCTGCTGCCTTGCAGTGCCCTCTGCACTGTGGCAGCTCTGTGGCCACAAAATAGCTGGGTGAGAAATGGCTAGTCATTAACCTTTTGATATATGACCGATCTCTTCCCGTAAAATTTGATCCAAGAGATGTAAGCCCATGATGTGGATGAGAAATCTTTCTCTCCTAAGGCAAGGTACCTGAAAGATACGAACTTTGATGATGAACTAGCACTTTCAAAATTGTTTATCGAGCACACAGAGCCTCTTGTTCCTACAGTGCCATCCGCTCTACCCCCAAACTTGAGCCACAGCAGGAAGAGTGACTGATTATCTTAAAATGCCAGTTACATAGCCTTCGAAGAGCAATCGGTGTTAATATTTTTATGTATTGAATGCAACTATAGACCTCGTTCCCAGCCTTCAAATGGGGGCAGTCCCAGCCTCCTGGGACTGATTACCATTTTCTTGCTTCCAGACTAGGAATCAGGCTCAGCTCCCAGGCTACAATTTCCTTCTTCAACTCTGTGAATCCTATTTTTTCTCTATAGCTCAGCCAGATCCCACCTCCTCTGCAAAAGCTTTCAAGAAAGAACTCCCGTCTCAGAAAGGACACCTTTTCCTTCTGCCCCGCCCCCGGCTCCAGCTGGATCAGTGCCCTGCTTTCCGCTGAGTATCCCCTTCTTCCCATGTGGGCTGCTGCTGCAACTTACTCACTTCTGTCTTCCCAGAAATGATAGTCCACCACCCTCATTTTGCATAGAAGGAAAGAAAGGTTCAGAGAAGCCCAGGGCTCTGCTCAAGGTCACACAGCTAGTTGTGCGAGAGCCAGTCCTAAAACTCCCATCTCTTAATTTCTACCTGTGTGATTTTTCCAGAAGGGACGTTGAAAGGCAAAAGGCAACTTCTAATGTGATAAATGAGGGAATACATTATTTGAGAACTTAGGTTCAGATGTTAGAAAGAGATTCGGGTCAGAGTGGGTAGCCAATAACTCTTCAAAGAAAACACGGCCCCCCTACTCTCATGCTCAGCCACATAAGATCAGGACATGTTCAGTGAGGTCTGAAAACCAAAGACCAGTATAAAGAATGATTGCTAGGAAGGATAGCTGTTAGAGTTGGTTTCAGATAAACTAAACTTGTGAGATTTATGACTGTCCTTCATGAGACTAATGGATGTTTTCAAGATCTTAGAGAAGACAAAATGTATCTTCACATTTCTTGCAATTGCAGGCTTAGGACTCCAAACAAATAATTCTTTATAACACATTGTGGCAAACGAAAACGGTATCATTCTCATAAGCTATAGAAGTCAAATATTTTAATACTTATGGTGGTCATAAAGGGCTTCATTTTCTGTGTGTGTGTGTGTGTGTGTGTGTGTGTGTCTTAATATAGGTGGGCAATGTCTACATGTTAATTTACACTGAAGTGTTGAGCAAAATAAATGATCAACAATTACTTCCATTCAGAAGACCCATTTATGTGTCAGGGAAAGTGCCAAGTATTTGACCAGAAGCTTGTAATTTGGACCCTATGAAGGAGGGGCTATTATTAGCCCCATTTTCCATTGGAACAGTGAGGCTTCGAGAGGTACAGAACTTGTTTGTGATTATGCAAGCTAGGAAATCATGGAGGCAAACATGGAACTCAGACCATCTCCAGCCAGAACTTGAGAATATCTAATGTTTTCCTAGAGGGTGTAATTTACAAAGGATGGTATATTAAATAAATCAACAGCAACAACAACAACAACAACAAAAAACCCTACAAAACATACTGACATGGAGTCAAGATAATTTGGATTCAAGTGCTGGCTAATCATAAACTCTGATATCTTGGGAAAGGCATTTTCTGTCTCTGTACCTCATCTGTGTCCCGCATCTGTTAAATGGGATAATAATTAAACTCTTTCACAGGGTGGAGGTGGGGGTGAGCATCATATGAGCAAAAGCATGTGAAATGCTTTAGGAAGGCAGAAAATTAATGCAGGGTATCATTACTTTGGAAATATTGCATCATAGTTAGAAATAATGTACACCATTAACACCATTAACAAGTAATCACAAGCAGAGCCTTTCTGAGACCTTGTTCTCATCTTCATTTGCTGAACAACCTGAAGGTAAACATCTCACAGAGTCTCAAAGCTTAATCCAGAAACGGGTTTATGGGTCTTCTTCAGGGAGAACTAGCACATCCAGAGTCAGATTTCAGTCTTGAACTCAGCAGTTATCTTATTCTCCAACCAACTCTATGTGATTCTAACATGGAAATGAATGGCCTTCCGATGTACAATTCCGGAAATAGGCAACCAAACTCCATAGCGGTTGACATTAAACACCCCGCCCCCCATGCAACAAGCTCGGTGTGGATTTGGTTGTTAATAAAGGACAATTGGATGCATATATTCAAGTCCTGGTAAACACAAGTCAAGGAAGCAACTAGGAAGGCTCCTTCACTGACCTATTAAGCTTTATTCTTGAATATACATGTACTTGTTTGCATTTCCATCCATAACTAATACCGAACACTACTCTAGGGAACGAGGAGGATTATGAAAGATTTTGGATTTAATTATTATAGCAGCACCGTTCACACCCAGTGCAGTTAAGGTAGTCTCAGAAGAAAAATGCTAAGTTCTTTTCAGGAGGTCACAACTGCATAGACAAATTCATCACACACTGGGTATCCTACAGTGTGAAAAAATCTCCCGTGTAGGTAATCTTAAAAAATAATTGTTCTTCCCCTTTCAATTAGATGAAAACAGAACAAAGGAGGCCTCCTCAGTGACTCCAGATGTTTGTTCAGGATCTAGTAGTTTGCAGCGCCTTTCTTTGTGTGAAAACTCTCTGGTTTTTATTTTTACCATGACATATCAATTCTGTATTATCAAGAAATAAAATAGTCCTGGGGTGAGTGGGTGGCTCAGTCAGCTAAGCATCTGACTTGGGCTCAGGTCATGATCTCATGGTTCATGGGTTTGAGTCCCACATTGGGCTCTGTGCTGACAGCTCAGAGCCTGGAGCCTGCTTCGGATTCTGGGTCTCCCTCTCTCTCTCTCTCTGCCCCTTCCCCGCTCGCATTCTCTTTCTCTCTCTCTCTCTCTCTCTCTCTCTCTCTCTCTTTCAAAAATAAATAGTGGAATGCTTAGGTGATTTTGAAGAGGAAAAAATAGAAGGCTTGGAACAGGATTACAGAAGGCTCTATATAAATGAAGCCTTTCCTTGAGGCAGCATTGGCTTACAAGCAAGAGCTTGAGAGACAGACTTGAGTTCAAGTACAGAATTTTCTAATGGGGTTGTTCTCTTGAACTCATTAATGAAACTCTTCAAATCTTGCATTTTCTCACATGTTTAAACGAGCAACAAAAATATCTACTTTGGAGAGTTGGGGAAGGATTAGAAAATAAACTTCCTACAAATTGCCTAGGAGTCAATATACGCTGCTATTGTTATTACCTGAGAAACGGTACTTTACAGATTGGAACAAGAGAACAAAGAGCTCCAGTGGTGACCCAAAGACAAGCAGAGGTGTCAAATAGCATGGTTCAGAGCTCTTGAAGGAGTTTGCAAAGCTTCAGTGCTTGGGTTTACTCTTCAAGAATGTTCGAAAGCCATCATGGCTGTCTGGGGTTTCCTGGGATCCTCCCAGAGCGCTTAAGATCCCCTGGAGATTTGAAAGCCCTGGGGAAACACACAGTTCCAACGGGAAGTTAAAAACGAAGTAAGAGTGGCCTTGATATCCTGCTCCTTATATCTGTACTCACCTTGAGCGCCTCGTCGTTGGGCATGCCACTCTCACAAGGAACTTCCAATATGCATTTGGCTCTAACCTTTGTATAAAAGGCTGGGCTTTGGGGACACCTGGGTGACTCAGTCGGTTAAGCATCGGATTCTGGATTTTGGCTCAGGTCATGATCTCATGGTTGGTGGGATCGAGCCCCGCGTCGGGCTCCATGCTGGTGATGCAGCATGGAGCCTGCTTGGAATTCTTTCTTTCCCTCTCTCTCTCTCTGCCTCTCTCTCTGTCTCTCTTTCTCTCTCTCTCTCACTTTCTCTCTCATAATAAATAAATAAATAAATTAACTTAAAAAAAAAAAGACTGGGGCTTCAGAGGCTGTTTAGTTGATCCAGAATCCTTGCTCAGAAGCAACCTTCACAATCCTGAACGTGTAGGCTGCAAGCCTACGTTGTGCCTTTTTCTGAATTACAAAATGGTACCTCTCTGAGCAGACAGCTTGTCAGGCGTACCACTTGATACTGGCTGGAGTCCAGCTTCCAAGCATCCGTGGAAATAGCTGCCATGCTGGTGACTAACGGTCAGATAGACCCTGGCTCTTACAGTTGGAAGTGCCTGTGAGGGTTATCTATTTCACCTTGCCACCCAATGGAGATATCTACAACATCCCTACCACATGGCCATAAGCCATTGTCTGCTGGGCAGCAGGCAATGCCCTTCTAGTATTCAGGAGCTTTAGTTGTTAGAACGTTCTGCCCCTTAGGAATTGCCCTCTGCTCTCTGGTAGCTTCCATCTGGTAGCCTGAGTGTCCCCCTCTGTAGTCCACACTGGGAGCCTGCACTTGGAATGGTGTTGGAGATAGAGCCAGTGCTGCTGTCCACACTGTGCGGTGGCAGACGTGGGGATGAAGGTGGGGAGTGTGGACACTGCTTCGCTCAGGTTTTAAGCTCTAAACAAAAATTAGGAGCCATCGTACTGTGGGCCCTTTTCTAGAATAGTAACTTAGCCCTATTGACTCCTTAAAGGGCACTTTCTCTTCATAAAGTAGGCTGGGAGGAATGAAACATGACTGGTTTAGAATTACTCAGGGAATTATATATTTTCCTACCTAGTGCTCTGGACCCTCTGCAGCACTGAATCATTTGCTGGTAAGCAAGGCAGGCAATGAGGAAGAGGCAGTGATATTTTTCAAAGTGCTCATTCTGTTTCCCTGAGGTAAGGGTGTTCAGACTTCTTTCTTGGGAGAAGCTGCATTTAATTTTCTCAAGGCTTTAACTTAAAAGTCTGATTCCATGACCACCCTGCTGTGAATCCTGGAAAAGCCCAGTCTGAGGGCCAATGCAGACCTATTGGGTGGGGCCCATTAGCCCTGTGCCCACGGCCTGGGTCTAAACTCGATCATGCACCCTGCCATGCAGATCAGAGAAGGGGGTTCATAGAATGAGCACCCGGTAAAGTGCTCCTTCAGGAAGGATACAGTTGGCAGGGGTTGGCAAACTGAGGCCCTCCGTCCAAATCAGCCCTCCCTCCGTTCCTAAACTGCCCCATGAGTTAAGAATGGTGTTCACGTGTTTAAATAGTTGAGAAAAATAAAATCAAAAGAAGAATGATATTTCATGACATATGAAAATTACATGGCATTCAAATTTCATTATCCATAAATAAAGTCATACTGGAACCCAGCCATGCCCGTTCATCTTCATATTGGCTATGCTCTTGTGCTATCGTGGCTGGGTTTGGTAGTTGTGATGGAGAACATATGGCCTCCCCAAACCCAGAATATTTACTATCTGAGCATTTACATACAAAAGTTTGCTGACCCTCTGCTTTAAGCCAATGGTTTTCAAACTCTCTTAAATTCAAGAAACCTTTCCCCTGCCCAGTGCGAAAACAGCTCATCTGCTCAAGTCTTATTTTGGGGGGTAATTTTGGCTCCAAGGAGATTGCATAGAATTTAATTAGATAAATTTAAGTTACTTAACCTCTCTGAACCTCGGTTTACTTCTCTGTGCAATGGGAATAAAATAATATGTAACTCGAAGATCAGGAAATGCCAAACAGTCTGTGTGGGCAGAGCGCTGAGTACATAAAAGGCAATGGCAGGAAAAAAGAAAAGAACAGATCTCCTTTCTCTAGATGCACAGGTGGTATGTATGGATTTATATGTATATTGCATACATCAGCCAAAGCTAATAGTGTGCGCCTTGATATATATGACTATTGACTTGGATCAAACTGCCACCTCTCCAACCTTGGACTTCCTTAGAATTGATCACATAAATTCAGCGCAATACCGATTTTCTGCTCCATGGTCATTATTTTGAATTTGATTTTCATTTTCTTGGTATATTTCTCTGGGTTATATAATTTCTCCCGATGCGGGAAACTCAATGTTATCATGCAAATGACAAACTGCCTAATAGAAATCTGATGGCTTTCAATAATGTTGCACACACCATAACACTATGGTATCATTTTTCAGGGGTGTGGGTGTAAAAACATCGAAGGCTGGATTTCCCCAGAGAAGACCAGAACCCGGTGGACCCACCTGGACCTGAAAACAAATGCTGAGATAATTCCAAAGGAGAAAAGAGAATCTTTTGTCTTAAAAAATATCCCAAGCAGGGATCTTGACATTTGACATTATTTTTACACCCACGCCCCTGAAAAATGATACCATTTGAGTCATCCTGGGCAAGAGAGAGCTATCCAAGTGGATTAATAGGGGTTCACCCAAGACCATTCATTGGGCATATAGTCTAGCGTATAGCCTAGATCTTCAAACTGTTTGGCCCCGCATTCGCCCTCAGACTGGGCTTTTCCAAGGTTCCCAGCAGGATGGTCATGGAATCAGACTTTTAAGTTAAAGCCTTGAGAAAATATTTGTGGGGGAAACAGGTTGCGGAGTTGGGCTCTGCTAATTTGAACTCCAGCTCTAAAACTTACCAAGTGTGGGCTTGGGTGAGTTGTTATAGCTTCAGTGTTCTAATCTGTTAAGATGGGGCCAGTAATAGTCCCTATTTCAGAGGGTTAGTATGAGGATGAAATGAGATCATGTACGTAAAATGGTTGGTAAGCAGTCAATCAATACAGTTACTATCGTTGTTACTTGCTATGACTGTGCTTGAAACACACTCATAGGGAAGCAACTAGGAGTATGATGTGGGCCCTTCCCCCAATAAGCTGGCCCTTTTTCGCAAGGGCAAAGACTCCATCGGCAAACGATGACAATGTTATAATTCAATGCTAGAGGCGCGTAAGGAGGGAGGAATGTCTACATCTCCACTGAGAGGCTGGTGAAGGCTACGCAGAGCAGTGGCCTTCCAGCAATGCCCTGAAGGCAGAATGAACTTCCTGGGGAGTCCCAGAGGAGAGAGAAGCCTAAGGAGAACAGACAGAGGTGCCCAAAGACTTGAAGTTTCGAGAAGAGTGGGACAATTGGTTTGGCTCAAATATACTATGTGTAGATATGTGTTACTGAAAAGGGAGGAGCCTAAGGAGGTAGGTTGGGAGGGAGACTGGGCCACGCCTTTTTCTAAAAACGGGGAGATGGGAAACCAAAGTTTCCAAGTGGGGGTGGGCGGCGTGGAGGGAGCACGGAAGGTCGGAAGTAGAGACCTCTGAGAGGAAAGACTATATATAAACTGACTTAGAAGAAGGAGGTGTCAGGAAAACCGGTTAGATCACCACTGGCGTGGCCCAGGTGGCAGAGGGTGGCAGCCCGGGCCAGGGCAGAGACAGTGAGGATGGAGAAGAGAAGGAACTGGATTGTAGAGACGTGTCAGAATCAACTGAATTGGGACACTGGTGACCGTGACATCCACAGACTTCTCAGCCACTCTGCGAGGCATGGAGTTTATATCACAAATTCTACCAAAGCCCAAAGCACGCACACACACACACACACACACACACCCTCCACTAGGCTGCCTGTCTGTATTGACGGACGTCCTTCCATTCTCCCCGGGCTCTGATGTTGCACTCAGGCCTCGGCTCCTGGGCAGGGGCATCTCTAGGCCTCAACTTTTCTTTCTGGGGACACACCTGGTGAGCCCTGCTCATAACTGAGGAGGAAATGCCAACTTCTCACCACGAAGCCTTTCATTTGGGGTTGTCCCTTTCAGCCTTCCATCAGCTTCTGAGAGCAACCACAGCTGATCAGAGAGAAAAAATAACCCCTGCGGTTACCTCCAAAGTACCCCCCACTCACAGAGGATACTTCATTACTTATCTCTCTACATCAGCTCCTAATTGTTAAAGGATTAAGTAAAGAACTCCTTCATCGAGCTGGTCCATTAATCTCTATCTATGGAAACTCTTCAAAACAACTGAAATATTAAGTCGCTGTTAAGTGCACTACAAATCGTGCCTGCTGACAGCCACTGTGCCTCACATGAAACTCCGTGGGGGCAAGGACCAATTCTTACATCTGAGACACTGCGAATTCTCGGCTGCTGGGAACACACTTTAGCTTAGAGGGCTTTAAACTCTTCCTCCAACCCATTTTGTGAGAAAGGCTGTCCAAAAGGGCTGCTTACCTGAACTGACACAGCAGATAGGATTTGCTTTACGCTGATACATAAAGAAGTCACACGTTCCTTCGGATTGTTTAAGCAAAATGGTCACATCTGACCATTCTGGCCCAGCTAAAATGCCGACAGGTGATGCCGCTCCATTCTTTATGAAAATCCCACCTGATTTCTAGGCTCGGCTCTTTCTGTTGCATCAGAAGGAACCCCCTCCCCTCCCCCCACACACTTTTGCTTAGGGTAGAAGGAGGAATGGTCTCATAGCCCGCGTGGACAGGGTTTCAGCCTTATAAAGTGCTAGAGCTGGAAAAGCTTTCTTGGACACATGGAGCTCAGGGCCCTGTGAGCATGCCATCAGGCGAGCTCGGGTACCACCTGCCACACACACACACACACACACACGCACACGCACACACACACGTGCACGCGCGCCAGGGCAAGGCCAAGGTTAAGGCCTGAGTGATTCAACTGGTGAAGCTACAGCGACTCACTTTTAGATTCAGACAGTTTAGTACTTACATAACGAAAGAAAGGAGGACTTGCCAAAGGTGCCAGCGCCCCCCGCTCCTCGTCCCACACACCAGAAAAGACGACAGCAAAACAAAAGGTGCCCTGTGACTGCAGAGCAAGTTGTGGGGTATTGTGTTACCAAGGAGCCCATTTCTGGTCTCAGTGAAGGGGTTTTATAGGCTGCAGGTCTATTCTGCGGGGCGTGGGACAGAATGTTCCATATCTCATCAGAACCTGGGAGGTGATGGGAAATGGTCTCATGACAGCCTCCCAGAAGACACAGGGGGGCGAGCAGCAGATGGCCTTGAAGTACATCATAAGATCTTCCTGTCCTCTCCTGTTCTGGGAGGATCACTAGGTGTTCTGCCAAGACTCAGATTAGCTGTGGTTCAAGCCTCAGCCTACATGGCCTGTTTGGATACCTGCAGGGTGTCCGTGGTGCCGGGCAGGGTTATTCCCCCAGGCTACCAGAAATCTCTGCTTTCCAGGTCCTGGTGCCACGCCGGACAACTCATTTACCGATGTTCAGTGTCGAACGTGCTGCTCACATGTAAGTGCTAACGAAGGCTGGGGGTGTCACTACCATAAGCATAACAACACCTAATGGACTTGTTCTCTGCCATGAGTGATGAATGTGAGCTAAGTTAGCCATAGCTCGAGTCCAGCGAAACACATCTGCAAGAACTAGCCAATGTTCAGAGTCCTGGGAGACCAGGAACTTTCCTCTTTGCAAAGCCAGTTGACCTGTGTGTGACTCGAGGGCACAGTGAACAGCTCGGAGTAGGGATTGAGCCTCCTCTGCAGACAGAGAGGCCCAGGTTCAAACCCTCACTCCCTGTAGTGGTGTCACCTTGGACCAAATTCCTTGAACTTTCCCGTGCCTGGGTGAATGAGGGATCATAATAGCACCACCTGATCGGATTCTGTAATTAGGAAGTGAAATAACCCAACTTCAAGTCCCTGGCACACAGTGACCACCCAATCGTCATCACCTCCTGTGATTACTGGCTCAAGACAGTTCAGCCTAGACGATCCTACATATATCAGATGTCAGCTTATTTGAAAACAAGAAAGACTGGAGAAATGTATCCTTGCGTTAAAGCCAAAAGGAAAAGAACAGTACCTTCGCCACCTACAGCTTTTGCACACCAAAAGTGGAACAAGTTTTTCAGTACAGAATCTTTATCATTATATCAACATTTTCAAATCTGGAAAATTCAAATCTACATAAAATGCAGCTGGACTACACATCGATCATAAAATATGAATCTAGCAGATTCCAGGAGTGCATGAACAGCTTGGTATTGAGAAATCCATTAGTATGCTGCATCATGTTATCAACAAATAAAATGATACAGACCATATGATCATCTTAATAGATGCCAAAAATACACTTGATGAAATTTCATACCCATTCCGGATCCAGACCCTTTAAAGACTAGGTAGAGAAGGGGTATGTCCTTTCTGGATAAGGAACACGTAATGGGAAACTGTCAATCTAAAAGTATGTTTTAGGTAGGTAGGAAGGTTAGATCCATTTTTAAATATATTTTAAAATAAACATGGAATCACAGATGACTATGCTTCAAGTGTTTCTAAAACTCTGTATCAATGTCGATTCACTGGGTAGACAGAAGGAACACAAACAGACTAATATCATCCAATGACACCATTTGTTCTGATAATTACTCCAATTTCAACAGTTTTGAGGCATCACATATGGTTACCACAAGAGATTCTTTCCATGTAGGTAAAGACAAAATTAGCAAGTGACATGCAAAACCTCAGTTTCCACTTCTGCATTTCAGAAAGTATTAATCTTTTAAAAATGCATCACCAATTTATTGACCTTCACGTCTGCCTGCAAGCCTTACAAATGCAGAGACGCTGGGTAACATGATTGAAAATTTGATCCTACTGTTCGAACAAAATGAGAATTGTTTTAGAAGGGGCTCCGCAATGTCTGGGCATATATTTTCCCTAAGTAACATGCATTTCCCCCAGGAATTCAACATTTATGTTGATGCACTTGGCTGCAGAGCCAATCCTGCACTGGCTCTAATACAGAGGAATTTTCTGAACATTTTGAGTAATGGGACTGAAATAATTTAACGGCTCCTTCTGTGCATGTTAAATGAGTTGTGTGATATATTTAGCTTTTGCAGAAAACTTGTTTACACTATAAATTACAGCACATGGCACAATCACATTGATGCGGAAAGCCAGCCATGTTGAGTCATTTTGGCCATCTCTCTCCAAACTTTAACTCGGCGCAAATGAATTCATGGTGGCTCACCAACACATTGCGGGTGTTTCCTAAGCCCGTGACCCTGCTGAATACATGTAAGGCCATCACCTTAGCACTGCCCTTGACTTGAAAAGAAGAGCTGGATTTCTGAGAGAGGAGGATTCTCAAAATAGGGAGGGCTCGCTGCTGACCAGTGATGGCACACGGATCTCGGTAGTTATGTACCACCATTCCTCGATGAACCAGAAGGGATTGGCTTTCTAATTCTGAAACACAGAAACAACCCAGGTGCCTAAAGATTCATGGCTCTGGAAAATCCAATCTCCTAAGAGGTGACATGATCTAAAGGCAAGAGCAAAGACTTGGAAGTTGAATGGAAGTTGGATGGACTGGGCTTTTGCATTCACTAGCTGTGCAAATCTAGGTCAACTGGTTGACCTCTCCGGGCCTCCGTTTTCTATCTCTAGAAGGAGGCTGCTGATACCTACTTTGCTTGGTTTTGGGAAAGAGTAACTTAAATACCATGCAAAAAGAGTGAGGGTGAGCGCTTAACAAATGCTACTCCTTCTATTATTATTGATGTTAAGATGAATCGGACAGGAGTTCTTGGAACAACACATTCAGAAGCAGCATTACAAGAATCACTGCAGAGGAAATCACCCGTCTCTGATCAAAGAAAGTGGTTTAAGAACACCAGGGAGCCAACAGAGCAGGTTTTACATACGATGGGTCAACATCATAGAAAACTGGAAAGAATTCTTTCATGACTTGGCTTTAGGTAAGAAAGTGCCAATCCTGGATACCTGTCCCAACACTAGGCTATTTCTATCAAGTTATTCATAGACTCACATTGGTGATAGGTGGGCAACTAGCTGTCTCGATGGAGAGAGAAACAGAGAGAGCTATAAAAATAGATATATGGAGAGTGGCAGATCCCAATACTGGCCAGTAATTATAATCTCATTTCTAGAACTATAAAATATATTCAGAACACAAATGTAATCACTCCCCCCAAACTGGTCCAGTCATTCCAGGAATAACATGTTAGCCCAATCAAAGCACTTTGAACCTTTCATGTAACACCTGTCAGATGTATAATTATGACTTGAGGGCTCACACTCTGCCCCGTCTCACAATGAATCAAAGTCAGCCAATACTCACTCAGGTAAGCCTAAAGTATGCCAGACATTCATTCCCTTGGTGATGTGCACCAATGGATCACTTCACTGACTCTTTCCAAGAAATCTGGGAGGTTGTACTTGTATATTTTCTGTTTTTAGGCAAGGAAACTCAGGCTCGGAAACGTTAAGAAGAGTGTCCCTAGGGTAGGGGAGAGAGATATCTTTGCAAGTCATATACCTGATGAGTCTAGTATCCGTAACATATGAAGAAGCCTGGAAACCCAGCAGTACAATGATAGGATGTGGTCAATCTGTACTGGAATATTATTCAGCCAGGAAAAGGAGTGAAATACTGGTCCATGCTACAGCCTGGACAGGCACCGAAATCCTGATGCTAGGGGGAAAGCAGCCAGATACAAAAGGCCACGTATTAAATGATTCCATATAGATGAAATGTCTCAAAAAGGCAAATCCCATAGGGACACAGAGGAGATTACCAGTCGCCAGGGGCTGGGGTGAGGAGGAATGGGGAATGACTGCTAATGGCACGGGGATTCTTAGGGGTGATGCAAATGTTCTGGAACTCGAGAGAGAAGTGACTCTAAAAACCACGGAATTGTGCACTTCCAAAGGGTGAATTTTATGGTATCTGAATCGCAATAAAGCTGTTATTTAAAAAAGGCACACAGCTGGCCAAGTGGGAGAGAGTGAGCTGGGATGATGACACACACCTGCCTGATGGCAAAGCCCGTGTCCCCGAGCACTCGAAGTCCTGCCCTGTGAGAGAGATCGGCAGAAGGTCTCACGTGCATTCCTCCTCACATCTACGGAGAAAGATGCCGACAGAAAAAGAGCTATTTCCGCCCCCCACAATCCTCCTCGCCCTTCATTTTTCCTACATTTAACACCGCAATTGATACAGCCAGCAGAAGCCGCACCGAGGGAAAAGGGCTTTGTCTTTTCCAGGAGCGACAAAGCACTGCATTAAAGAGACAGCCATCTGGAGGGGGGCGAGACCAAGCCAAGAACCCTTCGGCAGAGATGCTCTACCCCTCCTTGACTTCAGAATTTCCAAACCCGAGGCTAGGCAAGAGAGGCATTCGTCCATGCAGAGGCTCCTGTCTCCCCCCACCCCCGGCCCAAGCCCCGGAAAACCCCCAGGCAGGCGCATGTTTAATGTGGGCTGACAACCGGGCTGAGTTGATGTAAGTGGACGTCAGGACCGATGGAAGGAGGCGCACGGTTTAGGGGTTAAAGGGCGGACAGGCTGGGACGAGTTTGTGGGGTTGGCCCTGGGCCGATCCTTTTAGGAAGCGATTCGTGAAGCACAGGGAACGCGGGACCGAATCTCTTCCCCGGCTCCAGATCAGGAGAAGGAGCTCCTCCTTGCTGGTCCGATGGCAGCGGCAGGCCGCCCAGAGGTGCAGCAGGTCCCCCTCTGTTGAGCCGGAGCCAGGCCTGGCGCTCGGTAGCCAATCGATTTTCCAGCCCCTGCCCCCTGGGACCAGGTAGCCGGCTCCTTTCAGGGCCCAAGGCCGGGGGGCCGCTCCTACGGTAATGCCAATGTTCGATCACAGATGCAATTTAGACTGGGGTCCCCCCGAGCACAGAGAGCAGTCCCTTTGACCGTCCTCTGGTTGCACGCCTACCCTTCAGTCTGAGATGTGACACCGTGAAGAACGCCCACGCTCGGGCTCCAGTCACCTGACACATGGACATGACACACACCTGGCCTGCCCACCTTCCGCCCCCCGCCCCCGGACCCTACCCAGGGAGACACCCGAGAAGATGCCCCGTCCCCAGGCCCCGCCACACTAACTGGGGGCCAGGTTCAAGCGTGGAATATCTGGCTGCCCTCTTGGATTCCAGCCCAAGGAGTAACAGGGGTTGTCCCCTCTCCTGCTTCTTGCCTTTTGTTATTTTTAATCACCCACCTATCAGGGCCAAATTGCCTTGTAACTGTCGGTTGCCTGGCTCTGACAGAGATAGCTGCTATTGTTAATGGGCGCCTTCGCTTCAGCCCATTGAACTTGCCTCAGTTTGACAGCTTCACAATAGCCACCTTCCCTCAGGAAAAACAAAAAACAAAAAAACAAGAACCTGCCATCGAGTGAAGACGGAATGTGGGACAACAGCCTGGTCTCTCTCTTGGTCTCCAGTGGGTTCTTTTGGCATAAAGTCCCACTGCAAAGCCCCAGAACGAACTACCACGGGAGAACAGGCCGGTCAGAAGCTGGGCTCGGTTAAGGACGTCGGGAAAACCCACGGCAGACCTGCTTACACAGAATGTGGGGGCTGCTTCCTACAAACAGTCTGTCTCCACAGGAAAAAGAAAATCTGTTGGGTTTTTTTTCCCCCTATTACTTTATCAATTGCCCAAGTGGTGGTTGAGCAGGCTTTTCTTAACTTGGTAATTGCAGTAACACTGTTATCTGGAAATCACTGCTTGCAGATGTCTCCTGAGTCAGCTCCCTACGTCCATGTCATTCTGAGAGGGCCGAGAAGGGAGCTCCCAAGGGGGAAGATTTCATGCCCTCCAATTCCACTGTCTGCGATGGGACGGATGAACTGAGCGGTGGATCGCTACGGCCACCTGAGGGACCACGTTCGACAAAGGTCTCCAGAACGGCTGCCATTCAGAAAAGGCAAATTCAGGAACCAGGCTCCTTGGGGGTCGAACTCCAATTCATAGGAGGTCCTAAACTCCCATTGCCTCAGAATGTGACCTTATTTGGAGAGCGGGTCTTTGCAGAGGTAATCAAATTCGAGTGAGATAAACAGGGTGGGCCCTAATCCAACACGACTGATGTCTTCACAAAAAGGGGGAATGTTGACACAGAGACACATAGAGGAAAGACTGCACAAAGATGCGGGAAGAGAGACGCCCTCTGTCACAGTCCTCGGAAGGAACCAATCCCACCAACACCTTGACCTGGGACTTCAGGTCTCCAGAACTGGGAGACAATACATTTCTGTTGTCCTAAGCCTTCCCAGTTTGTGGGGCCTTGTTACGGCAGCCCCAAGAAGCTAACGCAGGGCTTCACCCCACTTTCCCAGAGCTCCCAAGTGTGCTGTCTTTTTATGGACTCGCCTCACCATCTAATGACCCAGGGAAAGACACATCTAGGGGTAGGACAGAAACCTGTTCGCTAATAGAAAATGTCATCTAAGGTGACGACAGAGAGGGTCCCGGGAACCGATTTGCTGAAGTGAGAAATAACCAAGCCTCTTTTTAAATTTTTATTTTAGAGAGAGAGCATGCCAGTGGGGGAGGGGGGCAAGAGAGAGACAGAGGGAGGGAGGGGGAGAGGGAGAGGGAGGGAGGGAGGGAGGGAGAGAGAGAGAGAGAGAGAGAGAGAGAGTCGGAGAGAGAGAATGTGAAGCAGGCTCCACACTGAGCATGGACTTTGACACGTGGCTCCCTCCCACGACCCTGGGATCATGGCCTGAGCTGAAATCAACAGCTCAACCGACTGCGCCACCCAGGTGCCCCAGAATAACTGAGCCGCTTGAGTTAAAATATCTCCAAAGCCAAACTCCACCAAACCCCACGTCAGTCTTCACCCTATTTAAGCCATTGCTTATTTTTAAGAGAGATTATTGTTATTTTGTTTTGGTAAACCTCATTGATTTCACTTCTATTCCTGCTAGTGGTACAGCTGAATTTTGCTTCCAGTTATTTCTGACAATGCCATCTGAAGGCAGATTCGAACTCTTTAAATATGTGATATTTTAGAACAAAAACATCGCTGTGCCACGATTTTTGTCCACTTAGAGAGCTTAAAATGTCACCCTTTTGGCACATACTAGACAGAAGACCTCAAAGCAAAACTTGAGTCACATAGCATGAGGGGTCAAATCCCAGAGAGTATGACATAAAGGAAAAGGCCAGAATGCAAGATAAATGCTGGTGCTGGAGGCATGGCCAGTAATGGGGCTTATGTCTCCTAACGTAAGGAGTCGAGAAAGGGGGTACAGACGTGATTTTCCTCCCCTGTCCACCTGCCTGCAAATGGCTCCCTTCCCTTTGATCTGTTTGCTTTTCCACTCTTTCTGGGTGACATCATCCACTCCCCTGATCCCCACATCTACATCTTCAGTCTAGAATGTTCTCATGAGCTCTAGACTCATAAATCCAGCTCTCCACTGGACAGTGTACCACCACATCCCCCAAATGCCACAAGCCTAAGAAAACAAAATTGAACTCAGCATCTTTAGCTTGCCCCTCCTTCTGGTTTGTTTCATTTAAGTATCCATCAATCCATTCATTTTATGGTCTATCATCTATCTATCTATCTATCTATCTATTATTGTAGTAAAACATGTTGGGGCACCTGGGTGGCTCAGTCAGTTAAGCGTCCAACTTCAGCTCAGGTCATGATCTCACAGTTCGTGGGTTCAAGCCCCGCGTTGGGCTCTGTGCTGACAGCTCGGAGCCCGGAGCCTGCTTCGGATTCTGTGTCTCCCTCTCTCTCTGCCCCTACCCCCGCTGGCATTGTCTCTCTCTCTCTCAAAACTAAACACTTAAAAAAACATGCATAAGATCTACCATTTTAAAGTGGGTCTAGCCCATGCTTTTTCATACGCTCATAATGTTGTGCAGCAATCACCTATTCCTAGTTCCAGGGCATGTTCGTTGCTCCACAAAGAAACCCTGTACTAGTTAGCCATCACTCCCTAGTCCCTTACTCTCCTTCAGCCACAGGCAACCTCCAATCTGCTTTCTGCCTCTATGGATTTGCCTACTCTGGGCATTGCATACAAAAGGGATCGTACAACAAAGCAAGACAGCTTTGGATTCTCTTAAGATTTCTCCCCTAGCATTCCTATCATCTCGCCAGTCATTCACTTCTCTTGATGCGACCACAGACCGTCCTTGCTAGTCTGCCCTCTCACCTTGTTTCGAGCCCTCAGCATCTCTCATCTGGGCCACGGAGATCTTTCTGAAGCACCACTCTGGCCACACGGTTCTCTTTATGAAGCTCCTTCAAGGGCGGCAGAGGCCGCAGTCTTGGAAAATCATGGCTGGGCTGCAGGGATCTGTAGAGCAGTGTGGCCGCGAGGGGACAAGGAAGGGCCTGGGGCATCTGAGGAGGCTGCTTCGAGGGGTGGCCGGCACCGTGGGGTATCAGGGCAGCACGTGGAACCTGAGAGCGTGACACCTCGCCAGGTGCTCTCAGTGAGAAAGCGGGAACAGGGAGCTGAGGGCATGTACGTGTGCACTCAGGGACAAGAAACCTGGAGGGGACACAGGGCTAGTGAAAGCCAAGAGGCATGCGGGCCCTTTGCGCTAGAATGTGGCTGGGAAATCAGAGGAGCTTCGCCCTTCGGATGGGGGCATTTCTAGCGCACGCGCAGTGACTTCTCGCTGGGATGCTCCGGTGCTCTGAAAGGCCTCACCCATGTTTGTGGGCAATCCCGAGACAGGACTTGGTGGCACTGCCGCAGGAAGCATGCCACATGACGCCCCCGGAAGGATGGGCAGGTAGGAGAGAGCAGAGCTCGTTTGCAGAACAATTCCCAGGTTTCTAGAGCATATCAACAACTAAGAACCCAAATTCACGTGGGTGTCGCCTTTTTGTACTTCAAATGAGACTGTTCACACCAAAGACAATGCTCTTCGAATTCCAGCACCACCTATTAAAGGCTATTTAGGGATAAATAAAATCTCGCTCTTCGGAAAGCTGCCGGGTAACCGGAAGGCCCCGCCTTGGGAGCGAGCTACCTGGCTCTCCCAGCCCCGGGCCCTGGCTTGGAGGGCCTCGCCACGTCCCTGTCACCCAGAGGGCGGCCCCTGGCAGAAACAGAGCCACCTTGCTCTTGGATAGGAAGCCCCTATCCAACGACTGACTGATAAGAGACAAAAGGACTCCCTGGGAGATCGGGCTCAAGCCGGGCTCCAGTCCAGACCACCAGCTTGCTTGGCTGTCTCTCCCTGCCCCGTCCCATTCTCTTCACTTCCTTGGAAGGTTTCTCTTCTTTAAAGTGCATTCTCGGGAAATACCCAGATCGGGCTCCGCTTCTAAGCCACCTGAATGTGGCCGCCCCGGCCCCATGTATGATTTCTCACACCTGTGAGTCTTACTCTTGGGTCCGTTTTGTTGGGGAGATCTAATCCCTTAGTCTCCCTGGGAGAAAATAAGGGCTTAATCTAGATTCGCCACCCTCTCTAGCTCTTCAGAAATGTACACCATCATGCTACAGCATAAGAGAATCTGTCGTGCTACTAAAAATGGCTTTAATCCATTCTTTGAGTTCCTTATTAGCACTAAATTGAATAAATGCAAAAATAACTACTTTTGCATAATTCCCAAGCTTGCAATTATGAAGTGAGGAGCATTTGCAGAAACTTAAAGCCTATTTCCACATAGCTTTGCTTAAGATTTATCAGAATGCAGCCACAGGCTCCTTCATCACACGCTCACTTTCCACCCTCCCTCGTTCTGGCAACTCTCGAGCCCTCTCACAAGGCGGGTGGCTCTTCCCATTTTACAGATGGCAGGGACTAGAAGCAGCGCAGGGAAACCATGTACCGCACGGCACGTTGCGGGGATCCGTGCTGGTACAAAACACACATCGCTATGCTCCATGAGAGTTTGAACATCTACAATGTGCCGTGATTGTTTTTTTCATCCTTTGATACAGCTTCTTGTTCTTCCTTTTTCTTCTTCTTTGTTTCTTTTCTTTTTGCTTCTGCTTCTTTAAGCAGGGACAAACACACCAACAAAAAAAGTGCCTGTCACTCTACCGTATTGATTGTTTCCTACTAATTACACTTAATTTAATTAAAAATAAAAGCCAATGTATATCCTCGGCAAAGAATCTCACTAAGTTGACAGCTTAGAAACGTGAAGCCTCTCTTTGTTTGGGGACACAAATAATCCTTGAAGGCTAAGAGCAGGAGTTTACCTACATTGCCCTCCCCTTGTCCTGGAAAGAACAGCTCTGGGAGCCGGCGGCGGGGGGAGGGTGCCATAGAAATAACCTTGTCAATCCCTCCCTGCCAACAAGGGTGCTAATTAGTGCCAATTAAGAGCCTCGTTTTTTGTCTGTGGAACATCTGTCCATAGGCATTGAACTCAAACCCCCAACTCATTTTTTTCAAGGCCAGGAATATCAGACGGCAATTCATGTTCGGTCCCTGCTAATGCAGCTTGATTTTAAACTCATAAGTTCTGAATCCTGTTCTTAGTAGGAGGATCAGCCATTCCATTCCGGCATACCCCAAGCGTCATTCACATTTACCTGATTTTGACAAAGATATGCCTTCGGGAAGTCTAAGATGCAGACTGGTCCCGATGAGAAGCGGCAAAGAGAAAAACCATGGGAGAGACCCATGCTCTGTCTCATTTGTTTTAAAGTAACGTATTGTTACCTAGATAAATGGTCTTTGTGGTGTCTTCTTTCTTTCTTTTCTTTCTTTCTTTCTTTCTTTCTTTCTTTCTTTCTTTCTTTCTTTCTTTCAAATCCTGGTGGGGTAAAGGCCAGTGTAAAATAGCTTCTTTTTAATTGAACCTATTCTGTGTACACAGTGTGTCCATAAAAGCGCCTCCATCATTAGCGTTTGGTGATGCAAATGAAGGTGGCCCCGCTGTTTCTTTCTCCTTTTATAGAGTGCCCTTTCCATCAATGTTTGGGATGGGACAAGACCCTTGCGACTTGCAGCTTGTTTTATTCTGTGTGGCCACGAGAGGACTTCCATTGCATTCCAGGGTAGCTCAATAATGAATGACATGGCATCACAGACAGTACCTAGGCTATTTCTTCCTACTGCAAAGTGCGTGCTACATTTTCTGAATTCACTGCAGACTGGGAAAGCAGCGCATTTCATCTGGCAAAGATTCCTTTCATTCGGGTGTTTCTCTGGATTCCATTAGGAAGCCTTTGTCCTTTCACTTCAAAGTAAACAAACACATTCATTGATCTTTAGAGAACTATCAAATTTTACTACAAGACGCATTATTGCTATATCATTTTCTTCAGTTCCCTAATAATGTTATTTCACGTTATTCCATTTGTGACCCGCCCGGTGCAGTGAAATGTCAGGAGTCTTCCCACAGTGAGGTAGAGCCTCACGAGAAGTAGAAAAATAAATTTATTTAAAACAAGATGGAGTTCTGGCTGCTAACACATTATAAATGGTTCCATTTGAAACGTCTGAACTGGGCACACTTAAAATACGAGGGCATATTTCATTAACATTTATGCAATTTTTCAGGCGACTTTTCCCAATGTTTCACTCATCATCAGATGAGAGAGAGCTTGTCAGGAAAAATTACAGTTAATGGTAGTTAATGGTGGCCAAATTCAATGGACTTGTTTCTATTTTGTTTCTCTCTTGCTGGAAATAATGAAAGTATTACATGAACAACCCTTACACTGCTTGCAAAAAAAAAAAAAATGCATCCAGTTCCAAAGGTAGGTAACACAAAGCTTCATCTGATTTATAAAACCATCTATGTAAACCTACTTTTATGTTTTATTTGATTCTAGCCATTAGCCCGAGCTAAGGAAGTAACTCTAAAATGTATCTCGCGGCAGCAATTTGCCGTACTATGCCAAATTAATCTGCATGAGTCTATACCTGTTTCTAGGACACTGGAATGCATGTTTGTGAAAAAGGAAAACATTCAGACTATTGTTTCTGTGGAATCCAGGGGAAAGTCAAACCACCGGGCTTCATCACGAATTGCAACAGTCTCTTCCCCAGACACAACGCTCGCCGTCTGTATTAACCACACCATCGACAAGACTCCTGACTCTCGATTGCTAAATCAGCAGTTGCAGAGGCAGAGAAGCCTTCCCAAACCCTTTCTGGCTGATTTGAAGTCACTGAGTTGGATCCCCAACCAGTTGAAGTTGGACATCCTTTTGAAAAACTGCGTAAGTCACCCATCTGAAGCCAATCCACTCTGAGCTTTCAAGGTAGGCCAACTGGCAGAGTCAACTTCAATCAGTAGTCTGCCTGCTTCTCTTTGAGTTAAATATCTCTCATTGGACATGCACCAAATGATGAAGACGTGCTCAGAGGGCACTGGACCTTAACAAAGGACACACAGTGCAGCATCAGCGAATCTCTAAGCCCTTGTTCCATACTTTTCGATTTGTTGCTCTCTTGGCTTTCATCAGAACTCAGCTGCAGTGAGAGAAATGCGAAACAAGGATCCTTCCACCCCAAGGCCAGGTCCACCTGGGGCCGATTTGCTGGCCGAACTTCATCTGACGGTAAACATTAGAGCCTTCTGACTTCTAAGAGCTTCGTTTCTACTTCTCTTTGTAGATGAAAATAGACATTCTTTCTCACATTGCCACCTGGGTTTCCAGGATCATTCCCACCCCACCCCCTTTCTCCCCGTGGACAAAAAAACCCAACCAAACAGAAACAAACAAACAAACAAAAAGCTACAAGGACAGCAAGAGTAGGCTCAACTCACAGTAAGAAGCATCCCTTTAGTAGGATGACTTTACAACTTCCAAGATAAGCTGGGTTTCTGGATCCACTCTACGTGCTTCCTCAAAGAATAACCATGAAGGTAAACTGGAGGGATACTGGTGTGCCTTTAAAAAATGCCCTCCACGAAAGTGACTTGCTACACAGCCTGGATGATGTTGCAGTCTGAGATCTCCAACCTCAGCGAATAAGGCAATCAATCGACCGGATTTTGCAAACACGAAATCTCAGCCACTTCCAAGTCCAGGTGACCAAGATAATGCAAAGAAGAACCTGATGTTAATCCCAGAAATAAACATTTCAGTATTTGAGTTCCTCTATCTTATAAGATAGCTGTTATGATATATTCCAAATACTATCGCTGAACGATCCCAGTCTCTACAAATTTTAGGAGACGCATGTTACTGATACTGAGTAGACGCCAGGACTAAATACAAGTAACAATATGTAATTGGTGAAAGCGGCCAGTCAGAACTCCTCTCTGCTGCCCATCAATACTATCAACACCTCAGATCATGTGAATGAGGTAAGACACGATGAAAATTCTAAATGGCCTGTACGTTATAGCCATTGTTGTAAAACATGTTCAAAACTAACGTTTCAGTCAGTGAAGTCATTCAAATGATAATTAAATGGCGTACTGTGTGCCCGGAAACCTCTTTGTTTTAAGCGTGTAGATCAGAAGACCAAAAATTCCAGTGTATGAGTTTATAACAGCTGAACTGCAGAGTGAATGCTCCTCGTAATAGGAGATACGTAATCAAGAAAGTGCTGAAATAAAAGACACGTTCTTGGCTTCTTTGAAACTATGATTTGGCTGTTTAGGAGGGATTACATCAGCTCTGGATTACTGGTACTGATAGAGCCAAGTAATACACAGAAAACCAGTGCAAAATGGGAGATTCTTCCCTTTAGTCTCTGGATGGTGTGTGATGGAACTTCCCTCCCAAAATGAAGGAGAAAAACTATCTTCTTAATTGTGTTCTTTTCCCCCCTCAATCTAACGTCATGCAAGTTCGCATTCCAAAAACACATTCCCGCACACAGTTTGAAGGGGACAATCCACATGCTTAGATTTGAGAGTTGACTTCATTACCGCATTTTCAATAATGCCAGCATTCAGAATGGTCTCAAAAGTCACCAGGATAATAGGACTATTATCTCTCTCGGCAATATCTAATAAAAAGCTCTTAAGCACATCCAGTCCCTGGTTTTATAAAACATGGCAGCAAATTATCTGCCAAGAATGTTCGGTGATTCTTTCTCTATTCAGCCAGCTTTTCTCCCCACAGTGAGGGAAGATGATCGGGGGATTGGAGTCAACCACTCAGGAGACAAACTTAAAATTGCAGGTGGTCCGGGGAAAAAAAATAAGAAATAAAAACAGACAAAAGGCTCCTCCAGAGGAAATCTTCCTAGTGAGAGTTGGTGAGGTTTCAGAACACCTTCTATGTTACCGATGCAAAAATCAAGCCTCCGTGATTTTTGAATGCAAATTGTAATTTCACTAAGCTGCCTAAAAGGGACATTACACGGGGAACGTACTTTCTGATCTGGCGGGGCCACCAGAGGAAAGGCGAAGAGAGAATGGCAAGATAAACAAATACGGAGCATCTCCACTCCAGGTGGCTAATGAAGAAGAGTCTCCCTCTTGGGGGACGGCTCCGTCATGACTAAGTTATCTACATGTGCATGGCCCAAGTTGGTCCACACAACGCTGGTAGGTATCCTGGGGAAAAAAAATTCTATGGCCAAGTCAGTTTGGGAAACACTTCATATTCTATACCCCTCCTGTAGAAACACAGTGAACATTAGCATATTAAAGGCTCAAAGGATTTCTACAATGAAAAGACTTGTTAGTTTTTTTTTTTTTTAACCCACTGGTGCCCAAATATATCTGATCATAAAAGACTTTTTTTTTCCTGAGTAGCAATTACCATTCCACAGTGATATTTTATGGTAAAGAACTGAGTGAAGGTGAAGCTAGATATTTTATCTATGTAAAATAATTTTGCCCTGCACATCCACATAATTGACAGAAAAGTGAGGTTACTTTCTTTCCCTCTGAATTGATTTGCCTTAAATATCCACACCATTTGCATGGGCATAAGTTTAAGGCCATACAGCCAGAACTCCCAAAGAAAGTTGTTTGACACTAATAAGGAATTATTGTAAACAGCCCAGTAAAAGCCTGATTTTCAATTAGAAGATGAGGCTCAATATACTAAAATCCTTGAAATAACCACCCAGTGCCACATTCATGACGTTCTGGCCAACCTGCCTGGTGCTCACCCCGAGTGCGGTAATGGACCGTTTTGTTTTACAGTTGAGAAGCTCAATGTATTCTTGTAAATTATCTGAGACAATTACATTTGAAAAAAAAAAAGTCTGAAACCAGTGCTCTACAAATAAAAGACCTGGGATTAACCCTGTAGAGTCGGTTCTGAAAAACCTTTGGCAAAGCTGTTCAAGCTCAATTCCATATGGAAGTTCAAAACTGTGTTTGGCCAAGTTATTTATTGGATGAGGGTTTTAAATGCTTGCATTTATTTCAGGGGCTGTTTCTTTTCTTTTTCTTTAATATTTTTTAATGTTTATTTATTTTTGAGAGAGAGACAGAGCCCGAGTAGGGGAGGGACAGAGAGAGAGGGGGAGACACAGAATCTGAAGCAGGCTCCGGGCTCTGAGCTGTCAGCATAGAGCCTGACGCGGGGCTCGAACTCACGAACCGTGAGATTCTAACCTGAGCCCAAGCAGGCTGCTTAACCGACTGAGCCACGCAGGCGCCCCCGGGGCTGTTTATCTTCATGCAGAGTGAGGGGAGTTTCCCAAAGGTGGCATCTTAGGAGAATAGAGAAGCCATCTAATGCCTATCTCTATATTGCTGTAAATGCTCCTGCGTGGTCTGACCCTCCCTCCAACAAAGACAGAACACATTTTAAAAAGCCACCCCATCCAGCACCTTATTGATAAAAGAAGAAAAAAAAATCCTGGGAACGTGGGGAGGCGTGTCTTCTGTATCAGAGACATGCTTACAGCTCCGGGGCGCACAGACCTCCTACGATGCTGCAAAGCTCAGCCCTGCCTCCCTTTTCAGTGGCATCTGACTCTGTTCCAAACGATGACGCCAGGTGAGCCTTTCACGTGGGCTGCCGAGGTCCTGTAGAGATTTCGTGTCCCGAGAGATGCTCGGCCACATCTCCAGTGACTGATGTGCCCACTTCCCGGTGGCTGTGAGTATTCTGCACACGCCGAGGGTCACATTCCGTCTCAAACGTTCGTCGGGAAAACGGCCCTAATTTTCTCACCCATTTCCCGTTAGATGTTCGGCTCATGGACTGTGCCCGTGAACCAGGCAAACTGAAGGGGAAAGAAGGGACTCGAGGATTAGGTTCCCGTGAGAACAAGAACAAGGCCATGTTTGATTGACTGCTGCTGAAATACGGCATTTCGCTAATTATGAATGAGCATTATGGAACTACCTCTGAGGCAGCCTGTGGCATCTCCGTCTCTACTTGGGTTAGCGAAAGCTGCTGGACTAGAAATAATTAATATTAATGATGAGCAAACTCTATAAACCACGGACCCCGATTTTTTAAGAAATAGTTTTACTGTTGGATGCCACACAAGTAAGCCTCATTTTGCACAATAGATTTGTGTCTGGAAAGTGCCTGTAAATTGATGTTTTGAAAATCAAACCATATTGTAAATGCATGAGATGAGCTTCCTATTTAGAGGAAACCTGCAGTGAATCATTTTCAAAGTGAAGGCTTCTTTTTAAGGGTGAAAAATTACCTTTTTATCTGTTTGGAAATATATGCTAGGATTTTTGTGACAGGTTCGCTTCGAGTGGGAAAACATCTCTATATGTCTTTTTTTTCCCTCTCCCACGTAAAATGGTGAGTTATAATCATTCAGTGATAAGCGTCAGGCAGCCAAACGACACCACAGTGGAGCGGGTGTGTGGGCGTGCAGCCTCTTGGTTTCATTGCACACACTGTCGCGACTTGCCTGCCTTGTCCTCTGCCTTCGTTTGAAAGGAAGGAACTGTTGAATTGCCATTTACGAGAAACAGTTCTTTGGAACCCTTATTCGAATTCAACTAAGAAAAGAGTTTTGGGGTGCCCGGGGGGGCTCAGTCACTTAAGCGTGGGACTCTTGATCTTGGCTCCGGTCGTGATCTCACAGTTCGTGAGTTCGAGCCCCTCATGGGCTCTGCGCTGACAGCCCGGAGCCCGCTTGGGATTCTCTCTCTCTCTCCCCTCGCCTCTCTCTCTGTGCCCCTCCCCGACTCGTGCTGTCTCTTTTTTCTCTCTCTCAAAATAAATAAACCTAAAGAAAAAAAGAAAAGAGTTTTGTGCCATAGCTTCAAACGTGGGAAATTATGTAATGGCTTTAAACCAGAAATGGCTTGATGTGCTCTGATGTGCATCATTAACTGTCTCATCATATCTAATCAAACTTTTTTTTTTTTTCTACACGGAACTAAAAGACAACAGGCCTGAATTGTGGCATGATTTTAAAAGTCAAGTTACTTTACAGTTTAGAGGTAAAAGTTTTAGCAAGAGCAATGGCAGGACATATGCTTGGGAATGCCTCGTATTATTCTGGAATCTTGGAACAGGGCTTCTGTGAGTTTAACATAAAACGTTATGCCAAGAATGGTCTTTGGGAGGGTTGTTCTTCCACAGAGGTGGTCGGTCGCTTAACCAGGATGGTTCGTGCTGTCCAGGGAAAGATCACTTTCCAGAACATAGAAATTCATTTACTTGCACCGATACATTTATTTTACTCACAGATTCAAGCTCTCATAATAATAATAAAGGTGCCAGTAGCAAATACAATGGGTGGCAACTTCTAAATTACATAAATTACCGGACCACTTTTGATTCTGTTTAAGAGTTGATTTACGTCACATATGGAATCAAAGTGCTAAGACGTTTCTTTGCTCAGAAATACTATCTTCCAAGACTGTTTTAGACTGCCACTTAATATACCACTTAACTAAATTCCTTACAGTGTGCTTTTCCTAGCAAGGGAAGAAAAAAGATTAGTCTACTGGGTCCGAAAGAGATATTCAAAAAAAAACCACACACAAATATTTTTAAACAGTGCATATCTACTTTATGGCAATGTTCTCTTAACTCAGTGCTTAGGAGTAAAGGAAATAGCACCGCAGTGGATTATTTTTCATAGTTCACTCAGCAATGTGTTTACTAAGTCACTGTTACAACTACGCGCTTATATATTTTGATATACAGTATGTTCCACAATAGTGTGTCTTCTGAGATTTCTTTCTTATTTTTAAAACCTATTTAAATGTTATTTTACCTTCCCTCCCAGCAAAAACAAGCTTATTTCTCAAGGGATTCATAGTCAAGCCTGATCATAATTAAAGGCAGAGTCTGAAATGTCTTTTTAGACCAAGGAAACAGAAGCATCAGGAATGATTTGCCCAGGCAAGGGAATAGAGTGTTTATTTCACAGAATGGCGGGGGCTAGCCCATGAAATTTTATTCGTATGTTTTCTTATTCAGACGAATCCCCTTATGCACGCATACAGGAAAAAAAAAAAAAGGAACTCAGAAAAGGATTCTGTTCTATCTGATTAGAACACTGCCAACATGCTTGTTATGATATTTCAGGAGTAGTTATTCAT
This sequence comes from Panthera uncia, assembly GCF_023721935.1. Classification (NCBI taxonomy): domain Eukaryota; kingdom Metazoa; phylum Chordata; class Mammalia; order Carnivora; family Felidae; genus Panthera; species Panthera uncia. Next base: position 117,288,301 of record NC_064817.1, on the reverse strand, counting down.
GTACAAGTGAACCAAGTGGTCCACGACTAAGACTCAGGAAATAAGCCCAGTGGCGATTTTACAAAAGGTGAGAGGCTGTCCTGGGAATGGGGGCGGGGCGGAGCACATCTTCGATCAGGCTCTGGTCCTCTGTTGTCCTCTCCGCTATGTCTGAGGAGGTACTGTCATTTCCCCAAACAATCGAGTTCAGATGGATTCTGGGATGAGTAATTCCATGGGTAGGTAGGAAGGCCAGGGTTCAGGGATCTCTTATCGGAGCCGGCCGGACCTGGGTTCCAAGACACGAACCACTGCAGTGTGACGATTCAATTAGCTAGTGGATATCAACACTCGGCACAGTGCCCGGCACTTAATAAGTGAAGCTTTTATTTTTAAAAATAACCACAGAATTCAAAGTACAGCTGTGGCTGTGATAAGATGCTGTGATGAGCTCTGAGGAGGGAAAGAATGTGCCTAGCACCGAAAGTGTGTGCACACAAGACACTTCAGCCATTTGCCGTTTTTATCCCCAGGGGCTGGGGTATGTGGGTCAACAGAGGAAAGGTTCGACGTCGTCCAGGTTTGCTAGTTCTGGAGAGGTGGTGCCCCAACTGGGAACCTCTGGTACAATTCAGAGAATCGAGTGCAAAGCTCAGAGCACTCGGTAGTGATGACGGTACTAAGTGTGAGCATAATGAATCACAACCATTAACGTGTACCGAGAACTTCCGATGTACCAAACGCTGCGATCAGCACTTCAGCCGCTTAGTCCTGCGACGTAGCTGCTATTACTATCCCCGTTTTACAGATGGGGAAAACTGAGTCACAGAGAGGTTGAGCAACTTGCCCCAGATCACATGAGTAAACAATGGTGGAGGTGGGATTCGAACCCAGGCGACCTGGCTCCAGAGCCTGTCCATTTCCAGCTCAGCACTATACTGCTTTCCATGCGTGGATTGAGGAACGGAAGAATAAAATATATCAAGATGTTTGTAGTAATTGACACCTTCTGGATCCTTCCTGCTTTCTGGGTCTTTGTATCTACCATTCACCCGATGACGTGGGCTGGCTACCCACCGTGGAGCAGGCCTTGGAACCAGCTGCCGAGGAAAGGCAGGCGAATCCACACCACCCCTCTCCTCAAGCAGCTCGAATCTATTATGTTAAAGGTGCTACCTGGGGTTCGACAGTCCTCACGAGTGGAAAGTCTGCTGGTCGGGCTTTCCTGGACATTCCTGGGGTTTGGAGGAGGGATCATGATCGAATGTGTCTTCTGTTCCTCCACATCTCTCACTCCCAGCTACCTGACACTGTCTGACAGACTCTTTCCCACACGACAGGTTTCGTGTTGGATATCTGTCGTGTGGGAAAGAGTCTGCCAACTTGCCCGGAATGAGAGCGTCGCTTCTGTCTGAAACTGCTCCTTCCAGAGAGTTCAAGAGATGTTTTCTACGCATCGTGTAGGAAACACACATCGAAACCCTGTTACGAGCGTGTCAACAAAGAAATTCTAAAAGCCTGGTCAAACAACCAAAAAATTCCTATTACGGAACCACAGACATAGCCCGCAACTGATTATAAAGCCAGGCTCACCACGTAGGGATGGAACATCCCTGAAATTTCAAACGCCTCAGCCCCTCATTTTCTTCAGAAGTGAGACACTCGCTATTGCTCGTTTCATTTCCCCGGCTCGGGAGCATCAATATGATTTCATGCCCTTTATGCCACAGGGCAAATCACTGACTACTCGCCCTCTTGATCCGAAAGTCTGTCGTGTGGCTGTCCTGCATTTCCCTACTGCGCCGAGCCCTGGGCACAGCCATCGGTGGTTTGGGAGTGGCTGCCACTTGGACCCCAGGACCCCTGAGGTTTGTCCGGGAAGGACCCCCCCCCCCAGAAGTATCTTTCCTAAGTGTCTCTACGCCGTTCTTGTGCATCTTGGCTTCCCGCCACCCTGAAGTGCATTTCAATTTCATGCAAAAAACAGCTTTGCTTCAAACCACGGCCACCTTTTATGTTAAAAGAATCCACCAAGACAGAATCTTTTGGTGCCCCCCCCAAACTCTTTCTAGCAGATGGAAAGGCAGATTATTTCAATGAAGAGGCTGTCGCTGACAATTGCAAGCAATGTTTTCTCAAAGTTCATAGCAACGGTGCACTTTTACGATTTCTTAGTGACTGGCAGGATCTAATCTTCAAGGCATGGTGACCACGATAGCATCCCCAAATTTTAATCCAGGAGTAAAGGTCAAGGCAGATCACAGTTTTCAGGTCCACTCGAATCTCCGAAGAGAGCACCCCCCAAAAACCATGAAGATAAAGGGCCGACCTAACCCCAAATCGCATGCACTAAGACAGTGAGGTTATAAAGAGTATGCGATTTGAGGGGAAAGTTTGCAAATTTTTCTACAAACGCTCAAACTATCACTAAATTGAATAAATGATACCTTGGGTGCGAGTAGGTGGGTGGGAAAACGCACCGAGTCTTGTCAACGTGGTAAAACATTCAGGAATCTGCTGGGCATAGCTAATCTAACCAGGGGAAGAGCGGTACACATGGGGATTGATTTTAGGTCAACTGCTCTCTGCCAGCATTGGGAATCGATCCTTTGATTCAAACCACATCGATACCACAGTTCTGAGAAGTAATGGAGGATATTAGCAAAAAGAGCACTCGACTAGGACTCGAGAAGCTTAGGACTAAGCCTTGCAACACTACGAGTTGTAGAAGCCTGGGCACCTCGCTCAAGCCACCCGAGCCCGACTTGCCTGACTCCTAACGTGGGGACAGAAGTCATGCAAATAAGTACCTACAATCGGCTCCGTGAGCTCATCTGACAGCAGCACAATTCACTGCAGAATCTGAGGAATAGCGACTCTTCGTTTTCTATCTGATGAAGCAAAGGCTCAGGGAAGCACCGAGTGATGTCATGAAGTCACGTGGCAACGATTGCGACAACCGGGATTTGAACGTCCCATCTCCCGGCTCCCAGGATTGAGTAAGAGACCACATGTAACAAATGTAACACATGATTGCAGGGGCGCCTGGGTGGCTCAGTTGATTACACATCCAACTCTTGGTTTTAACTCAGGTCAGGATCTCACAGTTCACGAGTTCAAGCCTCACCTGGGGTTCTGTGCCAACGGCACAGAGCCTGCTTGGCATTCTCTCTCTCTCACTCTCTCTCTCTCTCTGACCTTCCCCTGCTCATGCTCACTTGCTCTCTCTCTCTCTCTCTCTCCCAAAATATATAAATAAACTTGAAAAAAATGGAAACAAAGCCATTAATGACTGTTCAACTGAAATGTGATACAGGTATGGCAGGCACACTATAAGAAATGAAAGTTTGAGTCTCGTAATCCAAGAATCCTAGAGTGAAATTCTAGCTCTTTCACTAACTAGGTCCACGATCCTGCGCAAGCCATTCACCTGCTAAGAGGAAATCTCCTTCTCCGTAAGGTCGGTTTACTCTTACACAGGGGCTGGAGGATGAAAGGTGGTGCATGGCGGGAGCAGACAAAGGGCACAGGGTCCCTTGGGACACCAGGAAGGCCCGGTGCCCGGCATTAGCTCTAGCAGCGGCTGGGTGGCCGTGGCTGTTTGGGGTGAGAACCTTCAGAGGACACGCCTGGGAGCAGTGGCAATGACGGCAGTGGCGGCATCAGTGACGACATGTGTACGTAAAGTGCCTAGAAGTGGGGGCTAGAGTTACCCAAGCGCAGTGTTCCTGTGCGGGTTCTATGCTTCCCTCCTCGCTGTACCACATGATGTATGAAACTGATTTCGGAGACACCTAGAAAAACTCTCTCAGTTTCCAGAGATCCTAGACAACTTCTAGATATTATGAGTACTAGGGCCTTTTGGGGGGGGTGGATTTCCTCTTGAAGGTCTAGAAATACTTCAGGTGGCAAATCATTACCTTCCACCCCCCACCCCGGTTCCCTGTCTCCCACACTGCTCTCTCAGGCACCGTGGAACCTGAACGAAGGCAGTGTATTAAGGTCGCACTGGTGGGTCCTGGGTGCCAAGATCCCAGGGGGTAGCCAAGAAAAGACACTGTGTTCACTTGGGCTTACAAGGCATAACGTCCCTCTGTCCCTCTGTGCCCATCTTGGCAGCATATTTGGAGATGTCAATCAAAGAGCTTGGAGAACTTGTCCTGTTTGGGTCCTCATTATTGAAGTGGATGGATGACCCACCAAGAAAGGCATGTGTCAGATTTTTCAACTGATTTTACAGCTGTAATTGGGCACGCGTCTATAGTATTCCACCAATTCTACCAATTCTGTGTCAGGAAAGCAGAAGGGCTGTTTGTGAGACGCCTGACAGGATGGGAGAGAAGAATGAAAATAGTTTACGAGCGGGGTGGACATTCCTTCTCAGCTACTCCAGTCTCAGCTGTGCTGGTTGGTTGGGTTTCTTTTCCATTTCTAGGAATGGTCGAGGGGCTCACGTACTGTGCTGCTCTGCCTTCTGGACCTGGAAGATTTGTGATGCGCTCCAGCCCTGCAGCCGTCTGGGGACAAGGCAGCATGTTCTTTTTTTTCCCTTTCTTTCTTTATTTTTTAACGTTTATTTATTATTGAGAGACAGAGAGAGACAGAGCATGAGCAGAGAGAGGAGGAGACACAGAATCCAAAGCAGGCTCCAGGCTCCGAGCTGTCAGCACAGAGCCCGACGTGGGGCTCGAACCCACAAACTGCGAGATCGTGACCTGAGCCGAAGCCGGACGCTTAACCGACTGAGCCACCCAGGTGCCCCCAAGGCAGCGTGCTCTAACGGGCATGGGGAACTCTGGCTTCCAGTCCCAGCTCCCCCATCTCTAGCTGGAAGACTTCGGGCAAGTGTGTTCCCCAAGCTCAGCCTGGTTTCTTTTCACCTGTGGCTATCTAACAGGACTGACGTGAAACTCCCGTGAGGCTAACGCATCGTGCGAAAGTCTTTACGGTAATCAATCACGGTGGGATTATTTTCAGCATTACTTCCTTCCCTCCCGGTTACTGTTGAAAACATCAAGGGGAGTTTGGAAGTAAGCCACTGGTTGATCACACTGGGAAGACATATTTTTTTAATTATTCCACTATGAAGGACATAAAAGCAACGTTTCAATTGTCAACCACGTTGGCGAGCAGGAAGGGTGATGGCTGAACCTCTCATGAAAACGGACCTAAACATCAGTTGTCTTCTTTTTGCTTTAATAGGGGAAAATGGAGATTTCTGGACAGAGACGCTGTTCCCACCACGGGTCACAGAAATCAACCTTAGTAAGTCCCTCAGAGGCACGGATCCGTCTGTCTCTCTGAAGGGAGCATCTTCCAGGCATGATGACACAATTGAGCTGCAGGACCCGAGCTGAGGACAGACCTGTACTTGCCTACGCAATGCCCACGTCCACATGGGCAGTGCATGCGAGACCCGACTCAGTGACGGTATTAAGATCGAATGCTCTCCCTGATCTAAACCAAACTGACGGCGACCATTGTGGCACGCGCCTGCGGTCGGTCCAGTTGGCCTAATGCCTGGGCAAGATCACAACTGACTGGAAATCAGTAGGGCCATCTCCCAAGTGTCTATGAGATGGCTTTAGTGGAGGTTAAGGGCACATGCTCTGAAGTCTGTCTGGTTCTGGCTTTGTTATTTTGGCTCCGTGGGCAACTCACTCGATGCCTCTGAGTTTTGGTTTCTGCCTCTGTGGAATATAACGAGGTGACTGCCACAGGCTCGTTATAAAGGGACCAAGCGCCCGGCACATAGTGGGCACTGGGTAGATACGGGTTGGCTGAGGAACTGGTGTTATCAGTGTAACTCTAACCTTTGCTAACCTGGGAGCTCCTTCAGGGAGGGGTGTGTGGTGATTCATCCTCAATGTACCACAGAGCTCCGCCCGGAGCTTTACGGACTAGGGGCTTAATGCGTTTTTGCTGAAAGGGAACCAAAGTTTCAATGAGTGAATAAATATTGCTACAAACCAGGTAGAAAAAAAGAGATACTTGACTTTTGTCTGAGAGAAAGAGAGAGAGAGGTTTGCCTCTAATGACAGATTCTCACAATCCACCAGAAGCAGATGAATCTTGGGCACACGTACAACACACAAATCAACTCTGATCTTTCGAGATTTATGCCACCTGAGCAAAAAAAAAAAAAAAAAAACAACACACAAAAATCTGTGTTTTGAGCTTTTGTCAGGCAAGTAGAAACCCACAGCTCCCGCTGAAGGAGCCCTGCCTCGCAGTCTTGGGGCCTGTCAAGCACCAGCAGCTTCGGCCCTTCTCCACGCGAACACTCCAAACGCCAATATTGCTTGTTGTCACATTAGCCAATATACGATCCTCAAAATAAAATCCTCTTGATGTCTGATTACTCTTCTTAAGGACCTCATGCTGATTCATTTCAAACTGTGAATTACCTTTAATTCACAGCTTGAACAGGCTGCCAAATTTGGTTTTCTCTGCTCCCAGGTGGCTGTCCCTGATGTGGTGGAGGACGTCCAAAAAAATATTAAGTCCTTAGGAAAAGTTGGCAAAAGCCCCGAGATGCAGGGCACACAAGACAGGTTCAAAGCAAGAGTTGGCATACGTCTCGATGTGAAACCCGGAATGGCGGGAGGCGGTGGAGCTCATCGAGTTTACCTGTTTATCAGGAGAGTTCAGTTGGGCTCCTGTAAGCCACAAACTGATCATCAACATCCCCCAATTCCAAGTACCCAATCACATACTCCGAGTAAGAATTCATCTGATTAAGAAAATCACAGCCCTTTTCTCCCCCTGCCTCATTACACAGGCACTTTGTTACCAGAACTTTATCCGGAAAGCAGACCGAACGTCTACTTATAAAAGAGTATATGAAATTGCCACCTATGTGGACTAAGGCTCCACAGTAAGCCCAGGCCATTCTCGAATCTCAAATCACATTCTCAAAACGAACATTTTCTTTTAAGTTTATGTATTTATTTTGAGAGAGAAAGAGAGGAAGAAGAAGAGAGAGAGGGAGACAGAGAGAGAATCCCAAGCAGGCCCTGCACCATCAGCACCCTGATGTGGGGCTCGAACCCACAAACAGTGAGATCATGACCTGACCCAAAACTAAGAGTCGGACGCCTAACTGACCGAACCACCCAGGTGCCCCAAAACAAACATTTTCAACGAGAAAAATTTAGGTAGGATGGGCAGGGTGGTGAATGTGAGGGTCTTTCTTTCTTTCTTTCTTTGGTTAAAAAACTTTTAAGTCACCTAAGAAATGATATAATGCTTGTTAGTGGTTATAATGAACTGGAAAACATTCTAATAATAATAATCTTTCTATTCTCTGTGGTAATGAACTCTTCCTACCACAAAAAGAAGAGTTTAGAAATAATGTTTTATTGGGGTGCCTGGGAGGCTCAGTCGGTAAAGCGTCTAACTTCAGCTCAGGCCATGATCTCCTGCCCGTGAGTTTGAGCCCCACATCGCCTCTGTGCTGACAGCTCAGAGCCTGGAGCCTGCGTCGGATTCTGTGTCTCCCTCTTTCTCTGCCCCTCCCCTGCTCACAGTCGGTCTCTCTCTGTCTCTCAAAAATGAATAAACGTTAAAAAAATTAAAAAAAAGAAATAATGCTTTAGTTCAAGCAATTTTGACCAGGTTTTGCTATAATTTATCGTGGGACTCCTTCCCACTAACTTCAGCCGTACAAGTCTCCCAGTTTCAAAATGCCCAATGTGGTGTCCCAAATCCCTGAGCTCATGAGAGTACACGAAGAAGGGCAGCGTGGTGGGAGGAAGAGGCCTGCGTTCGGGCTCTCTTGCCAAGGAGCGGCGTCACTCACTCGGCCCTCTGTGCGCTCACGGCCGACGTGTCCGTTCAAGGTAAGTGTGCACGGTTAGTTTGTCTTCACGCTGGACTGTGCACACTTCACGAGGAGGGACCGTATTTTGGCTTTGCTTTTCTCAACGAAACAACGGAAAGAATCCGGAGCCCCTCCAGGATGGCTGGCAAGCACGGTAAGGTGATGTGAGTAAGAACAGTGGGCGTGGGCCCTGGGCCCTGGCCTCGTGTGCACACTCAACAGCACAATGATTATTGCCCGAGACCCTCTGCCATTCTTGTGACGGTGTAATTCCCCCTCCTCTCAACTAGGGCTACATTCAAGGATTTGTTCATGTGGCGTACAAGGCCATCGCCCACAGGTAAACTGAGACTGGCCACAACTAGCCTGTGTCCACAACGCCTTTCCTCAGGTCTCTGGGTCCAGGGCTGGGAGGTTTTCAAACCTGTAGCTAACACAAGTGAAAGAGGCGGTTTTATGGCAAGGAAAGAAAAGCGCTTTGGCTACATCTGCCTTCATATTGGGCTTTTATGGAAACTCTCCAGGCATTCAAGACAGCATGGCTTAAAACACAGGAGCTGCTTGATTAAAAGGGGGGCTGGATGGTTTCCAACTGGACAGAGTCCAGATGCTAACAACCAACTATAACAAAGGCACTACATTCACAAAATTACCTGACGTCAAGGACTGACAAGATGGATACCCTGGAGTTCCCGGATGCTGTCTGAAAATGCTTCTCGGGGCAACCGAACACATCTTACACGTTCCCATGTAGGATGGCTCATAAAAGATCAACGAGGTCAAGTATCTTTGTAAAGCCACTGTACTGACAAGGACTTGACAAGATGTTACACACTAGAAGAAGCAGTCCAACTCAACAAAGAAACCCCAAGTTCTTTGGGTTTGCTTTCAGTTTTCTCCTCCATCAGTCCTTAATGGCTTCATGAAGAAACTAGAAAGTAACATACTGTCCAGTGTATACATCCAATCCCTGAATCTCATAATTGAAATAAATGAAATAAATGGATCTTTCAGAGGCAGAATGCATATGGTACCACTGTACAAATATACAACTCTAGAGCCCCATGAAATACAACTTGACCCTCATACGCCCATGTCCCACCCTCTTTTGGGAGATAGATCTTTTAGAAGCCTTGGGTGAGGCCTGTTCCAACACTCACAGACGTGGAGGGAAACAAAGACAATTGGCTTTTCTTTCCTCCAGAGATTATTTTTTAATTTTTTTTTTGTTTTTAACGTTTGTTTATTTTTGACAGAGCTGGAGACAGAATGCGAGTAGGTTAGGGGCAGAGAGAGAGGGAGACACGGAATCCGAAGCAGGCTCCAGTCTCCAAGCTGTCAGCACAGAGCCTGACACGGGGCTTGAACTCATGAACTGTGAGATCATGACCTGAGCAGAAGTCGGACACTCAACTGACTGAGCCACCCAGGCGCCCCACCTCCAGAGATCATTAAGGGCTAAAGGTAAAGTCATTTTTGTGTTGTTAAATCTAGTTACTAAAGAGTATAACTTGTTTAAAAAATATAACTGTTTACATTTGAATTCTGCCAAATATTTGCGTGTGTACCTTTACACGTATATGCATTGCTCATCACTTTGCTTAACTTCCCTTAAGGAACTCTATCTGTATATTTTGAAATAAAAATACATGCACCCCCATGATTTACACTCGTATCCTCTGAATACCTAGGTCAGTGCTTCCCCCCACCCTGGTACTCTAACTACCATGAACAGAGATGGAAACTCAGGGCTAATGCTCTTGCCTCAATGGGCAGAGAGAGTTCTAGCCAGAGTGGGCAGGATATCACCTCATGGACGGACATCCCATAAAAAGCGCTGTCTGTCGATTAGATCTACCAGGCGAGGAAAAGACCCAGTTCTCCAAAAGCCAGTCAGACCGCTGGGGTCAGGCCCAGAGAGAGCAGCGGCAGTCAAGAACAAAGACGGAGCCTGGCTGGTTCCCAGGTTGCATTCGCACATACTCGGATCAGTGTTCTCGAACCTGCTGCCCGTGCATGCAGTTCTTACAAATAATCCAGGCCCAAATGGAAGGTCTACATTTCTTCAGCTGGGGAAAAGAAGGCCAGATGAGGAAAACTAATAAAGTATTCCAGTAATTGAGGGATTCGGCTTGTAAGACTCCCATCTGTCTTACTGTAGTAGGTGGTGACTGCGTGTCCAGGACATTCGCCAGCCTCGGGAAGGGGCCTCTCCTGCAGCAGGGCCAGCTGAGGCGTTGTCTCCCACCAAACTTGGGCTACCCACAGTCTGTCTACACACACACAGAATGTTCTTAGTTGCCGGGAGGATTACCCTGCCTGATGGAAAATCCTAGAAGCTGGCTTGAAAATCACACTGTAGTAAAATATGGGAGTGATAGTACTGGCTAAGTGGATAACCGTTTGGAAGCTAACAATTAAAAATAATTACCATCGCTCTATCTGTCCCTTTGTTAAACCCATACCCTACCATAAAGAAGGGAACTTATTCCAGCCAAAGTCTGAAGGACAATGCTCGGTCTTTAGATCCAGCAGCCAAAAAGAGAGTGGCTCGTTCAGAAAATCGACTCTGTATCTTTTCAGTTTTACCCATGCTTCCCATAGAGAACCTTAGTCCTATTGAATTACACAGTATACCCCCGTGCTATGAAGTGCTGTTTTCTGGAAATGCAGCCTCTAACTATAAATCACAATTGACGAGTTTATTTCTGTTAGTTACAAACTATTGAAATATTGACTTTTATGGTCTGTATGGAAATCAGCGTATTTCACAGCAGGAGCCTAATACTCTTGCTTTAGGAGTAGGATCATTTTCCAGTGGGAAAAAATATTTTTTTAAATTTTTTCACGTTTGGAAACCTGTGTTGATTCCCTAAGTGCTTGCGTGTGCACATGCGTGCACGCCCATGCGTGTGTGTGTGAATTTTACTGACATTTTAATGGGAGAAAGGTAAGGTAGGAGGATAAGATCTATTGTTTACTAGAATGACAAGAGAAAGGGCGAGTCAAAATGCGATGAATGGAAAACACTGAAATGAACAATATCAAAAATGATTTTGATTTCTGTGTTTCCATCTAATTTAGTCTTTAATTCAGGGTTATAGTTGTTTCTCCCCTTTCTTATTTTTGGTCACTTCTTTAAATGAGAATTCTTGGTTGCTGAAATTGAACCTTGATTAGAAGGTGCAAATCAGGCCAGAAAACCAACTAAGGGCACTGGCGATGGGAGCTTTGCTATCAAACGGAACCAGGAACGTGGACGTGCCATTGACTTTCACAGAGCCTTGGTCTATGTGGGAGTAATTCCCAGTTGTTTTATGTAATTTTTTGTGATCTTCCAAAAGGTGAGCAATTCACTTCAAGTGTGCCATTAGACCACTTGAATGTCATAAATTATTTCATTTCAAAAATTTTCAAGAAGGTGACTATTACTCACATAGAAAAGTCGACTTTCATTTTCTATTATTAGGAATGAAAGAAGTTGTGAGAGAAATACTCCCTTGATACGTTCTTGGACAAATGGATATTACAAAATCTACAACAGTTAATCTGAGGAAATTGGTTTCTCCATACCCCTTCTTCAGTTAACATTAATAAGAAATGAAGACGGCACTGAGTGAATCGTTCTGAACTTCAACCCAGCACCATGTAATCTCTTATTCCCTCTCTTCCAGGCTGCCCTTGTTTGCATTTAATGTACAGTCCCCAGAAGACCTGCAAACATGGTTGCCGAGACGTGTCCTTTCCCCTCCCCAGTCGGGGTGTCAGAATGTTGTGTCTAAGGATGCCTGCAGCTGAAGTTACACAAAGTTCAAACAACCAGTCAAGAATCATAGTTGATTTCATACTCCAGGTACCAGTCCAGCCTGTATTTACATCATTACAGAGTCTAATGGTGATCTCGTTCAGTTTTACTGTGACTCGCTTATTGTGGGCAATCTCATTCTCCTCCCTAACTGAACTCCATATTATTAGGAGCCAAGGTTCCTATTGTCAAGGAGCAGGACAGAGAACAAGATTCGCCCAGCACCGAGGCACCGTTCCCTTGCCAGATGCCCCCGAAGAAGCCTGTTTTGGAAATCAAAGTACTTACGACTCGAGCGGTACTGACTTTGTAGAAGCTCTGCTGGTCGGGTCGCTCCACTCTGAAAAGAAAGGCACACACAATTACTAGCCGTGTTTCCCACTGTCAAACGATCAGTCTCAATGCAACTGGTCTTCACACGTGCAGCCCTTCCAGTTACATGTTTTCACGGCATCCCGTCACAACTAACATATGAATAAAATAAAGGAGCCGCCTGGATGCATCACAGTATGACTTTTTGCTATTGTTAATCCATATGTTATGATATTAAGTAGGAATGAGAAGAAAGTGGGGGGGGGGGAGAGGCCATGAACATTTGGACTGAGAAGAATTCTTTTTGAAAACACCTACTTTGTAAGGTGAATCCTGGGGTCAGATGTTGGGATTCCTATAAGGAAGAACACACATAATACAAATATTAGTTACAATGATACAAAGGGAACAGGACACGTATCTTTTATCGTCGAAGATAGGACTTGACTAATGTTTGCACAAAGAGAGCCACTGTTAACGATTCCAATAATCCGGCTTCTGTGCAGAGCTCTATTCGAAGGATAAACATTTGCTAGTCGAACCTGCTGCAACATGACCATAACTGCCATTTCATCAGAACTGTAAGTTAAGACCGCTGTCTATTTGGAAATGTGTACAACGTGGGAACAAATGACCCACATGTGTGAAATTCAAGTGTTTAATTTCTCACTTAGCTAGGCAATGATGTCTCTAAGGAAGTAAAGGGGCCCTGGTTCAAACTAACAAATGATCATGGTTTTTGGAGAAGCGTAAACAAGACCGTAATTAATAGATGTGCTCGGTTCCTCCTTTTTATAGTAACCACTCCAGTTTTCTACCTTCGCTGTGACACGTGTGCAATAGGTGGGTCTCATTTTCACAAGAGAAGGGTTCTTAAGACTTCATTACAAATTTGGTGAAGTATGGGAAGCGATGTGAAATATGTCAGTGGAGCACATTATTTAAAGGGATTTCAATTTGATTTGAAAGGCATCCCGCACACAATTCATTCACTGTTTTTTGAGAAACGCAGATGTAGACACAGCGGGCTTTCGGGGAGCACGGCACACCTGTGTGGCGCCTGACGAAACTGGCAGGCAGGGGCACCGCAATGACGTACAGGGCGCGCACGACACCGTGCGGATGGAAGGGAGAATCCTGACTGCGAGACAAGAGCCTCGAAAGGGAGACCGTGAATTCAAGTAAACGCAAGAGTCAGTTATGTCAACCACCGTTGTAAGTAATCCATTCGTGAAGCCGAATCTTGCCACCCTATAGAAGAAAAATAGAATCGCAGCATCACTTGTCTTTGAGAGAAGCAATCAAAAACAGTAACACTGTCCTTTCACGGAAAGCGAGTTCTGCTACCTATTTCGCATGATTCTGCTGCCCGGGAGACTTCCCTTCCAGCAAGATCGCCACTCCAGAAGACTACCATAAACTCCACAAGAGATGGAAAAGGCTTCTCAACTAAAGAGCTATCACAAAGCCCATGCAGATTGCTGCTCAAAGATTTCTCTACCCTCACTCGATAGAGAATTGACTTCTGACGAAAAACTCTAATAAGCTTGGCCATTTGATTCCACTCCTTAGCAAATCATAGATGGTGGGGAAGGGGAAAACAGTACCAGAGGCACAACAAAGTCAGAACTTAAAAAGCACAAGAGTCTATGGCCACTTAAGACGGAGGCAGGCATTCCTACCCATCTTAATAGCTCCCGAGGGCATAATTACGGTCCAGTACAGTATTACAGCATAGTTCAATCTCCAGCGCTCATCATGATGTCTAAGTTACAAAGAAAGACTAAAGCGTGTTCAGTATAATTTTTATAAGAAGTCAGAAAAATATTAATTACATCTCAGAAAGATTCGTATTACATGACTCCTATGGAAGGCCAGCCTTTAGTTATCCAAGAATTTCAATCATCCAAAATACCTCATCTCCCAGAATGAGTGGTTAACCATTTGTATGTCCTTAACTATACACCAATAATTCTACCTGTTATTTTTTAAAAGGGACTCCATCACAACTGTATGGGGCAAGTTTGGGCTCATGTACCCTTAGAAATCAAATGACAAGGTCGAAAGTCAAGTAGACCAAATACTTGATCAGAGAGTGAAACATACCGGTCCCAGAAATCTGGACTGAATTTTTAAACATCATCCAAGAATTCTGGACTTCAGACTGGAACCGTCAGTTGTTCAAAGCATCAGGGCAGTGACTCATGACATGAATTCGAGGGTTATGTTATTTACTGAATTTGACTCACTGGAGTTATGTATTCCTGATACCATTTTTAATGTTAAGCTGGGTAACCCTTTTTAAAAACAGAATTCCAAAAAAATGAAACACCTCTGGATATTACCCAAGTTACTGTACAAACACACCCAACCCTGATTGGAAATGGCTTGGTTGTGGGAAAAAATTTGCATTCTTCATGCAATAATTGTTGATGCACATAATCCAAAATTTAAAAAAAAACGTCTGACTTCAATCTGTGAATTTTGCTCATAGATATGTCATACAAGTAATTTTAGTAATAGACTTGATAATGATGCCAAGTTGTGTTCACAAACTTCTGTGAGGCTATTTAAAACAATTTTTTTACCGTTTATTCATTTTTGAGAGACAGAGACACAGTGTGAGTGGGGGAGGGGCAGAGAGAGAGAGGGAGACACCGAATCCGAAACAGGCTCCAGGCTCTGAGCTGTCAGCACAGAGCCCGAGGCAGGGCTCGAACCCACTGACCACAAGATCATGACCTGCTCAACGGACTGAGCCACCCCAGGCACCCCGAGGCTATTTTAAATAACAGCCTTGATCATCCTACAATGAGAGGCTCCCATAGGATCTAGATTCTAGAGCAGGGATTGGTCAACTTTTCCTGCGATGGGCCAGATACTAAATATTTTAAGCTTTGGGGGGCATGCAGTCTTCTGTCGTAACGATTCAACTCTGCCACAAATTTGTGTGGTTGGATTCCAAGACAGGTTGGTTTACAGACACTGAAATTTGAATTCATATCACCCGTGTTATTTGACATCATTCACGTAACTCCTAATACTCGTAACAACATTCACATTCTTTTTCTTTTGAAAATCCTAACCGTTTAAAAAACCTAAAAGCCCACAGGTTGTAGAGTGCCAGCCTCTGTCTGGAGTTTGATTACCTCCACGAAGCCTTGACTGAACTTCCCCTGAGGACACTATTAGCTCCCTCACTTCTGCTGAGCAAGGTATTCCCTTCCTTGTGAGTTTTTTCCATTCTGTCTGAAAAAACACGGCACTTTCAACTGGGGATGGATAAGTAAACTTCAGTAAGTTGGGAATTTTAAACGGTGTCTGCTTTTGTAAGTTTGCAGAATCACGGACTCTTTGACCCGAAAAATCCAGTGGGAGGATACAGCACGCACCCACAAGTGTGCGCATGTGCACACACCTCCACTCAGATGGTACAGATGGGGAAACTGAGGTTCAGAAGAACTTGAATGGGACCACCTCGCCAGCAACCGGCAGAGCCAGGATTAAAAGCAGCCACATCTGCAGCTCCGAAGGCAAATAAGACAGAACCTGTACAGCTGTGCAAACTCTATCACGTGTGTACGAAATAGATGCTTTCTGGGAGGGTGCTGTCACCTAGTTCCGGTGCAAGCACTGAGGAAAGGGGGCTCACCCCAGTCACATGTTTTTACTGTATGTGTCCGCGTTTTGGAAGATGAAATTTAAACCGAGGCATCTGTAAATCTGTGTAATAAACACATCACCAGAACACCTGAATCTAAAGGCTGGTATACCTGATTGACTAGCTGGGTCATTCGGGGCACATTACGTTACTCTGTGCCTCAGTTTCCTCCCCTGTGTATTAGGGAGAGTCAAATTACCAATCTCTTTGGGTATGAAGGAATGAATCATTTACTAGATATTATCGGCTTAGAACATGGCAAGGCATGTCGCAGGCATTATGTCGTTGATGGCATTACCGTTATTTAAAATGTACTTTTCTTTCAGACCAACGTTTTGGCAGGAACCAAGTGAAACAAAAGAGTGGGTGTGTAGCCATCCCGGTCTCACCATTTTATCCCAGTCGCTTCTACCTTTATCATGGGGTCGATGGGAGCACAGATAATTGGCAGAAAATGCGAATTGCGCCTGATTCCAAATTGTGCACTTACTACAAAAGCCCGTTTAAACAACCGGTTCTATTGTATACACTGGTAAATGTCAAAATCGCAACTTGCGCGGATGATCTCTAAAATTGGAGAACGCAGCTGAAAACAATGCAATTGCTGTATCAGTGCGTTGGATTCAACGTCCAAAACGTCTCAGCCGATCCCTTGGCCAGGATGCTAGGGAGGCAGACGCCAGTCCAGGGCGGCCTAAGGAGGGACAGTGGGTTTACAGGAGGGGATGACACACACCCGACACGGACAGAGAGGGTTGCTGCTCATTTACTTCTGACCCCTTTCACAGGTGGGAGGGGATAACTGAACGCAGTTTAGGCCAATGTTATTGTTGAACTCATGGCCCTAAACACTGAAGGGTCTGACTGGGTTTCGGAGTCTACGCTCCTTGGCTGGCACTCGGGGTCTTTCACAGAGACGCACTTGCTGGCCGGGGGTTCATCTCTGTCCGCCTCCCATCACACGACTCTGAGCCAGCCCCTCGAGACCATGCCAGCATGGATCGCACCGTGACCCCTCATCTCGCCGTGCCTCTGCCCGTCCTGTTCTTCCGCATGGAGTGTTCTTCTCTTGGGCCCTTCTCCGCCCCTCAAAGTGGTTCTCGGAACCTTTCATTCTCTATGAAGACATTTTCTACATTGTTTTGTCATTTAGCTCATAACATGTAGAGGGTTTTTCTTCACCCCTAACTTTAAGTCTGTTGTATGTCCTCAGAAAATGGTTTCTGAATAAATGGATGGATGGATGAACGGATGGTTAATTGGACGGAAGGAAGGACGGGAGAAAGACATTACTTCTTCTTTTAAAGTGTGCTATTAGAATAGCCACGGTTACTTAGGCATTTTAGAAACTGATGGCGAGAGAAAATTCTTACTGGGAGCAGGTGAGGGGAAAAAATGAAACATTTGACAATAGCACTGTAAAAGAAGTTCTGTCAATATGATGTGTTGGCGTGTAAAGATCTGTGTGCTTGTGCGCAAGGACTGGAAGGTGATATACAAAATTGAAAATCGATCCATTAGGGTGAAGAGTATAGGTTTTTTTGTTTTTGGTTTTGGTTTTTTTTGATTAAAACGTCTTGGATGGGGGCACCTGGGTCGCTCAGTCGGTTGAGCGTCCGACTTTGGCTCAGGTTATGATCTCACAGTTTGTGGGTTCGAGCCCCGCCTCGGGCTCTGTGCTGACAGCTCAGAGCCTGGAGCCTGCTTCGGATTCTGTGTCTCCCTCTCTCTGCCCCTCATCCTCTCTCTCTCTCAAAAGTAAATAAACATTAAAAAAATATTTTTAAAAGTCTTGGATGTTGCTGCTACATCATCTATGTGGACAGGGGCTGT
The DNA here is from genome assembly GCF_023721935.1 of Panthera uncia. Lineage (NCBI taxonomy): Eukaryota > Metazoa > Chordata > Mammalia > Carnivora > Felidae > Panthera > Panthera uncia. The sequence goes on along the minus strand of NC_064817.1, from coordinate 117,270,889 downwards.
GCTCTAGGTAGTACACCACACAAGCCAGTGTCTGGGGGTATATGCTCCTGGAGACTCTCGGTAAAAACAAGATTTCTATCAACATCCCAAGGGGCAAGAGGAAGTCTAGATTTTAGGGCACCAGAGCACCAAGGCCATTTTTATTTTTAAGGATCCAACTGGAAGACCGGTACAATTAAACTAAGATAAAGGAAAATGGAGGAAGGAAGAGAATTGACCTGTCCTGGGATGGAAAGTGTGTTCTTCTCAGAGTTTCCAGAAGTATGCATGGCAGTGAGAGGAGCAGGCCAGGAATGGGTCATCTCCTGGTGAGGAAAAACAAAGCAACTTTATTTTGGGGCATTGAGAAAATGAAACACCTTCTTGGCACTCAATATAGCAGGGCCCTTTATAAATACTTACTGACTTAGTCGGCCTAGTTGTTTTCAGGGGAACTGAAATTCATCCACTCCATTCCCCCTGCCCCATACCGGTGCTTGAAGCCTACCTGTGACACGCAGGGCCATCCAACACCCACTTGCACAGTGCCAGTGACAGGGAGCTCCCTAATGCTTGACGCTGCCTGTCCCACATGACACAGCTCGATCACACTATTCTTCCTGGTCGTGAGCCAAACGCCTGTCTCCCAGGGGCCTCTACCTACGGATGGTACTTTGCAACTGCACAGAACACGTCCCCTCTTCCTTCGCATGACAAGCCCTCAGCTGCTGGAAGACAGCAACCCTGTCCCCTGGTGTCGCCTCTTCTCTAGTCTGAGACATTTGCAGCCTGTTCGTTCATTCGTTGGGAACCTTCAACTTTTCTTCTAAGGCTTGAGTTCTGCATTCTGTCAACTATCTGAGGCGCTCCCAGGAAGGACTCCTGATTGCCTGGGGCTCTTCTCATTCCCGTCTCCTGCAGCGGGTGTGATCTGGCAGCTCAGGGGGAGGGCAGCACTGTCACTACCTGCGTTCTGGACACAGATTGGGCACGCGCCGTTGCTTTTCCCAGGCAAAGAAGAGGCAGCCGAGGAGAATTCTTTCTCATTCCTCGAGAAGGTTCCTGTGAGATTGGCGGCACCGTTCCGCCCAGCCGTACCCACAGGGTGTCTGCGAGTCCAAGTCTCCAAAGTAGGAGGAGCTCCTCGGGCTCCCGCTCTCCGTTATCAGCAGGGGCACCTTCCTGATGCCTTCAAACACTCGGTTTGAAAAGAGTTGCTGTTCAAATCTTACCGGAGTCATAGGGCTCGTGGCCGACACACTGTACCCAAAGAGGAAGGATAATTAAATCACATGCTTCACATCCCAGCACCAGCAATGACAAAGTTTGTGAGACGGGAGGGCACCCTCGTGTGTTGTATTCATCAGACATTTTGGTATATAAACATCCGACATAAAAATCAGTGCCATAATGGAAAGAAAGGAGAGCTTTGGGGAGGAGCGGAGAGGATCAAAGTTTATGAAAGGCCTTTTTTAATGAGTCAGTTACATAATACTTTCCCCCAATCTTTATGGGTAACATAATTAGTCATTTCAAAGGTAATATTAATAAGAACTCTCAGGTAGCACTAAAACATGTTTTTTTTCCTTCTATAATTACCCAGTTCAAAAAGAGTCTTTGATGTATGAAGAGCGGTAATGCAAGGAGATACTTCACAGGTTCATTCACAGTGCAGCGCTGAAGCCGAATTTGTAAGTATGATTCAGACAAGGGCTGACACAGATTGGGTTCTACCTCGCACTATTTAACAGGAGGTGCTAAGGACATTAAAGATGCATACAAGATTTAGAGGGGATGCTTAACCTACTTAAGAGAGAGACTATTTTCAAGTGGTTTTGAGTTGTGCATTTGTATGCAATTGATCACGTTCGTGACAAATGCTGTTTATGCATTCATCAAAACTGGTCCAAAGTAACTCTGTGTGACAACAGTTTAAAGTCGAGTTCTAGTTACTGAATGATTTCTTTTAAATTTCAGATGTTTTTTTTTTTTTTTTTTCCTGATTAAGGCTGGTCTTCTCCAAAATTAGTTCCATTTACAAGATACAGGTCCTAATTTGGCCCGAGCTAACGAAGGGGCAGTAAGCCCTAGCCTGGGATAAGAAGTGTTGTCTCTTATCGGCAACTGGGGAGTATGCCTCAATCAATGAGAGGCTTAGTTATTTCCCTTTCCACCACTGGCTTTAGAGGTGTGCCTCTGGGCTTATTAAAAGGTGTTTCATACGCCTGGAAGGATGAACTCCCTCCTCAGGGATGTACCTTCTCCCCCAGATCATCTGAATTTACTCAATGGTGGAATCGGATGATATCGAATTACCCCCAGAGTGCACCATCGAGTAAAACTGATTCTCCGTATTTGAAACGCGAGATTTCATGAAAGGGCAGGCCTATTGCATATTACCACCGATGCATTTGATTAAGGTAGGGAGGATGCAGTTGAAAGGAATATAATTTCCTGAAAAGATATCTTCAGCAAGGAACGTTGGAGCAAGCTCTTTCACTTCTCAAAATGAGCTAGACCCGTAAGGTGTGGAGAGCTCACAGCAGATTTTCCACTGTCATCCTTTTCATTCACACTCGAAGGATATTAATCTATTTTTATGTTCTTGCTATTCCCAAGATAAGAACACCCGTGCACCCTTATCCAATTGTCCTAAGCCTACCTATTCATCAGGCTCCAGTGCTGACCGCCCAGGCTTAACACCAAGCGTCACTCCTCCACTAACAACAAAAATCTCACACGCACACACAGACACGCATGCACGTGAGGCTGCTCTGTAACGCCTTCGATCCTCCCCAAGAAAGAAATGAAGCAGGGACTCATCTTCCCATTGGGCAGTGGTAAGTGAATGCTGGGGACTCCAAAGCACACATCCTTTCCACTACACCACATAGGTTGACTGTTATTGTAAAGTCGACTAACATGGTTAAGTTAATGGAGAAAGGACTAAGTAAGCAATGATGTTTTTATCTTTCAGTATTGGACAAAGAATAGGTTTCACAGGCAACAGAGCATGCTATGTAATTTCTAACAATGGGGCAGATGCTTAAATTAATGTGATCTGAAGACTTCACAGTCAAACCCAGCAGAATCAGAAAAGGCCCAATTTTCCACCAATGATTATTTCTCCACCATATTATCCGTACGATGGCTCACGGCTAAGACGCTAATGGATCCAAAACAACTTGTGGGTAGAATCACTTTGCTGGACTTAGACACACAAGCTGGGTGTGCCACTGGCTGAGGAGCAGAAGATGGTCTGGATTCCAGACTCTCCTAATTTCAAATGCATCCCATACTCATCTAACACGGAGCTGTCCGACTGGCTGTTATTTGTAATAATAGGATGTTGTCCCAAGCCTTGTCTTATTCAACTTCGTATCTCCAGTGCCTGGTATGTGGTACCTGGTTAATATGAGATGCTGTTATTAGCATCTACTGTTTCTATGCATGGATTAATAATAAGAATCATAACCGAATTGATAAGAAGAATAATAACCATACCAAGATTCGCCAAGCGCTTACCGTGCACCAGATGCTTATTTCCCACACTCGGTCTTTTGGCACTACAAACTAAAGAGGCAGGGGTCACTATCATACTCCTTTGGAGACACAAAGAGGTGACGTGACTTGTCCAAGGCCACACAATTAGTAAATGGCGGGGTCTGCTTGGTGAATTCCCCGCATTTTGCTCTACTAACTTGTGCTGCGTAGTCATTATGCATTAGTCACTGGGATCTAGAAAGGATACAAAGTCAAGAACCTTCCTCAGAAGGGCTCATGCTGCTGGATGTGCTAACCACCTCGCGAGCCGTGTGCACACACGTACGTGTGTGTGCGCTCCTGAGTGCGTATATTTAGGTTAAAAAGCATAACATGAATATTCAGGTCCTTACCTCGAAGAGTTAACTGAAGAGATGATTCGTTTTTCAGATAACCATCTTAATGAATAAAAGGTGGGATCTCACATATTTCATTGTTGTTGTTGCTAGAATCAGAAAGATCCCCAAAAGACCCCCGGACGAAGAGTAAGGAGAGCTTAACTCATGTCTGAGTTTGGCCAAAAGCTACCCGAGTGAGCCCGGTCAAGTTGCTTGCCCGCTCCGGGCCACAGGAGAAAGGGAGCTAATGCGCGTGCAAGGTTCCGGGAAGCACACGGTGTCAAAGGCAAGGTTCGTGGCAACCTGGCCCGTGAGCAGAGCTAGAGCATTGCCAGCATGAGCCCAGCAGATGGGTAGCTCAGGCTCCGTCCGCGGCTCCAGATGAGAGGGGCTCTGTCCACCTTCCCCCTTCCCCTTGCTGAAATGCTAAGAACAGAAGTGTAGCTTGGGAAGTACCAGTAAGTGGGAACAGCTGAATGCTTTTAAATTACAAGGACGACCGAATAGACAAAGCCACGAAATCAGGCCGGAGTTGATTTTCACAGAGGCCTGGACTGAAACGACCTTGGACTCCAACTTCCACTGGGGGAGGGGATACTTTTCCTTCTGTTTTTCGTTCCAGGAAGTGTAATAGGATAGTAAATATATACGCTGCGCAGTCTGCCATGCCTCCGGGGCCTCGGGATGCAGGAACATCGGCACCCCCTTTTCTCCAAAACGAACGTAAACTTGAGACTCGTGAGCTCAGCCCATGTGCCCCGACCAGGTGAATGAGGTATGTTCACTGGAGAGTCAAATCTGCTTCTTTAGCCAAAGCGCCCCCCTTCCTCCTGAGCAAAACCACGTGTGTGTGTGTGTGGGGGGGGGGGGGGGGGGGGGGGGGGGGAATAAGGGGATGTTAATAATTTACCAGAAAACCTAATTTGCTTGAATGAATGATTTAGAACCTTTGTATCCATGAGCCCCAGCAGCTCTCTGAAGAGGCAGAAATGGGGGCTGAGGTGGAGTTAGGCATCAGGGTGGCCAGGCAATAAGGGTCAAGGGCCCTTGGTGTCCCTGGCAGGGCCTGTCCAGGGAACTGGGCCTCAGGAGAACAGCAGCCAAACCGTTCCTCAGTCCTCAATCCGCTGTCACTTGCTAACTGGCTGAGGGAAGCCAGGCAGGGAGAGTATCTGCACAGACACCTGTAGCAGCAGTGGGGCTGTTCGGTAGGAAATGGACCACAGGGCTGAGGTGGGCCGTGGAGTGGGCCCCCGGAGGGAGCCCAGCACTCAGCCGGGAGAGGAGTCTGCACACGCTGCCACTCCCAGTGTGGCCTCCCAGCAGGCAGCCCCTGCAGAGACGTGCACCTGCTCCTCCTGGCCGGCTCTCCTTCCCGGCAGGCCCTGGGAGGACAAGGACTGGAGGCTGGAGCCCTTTGGCCAGGGTCGTAAAAGTACCCATGCGAGGAAGGAGGGTGCAGGGGAAGAGCTACTGGTCTCTCTCTGTCTCTCTCTCTCTCTGTCTCTCTCTCTGTCTCACTCTCCCTCCCCTCTGGGCCCTCCCAGGATAGACACTGTGTTTCCCAGACTGTTTTCTCCTAAAGATGCTCCTACAAAATATCCCTCTTACTTCGGGTTCAAGGGTGTATTTAACCCTGACCAGGCCACAATCTAGCACATCGATAGCACCTGGGAAATGAGGACCTAGTTGGAAGACTGGATTGCCACAGTACATCTTGGCCCCACTGAGGCATTTACCAAACCTCACACAGAACTCCTACAGCTAAGGATGGAGATGTGCAAGGCGCATTAACATGCCCTAAGCTGAATAAACTTACACAAATTGTTGAGTAAATAAGGTCAACCTAGAAGGCAGCCTCCAGAGGCATTTCCTAAGGCTCTGCCATTTGTGGTCCTTCCTTGTTTACCAGTTTTAATGATAATAATGCCTTACTTGTTATTGGGCCTTCTGATTGACAGAGATACTCAGAAGCACTATCTCATTTAATCAACAACTTAAGAACATACAACATGTGTGCTTATCAAAACTGTAGGTGACACTAAACTGTGAATATCAAAATTCAGAAACACGTTGCAAACCTGGCCTGAAGCCAATAAGATGAATTTTAACAGAGGTAAATGAAAACTGCAATTATGTTCTGCAAACCAAGTGTAAAATTGCAGAATGAGAAAGCCCACCTGACTTAGCTGTGATTCATGGGATGAAAATGCAAGGATTTTAGTTGACCCGAAGCAAACTTGAGGGGATTCAGCAGCCAAAAGAACCAATGCCAACACAGGTGATATCAAGGTAAGTATGCTGCCTCCAGTGCAGAAGACGATCATTGATTGCACACAATAGTACGCTGTATGGGACAGGCCACATCTGAAACACACCGCCATCCTGGATGGCTCATTTCAGCAGGGGCCTGGGAATACTGCGCTCTCTTAACAGGGATGGCTGCTAGAACTATAAGAGCTTGGAAAGCATTACAGGTATAAATGCACTTTAAGAGAGAACATCTAGGGGGCGCCTGGGTGGCTCAGTCGGTTAAGCATCCGACTTCAGCTCAGGTCATGATCTTACACTCCTGAGTTCGAGCCCCGAGTTGGGCTCTGTGCTGACAGCTCAGACCCTGGAGCCTGCTTCGGATTCTGTGACTCCTTCTCTCTCTGTCCCTTTGCCTCTCACGCTCTGTCTCTCTCTCAAAAATAAACAAACATTAAAAAAAACATTTTTAAAGAGAACATTTAGTCTACAGAAGAGGGAAGGTCTGAGAAGTGCATTCAAATATGAGAGAGCCTAAGGGCTCTCATATGGGAGAGATTTGGAACCTGCTTTGTGGACCAAGAGGTTAGGACTATGTCCTGTAGGGAGAAGTTACCGGGGAACCAATGTTAGCTCAAACTATACAAGATTTTCCATTCATGTGGCCTTTTCAACCATGGAGCCTACTGCTTTAGAAGGCAATGGGGACGCATCTCTAAAGGCAAGGGGGCCTGTGCCCAGGGTACTAGAAAAGGGATTCCTAGAGAGGCAGGGGAGGGAGGTTAAGGACCAACCGCACCGCCTTCCATGAACCTTTGATCGTCTTCTTCATCTCGGTACGGCCGAGGATATTTATGGTGCAAAACTGAATCTGAAAGAGCAGGCTTTGCTGTTATTGTTGTTGTTTTGTGTGACATGCAAACACGGCTGAGCAAACTGGCTAAGGAAGTCCATCACTGTCCCAGGGACGGTGGGGAAGGAGGGCTGTGGAGGGCCTTCTGGCTCGCGGTGAGACAGCTAACAGCCCAATTCGTCTGTTTGCTCAGCTCTTGGAAGGTCCAACAACGGTGGGCTTTTCTGGGCTTGATCGCTGATGCTCCTGCCAAGCCTCTCAAGTGGTCAAAATGCTGTTCCATGAAACTGAATGGATACTCTTCTCTTTGGAATGGTCTTAAGACAGTCTCCTGAGACTGCATCTCTGATTTCTATGCAAGTGCCGGTAGGGAAGAAGCATAAATTCAACTGTCATACGAAACATCACTTCCCAACAATAGGCCAACACATCATGCAATCCACCAGGGAAAAAAAAAAGTAAGAAAAAGGCTAATTGTTTTAAAAGTTTCTAACACTAAGTTATGATTTCATTGACATGTTCTAAAAAATCCTGATAGTATTTTTGTCTTCAAATAAATAACTGACTGCTTTATTTAAAGCTCTTTAGGGCCGGCAGTTGTTTCAGGGAATCTGGAAATTTTCTCCATCGGCCTCAGGACTATACATGCACAAGGTGCACCTTAGACTGCTGCCTTCATCCTGCCCACCCCTCCCCCCCCCCCAACCAGGGTTCTATTTTAAAAGGACCTAATTCCAGGGGCACCTGAGTGGCTCAGTTGGTTAAGCGACCGACTTCAGCTCAGGTCACGATCTCGAGGTTTTGAGTTTGAGACCCTCATCGGGCTCTGTGCTGACAGCTTGGAGCCTGGAGCCTGCTTCAGATTCTGTGTCTCCCTCTCTCTCTACCCCTCCTTGTGCTCTGTCTCTCTCTGTCTCATAAATAAATATTAAAAAACATTTTAAAGGGCCTAATTCTAATTTACAGTTGGGGAGCGTGGTGATCAGTGACCCCGTGGCCACACCATGTGTTCGTTCAGACAATCGATCCATCTTCTTGCCATGGCCGATGCGAGGAGTTGCATTTCGTTCACTCAGTGTAACGGGGATGTGTACGGCCATGTGCAGTTACACTTCACCACTCTACGCACACAGTCCACAGAGAAACCTCTAGCAACAGGTGGGCAGACCACCATGGTGACACATTGGGCGCAACTCAACCTTTCTAAGCCAGGAGCTTGTTTCCTTCAGCCATAAGCTAATTTTGACACTGTTAATCTTTTTCAAAAGTGATTTTTAAAGTTCGATGTCCAGTTTCTAATTCTTGTGTTTCAAATTATTTTGCCATCAACTACATCCAAATGACCATCATTTAAAATGTAATACAGGGGCGCTTGGGCGGCTCAGTCGGTAAAGCGTCCGACTTTGGCTCAGATCATGATCTCACGGCTTGTGAGTTCGAGCCCCGCCTCGGGCTCTGTGCTGACAGCTCAGAGCCTGGAGCCTGCTTCAGATTCTGTGTCTCCCTCTCTGTCTGCCCCTCCCCTGCTCACACCCTGTCTCTGTCTCTGTCTCTGTCTCTCTCTCTCTCTCTCTCTCTCACCCCCTTCTCAAAAATAAGTAAACCTTAAAAAAATTAAACTATAATATAATATTATAGCCATTTTTTTCCCAAGCAACTTCACCGGATAGCATGACACACGCTATCATCATAACATGAAAGAATTCTGTTTTTAAATTCTTTTTAATGTTTCTTTATTTTTGACAGAGAAAGACAGAGTGTGAGCAGAGGAGGGGCAGAGAGAGAGGGAGACACAGACCTGGAAGTAGGCTCAGGCTCCGAGCTGTCAGCACAGAGCCTGACGCAGGGCTCGAACTCACAAACTGTGAGATCATGACCTGAGCTGAAGTCGGATGCCCAACTGAGCGAGCCAGCTGGGAGCGCCTAATGAAAGAATTCTTTATGGCTAAGCTCTAATATGCTCCTTTACCTCCAGGTCAGCTAAACCAATTTGACAAAATTTATACACTTTCATTGGCTGCTCCCCCAACACCATCTTTAATGATCTACATTTAATTTCATTCATCCAAAAAACATTATTATGGTTTTGCTCTCTGCAACGTACGTAAGAGCCGGGTAGCTGGAGCAGGTCCAGGTACAGGGTTGCGGCTGGCTCTAGGTAACCAGAGTATTCATAATTGGAATGGGTATAAGATAACAATTATTAGTTATCATTCAAAAGTAGAGCTAAAATAAACCTGTCAGAGTTGAATTAAAAAAAAAAAAAAGAAAAGAAACAGTTTTGCTATCGACTTGCTACCACGTTCCAGAAATCACTGAAGACATTTGCTGATCTCACATTGCGGGACAGACAGAGATTGCAGATGTAGCAACACAGATTCTGCTGTAAGTAAAAGACAAGTCCAGGCACAGGGAGGCAAGAGGATACATTTGTTGCAATCCCCAGTCTAAGCCTTTTTAAAGACTTATGCCAGGCGTCAGTATTCCTTTCTAAAGGCTGCTATAGCTTTTCAAACATGATAGCTTTCTTGTAGTTTACATTTATCACATTAAGAAAAATGGTAATGAGGAGTTCATGACAACTGCTTTTAGAAGGAACAAAGGCTCAATTGCTGAGGAAAAAAAAAGAAGTAATATCTATTTTCATGGAAAGAGCCCTCCAGTGAACAACTTGGCCGTAGCTTTGCTCTCTCATTATTTCTGAGCTCAGGAAAAATAAGGCATCAGGCCACTAATACAGTTGAAACTCCAGCCAATATGATTTGCATGGAATTGTCTTTCCTCTGAAACAGCTATTTCCATCTTAGACTCACAGAATCACAGCGCCAGGGGGGATGAAAGAGAACTGATTTGCCCCATTCACATGAAATTAACTAACAAATTGATCATAAGGTGTTGGTCTAGCTATGGTACACCAGGCCCTCCTACCCCATCAACACACTCTCCCCAATAAAAATAAAAATAAGCCAACAGAGGCATCAAACTCTGCAGTAGCCTGAATTTAACAACATCAAAACCACGCCTCAGTGAAATTGATTCAGAAATCCCCCTCAGAATATTCCAAGCCCCTAACAGGCTGCGTCTTCTTCACTGCCTGGACAGTCACTCCTCTCTCCAGATTAGTTTCTTTCTGCAATTACTTCAAATAATGGGAAGTAAATAGCTTCTTTATTCCATATGAAGAGTGGCAAAGAAGCAGCACAAGTGAGGGCCGTATCTTTTTCTAAAGGGATGTCTGGCTAATGGAGAAAGAGAACATTCTAAACTCAGTACGAACACTCGAGGGGCCAGGCAGTGTGGACATAAAACCTTGCCCCAGAGGCATGCTATAAAGCTTCAGTCCTGGGTGAAAATCAGGAAGGCTGGTCCTTCTCTGCCTTGGTGAAAACAGCTACTTACCACACAGCATAAGCTAGAAGTAGCTACTGACATGTGATACCTCTTTGGAAATCAGAACACAGAGATACTATATACTAAGTATTTGCTACACAGAAATCCAATCTGATTCTTGCATTTCATCACCTAGTCATGTTTTGGTGTTTTTTTTTTTTTTTTAAATAAAAAGGTGGCAATCACAGTTACAGTCTATTATCAAAGTGTCTTTTCATTAAGAGTTTCCTGTTGGCATCTTTGAGGCACACCATGAGAAAGGGACCCCATCCAACTCCCCCCAGCCCTGCCAAGCTTTGTTCAATGATCTTGTAAGAGTCCACTGCCCATGGATGTCTCTAAATCCTCTTTAACTCTATCCGTTTCAGCCTATACCATCTCTTGGGGTAACCAGATCAATACATTTCCTCCTTGCTATAAATTTTGGCAAGTACCATAGAGAAGATCCAAAGAGAATAATGTCAAACCCTTTGCTGGAAAGGTTCTAGTGAGCAAATGTTACATTGAGCTTGTGGTAAATAAATGCACACGAAGGACGCTCCCTCACAAACCTGCCTGTCTCAGGCCTGGGCTTCAGATCGTGGTGTGTAATCAACTCCTGTCCGAACGCCAGTTGTCAACCAGTGATTTTCTACTGGGCTCCAGTCACATGCTTCTCCCCAGCACAACAGCACCCAAGCACCGCCCTCCTCCCGCCACAGCCATCCCGCCACTGACTCCTGCTCATCTAGTCTGTCCTTCATTTGCTTTCAAAAAGAAATGTGCAAAATCATTAAAAACAATCCCAGACAGGGATTTGCAAGCTACCCACAGAGACTGTTATGCAGCTGACAGAAATCAACGTGGCAGGGTCTCTAGGCTAATTAAACACATGTAACAATTTGAAAAGCTGCAAAGTGCCTTATGAACCATGCAGTGGTCAAAAACAAAAAAGAAAAAAAATGTCCTGTATTAAAGATGTGAAAGGAGCTCATATATTTAATAATTAGGAAAACCATCGCAGGGGCAATTTAAACTCCTCAGCTGAACCAGACTAGAGTGTGTGAGGGGTTGAAACACAGACTTCAAAGTCACACTTTGAGAATACTTGGAATTGCTGAATGACAATTCAGCCAGGGGTGCCTGGGTAGCTCGGTCGGTTTAAGCGTCCAACTTCGGGTCAGGTCATGATCTTGCAGTTTGTGAGTTCAAGCCCCGCGTTGGGCTCTGTGCTGACAGCTCGGAGCCTGGAGCCTGTTTCCCTCTCTCTCTGACCCACCCACGCTTGCGCTCTGTCTCTCTCTGTCTCTCAAAAATGAATAAACGTTAAAAAAAAAATAAGAGTCACCATTAAATCCAATAGAAGTTTGCGAGGATTTAGTGGTGAGAATTCTCTGGATATTTCAATGTTTCATTTATGTCACCGTGTCTCGTCCGCTCAAGGGTCCAGGGAAATCATTCCCATTGTTCTCATTTCACAGATCAGATAAGCCGCATCTCACACAAGAGCAACCTCTGGCACAAAGTCACACAGCCAGCACATGGCGGGTGAAGGACCTCTGTCCAGGTGGTGGCTTTGCACTCTGGGCTTTGGCCACCACTGTGCTCCATCAGGATGGTCTCTCTCAACGGGAACATTGTCGAACATGCAGCAGGAACCAGACGTTGTCCCCTTTCTGCAGGCCAACCATATCTCAGTGGTTTTAGGAGCTACTTTATAAGTGTTTTGAAACCACTGCCCTCGCTCATGCTAGTTTCCCAATTCATTGTCATGTGCGCATCACACAGCCTGGATGGCATAGACAAGAAAGTAAGCCTTGTCACTAACACAGAATTCAACGAATGTCTTTTCACAGGACTTAGGCCACTTTAAGGTTAATCATCTGGATCTAGGGTCCCTGGAATTGTATTAGATCAAGGTGTAGGCAGCCACCTCCTGTACGAAGTAATGGATCTTCTGAAAAAGCTGAAGAGGGCAGGAAAGAGGGAGTGAAAGAGAGGGAAGGGTGAATACAAATCAGGTGCAGGGTTTTTATAGTATCATTTTTCTGAAAAGGGCCCTTCCAGGGTCTCATGTAACCCTCATGCACCTAATGGACTGAGGATGTGAACTTCTATTATAATTTAACTAATTTAAACTTCAGTAACCAGCCACATGTGGCTACTGTTACTGTACCGGGCAGAGCAAAATCGTCAACACTTTGATTTTACAGGTGGAAAACCCAAAGCCCATAATGGTTCAGAGACTAGTCAAGGGGCTCTGTGGTCTTTGCTAAGTGACACGGACCACCATTGACTTTGGTATCAAAAGTGCTAGGTGTGTGAGGCTGTGCTAGCAGCTCTTGGGCTAAAGAACAGGAAAGAGGCTGCAAGATTTGAGGGCGGACAAGCTCCTCGGGTTTTCTCCAGCCCTTAACAGGTTCCAAGAAGCTGCAAGGGACTGAAGAGAAAACTACCAGAGGCCCAGGTAGCCGGGATGCTTTTATCTGCCATAGCTTTAGATGGGCCTTTGACCTGTATTCTGTGATCTGGCAAATTCTAATAAACATGTTGCCAGGGGAGAGCTGGATGAGTTGGCTTGTGTTAGCATGATCATCCCAGGAATGGAAGATTTGGGGGAAGTGCGCCATTTTGACACAATCTTTGCCGTGAGGCTGAGTGTCTAATGGAAGCAACATACCGGTTTTCAGCCATAAGACAAAGTCTAGAAAACTCCCTCTGGAGGAAAAAAGGCACGTGTCATGGAGACATCTTTCTTGTGACCACGATGATAATAAACACAGTGAATGGTACCAAATCAGCCCCTTTAACATTATTTAAGAGATTCGGATCAGCTCTCTCCGATTATAGTAGCATATGGGGCCTCCACCTTTGCTTTTCATCGATGCCTTGCTTAAAGCGGTAATGCCAACCTTATGGGACTTTGAGGAGCAATATTAAAAATGGGTTAGAGCAAAGGTATTAAGTAATACTTGGCAATGGAAAAACCTAGCACAAAAAGTAATGCTAAATACATTATTTGAAGAAATAAGAAATGCAGTCATTACAATGCCTAATATTCATATAACTATTCTACTTACCAAACACTATTATCTGCTTATTAACTTCACGGAAAACATATTATTACTTTACCAAGGGTGGGCATGATACTGTGAGATCATTTTCTTTAACCGTTCCTCTACAAACTGAAGTCACACGACAAACACCTACCTCTATGCACTTTATTATCCACCCACACTCGTCACCTTCATGAACATGTGGGAGTGGAGGGGCTTCTGGGCTAGGCCAATGGGACACTGCCTCTGATCTAAGGAGTCTCACGTTATGCCACGAGAGGCACAAGTGACAAGTGCAGATGCAGAAAAGGTGGTGAGGGGACCCAGAGGAAGGAAAGAGAGATTCATTTCATTTGGACAGTTAGGGCTTCAGAGAAGAGCGATCCTAGGGGAAAGGACGTCTGTGGAGAATGGAGGAAAAGCGGCGACAGGCAAGGTAGGCACGAGCGATGACCTACCGGAAGGGCCATGACCGCCAAGATAAGGATATGGGAGTTTCTCCTCTAGGTGCTGGGGAAGCACTGCACCTCTGCTTGAATGCCTCTGGCAACAGAACCCGCACTTCCTTTCATCCTCAGACAAATCCACCAATTAGGACAGGGGAGAGAAGAAGGACCTAACATTTACCCAGTGTTCCAAGCACGGTTCTAGGGCCTTAGCACACCCCGGCCCATTCAATCCTCCCACTAATCCTGAAAATTACACAGTATCATCCCAGTTTTGTAAATGAGATCCAGAATGGCTAAGTTACCCAAGAATGCTCCGCAGGGGAGAAGAGCCAAGCTCTACTCCCTTAACCATGATGTCTCCCTAGAACGTTCTTCCTTTTACTGCTCAGATACTTATCCCTTTAGAACTGCCCCTCAGGGGTTGTGTTCCACCATTTGAGGCCTCCTCGCCTAAATCCACCCTTGAGCCTCGCTCCCACACTGGAAGTCCCTCAGGCAGCTGTGGCCTGTTTCCTCTTCTAGGTCAATCTTCTTTCGGTTAGCCTGGCTCTTCGGCCATTCTGATTCTGAATGCACTCACTATTCTGCCTACCCTTTGCTAAATGCATTTCAGTTCAGCAGCGTACCTCTTAAGATTTGTTATGGAACACACATAAATTTTAGAGATTGACAGAAGTTAGAAAAGGAAAAAAAACCCCTCACCCATAATCCTGTCACTCTAACAAAATAAACTTATTATTTCAGCGTATTTTCCTTTAGTTTCTTTTTATTCATATCTTTACATAGCTATAAAAAGTAAGTACATAAAATGTTACAGTCTAGTTATTTCGCTTAACAGTATTTTGTAAGGTTTTGATTTTTTCCCCCCATATCGCTGCATCATCCTCAAAGCCATCTTTTTTAATGACTGGTTATTTTTCTGAGTGTAGAAATCAGAATTTGCTTAACTATCCATCTACGGTTGGACACATAGCAGCATTCTTTGTTATTGCAAATGATGTTGTAATGAATGGCTTTGTTCATGTAGTTTTTCTAGGGGTTTGGATTTCCCCCGTAGCGTGCTTTCCCAAAATGGAATGACAGATTATCAACGTCCCTCTAAAAATGGGGTGGCCAAGCTAAATAAATGTATTGGAACACCGTGTTCGTGACTGAAAAGATGCCCCAAGGTAAATTCAACTATATAGATACAACGCACCCTAACTAGCACTCAAGCAGGATTCTCTGTAAATTCATGTGGAAAGAAAAGGAAAGTAGAATAGCGAAATCATTTTAGAAAAAGAACAAAGTTGGAAGATTCGCATTATCCTAATTTTAAGACTTGCTATAAAGCTACCGTAATCAAGACATTATGGTTTGGGGTAAAGGCCAGGGACATGGACCAATGGAAAAGACTAAAGAATACAGAAATAGAACCACATAAATAAGGTCAATCTACTTTTTACAAAAATGCGAAGTCAATCCAATAGAGAAAGATAGTCTTCAACAAATGGTGCTAGAGCACAATGAGCCATAAGCTTCAACCTACACCTCACAACACATACCAAAATTAATTCAAAGCAGATCAAAGACCTAAATATAAAGCATAAAACTCTAAAATTCTTAGAACAAAACACGGGAGAAAATGTTGATGATCCTGGGTTAGTCAACAAGTTCTTAGACTCAACACCAAAATCATAATCCCTAAGAGAAAAAAACTGATATATTTGACGTCAGCAAATTAAGAACTTTTGCTCTTAGAAGGACACCATCAAGGAAATGAAAAGACCACCCACAGTCTGGAAGAAAATATTTGTAAAGCACATATCTGACCAAAAACTTATATCCAATGCATATACAGAACCTTGAAAATTCAACAATAAGGTAACAATCTGATTTTTAAAATGGGCAACATATTTGAGTGGACAATTCATCAAAGAAGACAGAGAAAAATGAAAATAAGCACATGAAAAGATGCTCAACATCATCAGTCATTTGGGAAATGCAGTTTAAAACCACAATGATATACCACTACATACTTATTTTTTTCATTTTTTAATGTTTTTTTATAATTTACTTTTGAGAGAGAGAGAGAGACAGGGACAGAGAGACAGAGCACGAGTGGAGAAGGGGCAGAGAGGGAGACACAGAATCCAAAGCAGGTTCCAGGATGTGAACTGTCAGCACAGAGCCAGACGTGGGGCTTGACCTCATGGACTGCAAGATCATGACCCGAGCTGAAGTCAGACGCTTAACCGACTGAGCTATCCAGGCACCCATGCCATTACATACTTATTAAAAAGGCTTAAATAAAAAAATTGCTGGTGTGAATGCAAAATAGTACACCACTCTGGAAAACAATTCAGCCCTTTTTAAAGTTAAACATACACTTGACCCACAGCAACCCAACTCCTAGGTACTTATCCAAGACAAATAAAGACATACGATCACACAAAAATCTGTACATGATTATTAACAGCAACATTATTTATAATCATCAAAGAGCTAGAAACAACCCAAATGTTCTTTAATGGATGAATGGATAAACAAATTGTGAAGGATCCATGTAACGGAATATTACTCAGGAATAGAAAGGAATGAATGATTTCTAAACACAACAACCTGAATTTCAAAGGCATATGCTGAGTGAGAGAATCACTATGGCAAGATTACATACTATATGATTCTGTTTATATATGGTGTTCTGGGAAAGGCAACACGATGTAGGGACAGACAACAGATCAGTGGTTGCTAGGGGGTGAGGGTAGGGAGGAGAGCCACTGCAGAAGGGGAATATAAAGGAATTCTTTGGAAAACTGGAATTGTTTTGTATTCCATTAAAGGTGGTGGTTACAGGAATCTATACATTCGTTAAAATTCATAGGAATGCAACAAAAAACAAGGTAAATTTTACTGAATGTAATTTTTCAAAAAAATGTGCTGGCCAGAAATCCATACCACATGCCAAGTGTGGTCTAAGTAGAACTGAGCAGAGCAGATCTATCCCTTTCTTAGTTCTAGGAGTTCTAGATCAGGGTTTGGCAAATTAGCTCTCACAGGCTAATTCTGCTCCACTGCCTGTTTTTGTTAGAACACAGTCACAAGCATTATTTTTACACACTGTCTATGGATGTTTTCATGCTAGAACAACAGAGTTGAGCCATTGAGACAGAGACCAAAAGGCCTAAAAAGCCAAATATACTTACAATCTCACCCTTCACAGGAAAAGTTTGCCGAACCCTGCTCTAGATACTTGCACAAGACCATTTTTGAGCAGTAATACATGTTACCGCTAAGCTTTTTCTTATCTAAACATTGGTGGACTCGAGTGCATTACCATATTGATATGCCACCATGAAACTTCGTTTTTTTGGATCTGGTCCATCCGGTAGGCTTGATTTCTTGATTCTGACACATGGTATTATTAGCAATCTCGCCTAGCCTCATCACTCTCCGCTGGGTTAGGAGCTGAGGCCTGTAGTGATAACTTAAAACCTCTTTCTTCAGCCCTGTATCCTCATGGTGAAAGACAGAATGCATAATGGTTAACAGCATGGACTCTGAAGCCAGGCTGCCTGGGTTGAGATCTTGCTTCTGCCACTGGCTAACTGTTGAACTTGGAAAGTCACTCAAGCTCAAAGTTCTTCCATTTCATTATCTGTATCGGTGGGGATGCTAACAGCACTTGCTTCCTGGCATCAGCAGGGTGATTACATGACTTACTATATGTAAAATCCTTAGAAAAGGGCTAGGTACAAACAACTGCTGTGTGAGCATTTGACGTTGTTATTAGTGTCTACATTCAATCCAGGTCAACCTGAGTTCCAATCCTGTTTCATCCTCTTGGTGGCTGTACGATTATGTGCTTTGGGACAATTTATTTCACCTCTGGGGCCTCCAGACTGCCCTTGACCCATCGGTCAGTGGTCTCTGGGTAACGAGCTAAGTAAGCACTGCTGGAGAAATTTACACAATCTACAGATTGGAACCTTGACACTATCTCATAATCTTACTAATAGCATCCCTTGGGTAGCCCCCTCTCTCCCTTTCCGTGACCATTTCAAACCTTCTCCAATCTCCTCAAACCTCTCAATGTTCCCTTGACTACCTCCAACCAGCACGGGCTGGCTCATCAGGAGACCTGGGCTGGAAATAAAAAATTATCAAATTCTCCCACATTTACTTCAAGCATTTTCTGGTTTTGTTTTTAACCTTTAATGCATCCGGAAACCACATTGTTGTGTGGTGTGGGGTCAGAAGCCAAGATTAACTTGAGGAGAATAGAAATGTTTGTGATATCGTCTTCGAACCCAAGAAGAATATGCCTTTCCATTTCTTTAAATGTTCTTTGGTGTCTCTCATAGTGACTTAGTGTATTCATATAGCTTCTGGCACATTTCTTGTTAAATGAATTCACAAGATATAAATGGAGTCTGTTGGCCCATTATATCTTACAGTTGGTTGCTTACATGTAAAGACTGTTTCTATATATTTATTTTGCACACTGAAATATTGCTGAATTGTTACATTGTCTGTAATAGTGCTTTTGGTTAATTCTTTTGGGGATTTCAGGAAAACAATATATATATAACCTAAAAATAATAGTCATGCTACACATTCTCTCCTATTTTAATGCCTCTTATTTCTTTAGCTTGTTTAATTGCCTTGGCTAACCTCCAGGACAATATTAAATAATAATGGTGATAAAGAACATTTAGTCTTTTTTCTCAACTACAATGAGAATGCTTTTAGAGCTTCTATGTGAAACGTTACACTAGCTTTTGGGTTGAGATGGTTATATTTTTATCACATTAAGGATGTTTCCACCTATTTCTATTTTATCTAGTGTAAGTGTTTTGTCAAGTATTGTTTAGCATTGCATTCATGGATTTCTTAATATTGAACCAGCTTTACTTTCCTGGAAAAAAAGCTACCTGGTCATGGTGCACATCCTTTAAAGTTCCGTCTGATTCCATTCATATTTCATTGAGGAAATCTGCATCAATATTCACAAGTGATGTTATTCTGTAATTTTCTTTTCTGTATGCTGTTTTTGCCAGATTTTGGCATCAATATTATGTGCTAGCTTGGCTTTTCTAAAAAAAAAATACTTTGCAGGGGCACCTGGGTGGCTCAGTCGGTTAAGCGTCCGACTTCAGCTCAGGTCATGATCTCACACTCCTTGAGTTCGAGCCCCGCATCGGGCTCTGTGCCGACAGCTCGGAGCCCGGAGCCTGCTTCGGATTCTGTGTCTCCCTCTCTCTCTTCCCCTCCCCTGCTCATGCTCTGTCTCTCTGTCTCAAAAATAAATAAAAACATTAAAAAAATTTGAAAAAATACTTGGCAATATTTTCTTTCTATGTTCTGAAACCATTGAGTTATATTGTTCCTTCGTGGTTTGGATTAATTTTCCTGTGAAACCTTGTCTGGGACTGATGATTTTATTAATGAGTGAGACTCATCTTCATTTCATTGATGGTGATAATACTATTTAGATTCTCTCTCTTCTGGAGGCAGTTTCAGTCAATTATATTTCAGTAGAAAAATTGTCCATCTCATCTAGATGCTTATATTTACTTTCACAGAGGTTAGTAAATTTCCACTAACAATTATTTTAATTTTCTCTGTATCTGAAAAGTTATCACTCTTTATTTTTCCTTCCTTTACATATTTGTGGGTTTTTTTTCCTTTTTCTTGGTGAAGTTAACTAACTAATCATCTATCGCTGTTACTCCTTTATTTCAGAAAAAAACCCCAGAACTTAAATGTGCTAATTGTAATAATTTTCTGTCTATAATTCATTCCTTTGCAGCTCTTGATTTATCTACTTTTAAAACAGCATCTTTAAGCTCTTGTGTCACTGCTTGGACTCTTTTTTTTTTTTTTTTTTTTTAGATAAAATTGCTTCATTTTTTAACAATTCATGCCACTGTGTTGGTCATAGTTTTAATTTGTTCCCTAGCAACATTATTTTGTTCATTTTTCTCTTCTTCTTTTTTTTTTTTTTGGTATTTTTCCATATGGTGGTTCCTTTTTTTTATTATTACTAATTTTTTTTGGTGAGAAGAGTTCTTGGACCAGTTGTTTGCAGGATGTTTTGGAGGCAATGAGGCCTATGGCTCAATCCCAGACTAGCAGGGATTCTCCTCTCAGTCCCAGTGTGTGTGATCAGGTGCTTTGGCCTTTACTTCTGTCTTATCGAGAGACATCAGGCCTACAGCCCGCTCACAAAGCAGCATCTCACTCCTCTGACTTGCTTCAGCAACAAAGTGCTTCCCACCAACGTGCATTGGTTATGTAACTTCTCATTCAAGCCTGCCTTTCCCACTTTTCAAGATAGGTATGTTCCAGACTTGGTCCACGGGAGCTTCCGTTACAAACCTTCACACCCATCCCCATCATTCCCACATTGGTTTTGCTTTTGATGGTGTGCTATTTATCCTAAAAGGCGGTGCTTCATCAGCTATGCTCCAGGTTCATGACCATGGGAACCATCCTTTGGATTCTTCCCTGTTTTACCTTCACAAAATAAGTTGTGACTTAGGCTTATGTAGGTCTTGTTATTGAGTGTACATTTCTTTTTCTCATTGTCCACAGTGCCGTTGGTGCTTAACAGGAGGAGGTGCAAGCCTTGCTCTACTCTTTCGCTCCCAAACTGGAAGGTGTCCCCCAAATTGATTCGAAGAGGCTCCAAAACTACATTCTCAACGTATTTTCCAGAGACACTGGTTGTACCTCTACACAGATGCAAATGCAATGGCTAACCTCCCGGCCTGCCTTTTTTTTTTTTTTTTTTTTTTTTTTTTGCCAGCCTGATCTGACTAGCGCAGCCGGGACAATAAGGCTGGTTCTCAAACAACAGTTGGAAGCTATTACTTCTTTCAGATAAGCCTAGACTGCTTTTTGGCAAAGCAATACACTGTTTCATTACCTTCTGTGTACGCCCAAGATACAGAAAGCAGGTGTAAATTCTACACGTGGCTTAAATTCTCACCTGCTTTCATTCAATTCACTAGAAAATAATAAATCACCATATTCACAAAAAGAAACAGGTTGTCAGAAAACAGACTGATTTTTATAGCACACCTAACATATACAGGGACTCCTATATTGATTCGGTTATTTGAAAGGGGCTCCTCACTCCCCGGACAGCTAAATGCTGAGTTGCTAAGTTACTGGCATTTGACATCATCTCCTCCCTGACATGTCCCACGTTTGACAGGTTCCCATGATTCCCTGGGCCAGTCACCTCGTTACTCACGTTACACTCATTTTCCCAATGACGTCTGTATAATCATTTAAAATTCACATCATACACTAGCTGCAACCCCCCAGATTCCACATGAAAATATTTAAACTGCTTGACAGGCTCTAAGTGCAGCATGTGGAAGCCCACTGGATGGCTTACCTACACTGTTCACGTAATAGTTGTTATAATTAAATTTAGCATCTTTCTTCTGGGTTGGTTTGTGTTTGAGAATTTGCTCCCACACAGAGCTCACCTCACATATGCATGCTACGCATTAAGTCCATTAGTGCTTTGAATTAGCTTCAGAAAAGGTAATACTCCACATAATTTACCCAGTCAAGGGCATTTTCACCTGCTGACAAATTTACATATTTCCCAATGTCATTAGGTAAGAGCTAGTCATCAGAATAGCAGAGGGTGTGATCATTAGTTAGTTCATTTATTTGACTCCGTTGAGGTTAACATTAATTATAGTCTAAATCACATTTAGCAATTGTTGTCTTTCTTGGGTGGAACACTACATTACTATTGCAAGAAACTATAATTTTAAAAGTCCACACCAGAATAGGATGGATGCCTTTTGAAACATTCTGGAAGGATTAGTATTTAAGGCAGCTATACAGAAAGTAGTTTGCATGATGCCAATTTGAACATTATTTATACATTAATTTGACAGGATATAAAATCAATTGCCTAATTATTGGTTAAATTTATCAAAGAAATTCTACTGAAAGGTGCTTGATTATGGTGCATAGTTATGATAATACAATCAAATTTCCTTTCAGACATAATTGACCAATTTTGCTCCCTGGTCCATTTCTTTCTCATTCTTAAGATGGGCTTCTTCATTTGTTTCCCCTTTCAAAGCAAAAACTAGCAAGTGCTGTACACGGTCATCCTGTAATTATTTGGTCAGATCTTTCCATGCTGAAACTGTACACTTAAACACAGGCCTAATACGTGGAATTGCCATAATTTAGAATGCTGTAAACACAGATCATGCCGTAATCCAAAGAGGTACCCGTGTCGGTGTTTACCAACCTGATCCATATGGCAGGGAGAAATCTGTAAGATGATACAGTTTATCAAATCAAGTTCCCTAAATCTTAGCTAGCAAATTCAGCATTCGTCATAAACAGTGAATTACCCTTACAGATGTTAGACTATGAAATTATCCACTACTGAAGGTACTTTGCTAGGAAACACAATCTGTTCAGCGTCAAATCTAAGAGAAGCGCACTATCTGCGTTTTTGACTCGAGAAAGGACTTAATTGATAGTTTGTTGATATTTTTAAGTAAATTCTCGCAAGGAACAAATAAATCACGCTACTGCAAAACAAATAATCATTGAACATCCATCCTTGGCTAGCATTTAGTGCATGCTGCTCTCCTCGGCTTAACTCTTCCAGAAATGATTACTCTAGGACCCATCAAACCCCGCAGAGCCCAGAAAAGAAGCCGCTACCGCTGCCCGTATTATTACATATGAGCAGCTTAGGAGTCCCTCATATGATAGATGAATTGTAACTGCAAAACACCACCATCAGGGCCAGAGTTATTGTTCTTTTTCATTTCTGTTTGGACTCGAGGGTAGCTTGATTCTAAAGAGAAAATGGCATGCTGACGGAAGCAGGGACGCGGTCTGGGCTGTGCGGCACAGGTTGTTGCCTTTACGTTTCTGATTTATAAAATTTATAATACACAATGATATACTTGTCAAGGAGCAAAGACAAGTGAATTTATACGGCTTGTTTTGCGGGAGGAGGGTGGTTGGAGGAAAGGTGCTGTCGGCTGGTGAATTCTGGTCTGTTTGAAAAACTACATAAAATTATTTTGGCATAATTGAATTTGCACAACTTACGGAACGAGCAGAAGCTGAAATGAATCGGTGGCCGATGCCATCACCACGTTAATCACAAAGGAGCCGGGGGCTCGTGAAATCAGAATGGATTCAGGTACGTCAATAGGAACAGAATGAACGGATAGGTTCTACTCATTCCTGTTCTGCAAAATGTGACTAATAATGTAATCTTTCAGGACTGTTGTGAAAACTACATGACTTAATGTGCTCAAGTACTCTGCCTAGAAGTGGCACATTGATATGATTTTGTATTAGTGGCAGGGGTTTTTATTGTTATTATTTTATTATTTGAAGTGCGATTTGAACATCTCAACAATGGTAGAAAGAGAGAATGAATTCCTGAGACCTGCTCCAGCTACACTGGTTTGTTGATATTCTTTTTTTTTTTTTTTTTTTTTTTTTTTTTTTTTGTTGATATTTTTAAAGTTGCTAGAACTAACTCAGCCAGCATCTGGGGCAGTTTTTTTTGTTTTTTTGTTTTTTTAATCCAGAGATTCTCCCCGTAGGTCTGTGATGGGGCAGTTGACAGTTTGGTGAAGTGCAAAACAAAGACCAGGTTCTATTTCTGCATTCTGCCGTACACTGGCTTCACCCTTGCTACAGATCATTTGTAACCTCTACGGGCCTCAATTTCCCGAAATAATAAGGGACTGCACCACGTTTCCTATAATCAAAATAAGATAATGGGGTTCAAGTGCTTTCAAAGGCAGTCATGTGCTATGGAAACCTAAAGTCATCCCATCCGGTCGAGTCAGCCCTGGAAGACCCGAGGAGGTGGCCTACAGGACAGCATAGAGCCAGGCGCACAAAGAAAGAGAAGTGGAAGACATCGGTATAAAGGAGAGCCGAGGCCATTATCAGAGAAATGGTTAGAGGAACTTTCAAAGGAAGCCAACTGGTTTGAATTTGAAACGGCGTTTTGGAAAAGGAGGCTCTAACAAAATGCATTAGGGAAAGGTATTTCCACTGCCTGGGGATGGAGGGCCTGAGAGAGGCCAGCTGTGTTCTAGGTGGTTAATAAAAGAAGTCTGTCGGGCTACAGAGGGCAAAAAGGGGGCATCAGTGAGGTGGGGCAGTTGGGAGAGCAAACCGTGTGCACACTTTAAAGATTCTCTCACTGCAGGTGGGTGGTGGGGTGGGAGGGTGAGTAATTCCCCCCCCCCCCCCCCCCCCCGGTTACTACATGAAGAGATCGAAAAGCCACACAGCTAGAGAGTGATGGAACAGCTCTTCCTACTCCTGTGTCCCCTTCATCCACACGGCTGGACCTCAGTGAGGGAGAACATGACCTTGCGCTTGGCTCAGCTTGTCTGAAAAGCGCTCAGGGTGTCGGGGAGAGGAGGAGAGAAAGAGAAAGAGAAAGAGAAAGAGAAAGAGAAAGAGAAAGAGAAAGAGGAAGAGGAAGAGGAAGAGAAAGAGAAAGAGAAAGAAAGAGAGAGAAAGAGAAAGAGAAAGAGAAAGGGAAAGAAAGAGAAGAGAAAAAGGTGCCCCCCAAGAAGGAGGCGGATGGACAGCAAGGGGACACAGAGTGTCTCAAACAGGAACACGAACCTACGACAACAAAAATGGCCAGCCAGCACTCTGTTGTGCCACATAGCGTGGTCTGTACAAATTGAAGAATTAGTCATGAAATTTGGGACACGAACTTCAAAACGCTTATTTTTATTCTAAGCATGGGTGATGAAACATGCCATTCGTCAATAAAGGAAAGCCCTCTCATTAATGGTGCCGTTGGAAAAAAAAAACAGAATTCTATACAATCTATAGCCCTTCAGAAAAAAAAAAAAAAGACGTTTCCCTAGATTCTCTCTCAAGAACAGAAGGACTTTTGTTACTTTCTCAAAGGGTGCTATCTTTTATGAGCTTATTAAGGCAACCTGCTTCTTTTCTTTCCATGTTTAAGCGACATTCCGTTGTTTTCTCTAAGCGGCTCCTCCAGCCTCTGCCAGGTGTTCGTTCACCCCACTGCCCTCGCTCAGGCACCGTGTGGGCCACGCAGGCACCGGGGCCGGGCTGCTCTTAAGGAGAGATTCCACCTGCGGCAAACTAGGCAGCGATGTTGAAATGAGTCCGACATTCCTTCGGGAGTTCAGAAAAGACCCCTGACTTCAGCTGGCAGAGCACGACTGCCGTAGAGACTCAAGGAAGAGAGGTTGCTTGCTGTGTTACCTTTCTTCTAAGGAGGGCAAAGATTTGCCGTATCTGACCCGTGTCCGCCCAATGAAAGGAGCAAGCGTAGATTTCTCAAGAGCAATCTCATCTCTGATGGGAGTAATAGGACTTGCATCTTTAATAAGCCAGTGACAATGCTCTTGGGCTGAAAAGAGTACGCAAATATCCACAACAGGTGAAATCAGGTGGTCGGTGAACGTGATGATCAACAGCTTTCTCCTCTTTATTATTCCTTCGGCTGTACCGTCACAGCGTTGGCTTGGACCACCGGGCTGACGAGAAGGCACTTACCACGGGGAGTCTCAGGGAGAGTTGGGGGCGACATCCTCACTTTGGAAAATGAGGAAAGGACGTGCAGAATTTTCAACGGCACACGGATTGTTGTCTTTCCTCAGCGGAAAGCCTGCGTGGTTTTCTCATGGCCACATGGATCATCATTTATCATAATAACGAGCACTTATATACCACTTGGCAGCTTATAAAGGAATCAGGGCAGGTATTATTATCCTCTTTCACAGACGAGGAATGGAGACTGAGAAAGATGAAGTTCTCTGTCCAAATCACAGAGTGACAAACAGTAGAGCCGGCCCTGGAACTCACGGTCACGACTGCAGTTCTTAGGATGCTAACAGCCAGAGACAGGAGATGCGGTTTGCGGGCTGGGCTCTGGGGTTTCCTCTGGTTTAATCATCTACTTTGAGAGGGGTCACTGCCACCTTTTGCAACTTTGTGCTGCCTCCATGCCATCCTTATGCCCACATCCCCCCATTAGTAACATTTCCTACAACCTGCCTTCACTCCCCACTCTGGCATCTTGCCCCCTCATCGTAGGTCACAAGCCCCATAACCATGTTCCACCCACAAAGGAGCCGGAAGCGGCAGTGAAGTTGAGACTGGAGGTCCCAGAGAGCAGAACGCCCAGAGTGAGAGAAGGCTGCCTGAACAGGGGGAGTTTCCTGAAGAAGGTGGGGAGTCTCAAAAGAAAGAGCCAGAAAGGCACGAGAATGAAACAGAAGCTTGGTGAGACAACAAGACTAGCTTGGCTGGAGCTGGGGGACAGGTGACAGGGGAGAACTGAGCCAGGAGATGGGAGCAGAGGGGTCTTCAAAGTGGAAAATGAGACTTCTCCATCAGGATATCCCCCCCCCCCGAAACAGTGAAGTAATTAGTTAAGCAGATACATTGCTTCATTATTAAAAGGCACAGAAATAAAGGTTTAAACTCACCCGTAAGATTTCTTCAACACAGCTTGGATCGCTGGGAAGGCTTACCTAAAATAAAATAAAAAACAAACAAACAAACCTTAAGCACGATCTAGCTCTTCTCAGAGAAGCTCGTTGTACAATATTTTACAGCGCAGGAAAAACAGTAAAGAAAGCAAATACAGCTATCGATGTGGGTTTTTCCCCTAGTTAGTACAAAGCAGACAGTATCTGCTAGGGGCCAATTTTGTTTTACTTTCACGAAGCAGTCAGACCACAGTGGAAGGTGCAGAAAGACTGTAGAAAGGGTGACTCGTTCTGTCACTGATTTTCTGTGGGACGCTGGCCTCTCCTCCCCCGGTGCATCCAGGCTTTACTTTGCTCATCTATCCAAAGAAGGGGCTCGGCTTCCCCATCTTTAAGGCCTATCTGACCCACTGACAGAGTTTAATATATTATTCATAATTACACATTTTTAAAGATGAGGCTTATAGGAAACACCTGTATGATTAAGTTCTCTTTTAATTTCGGGGTCCAACCGGACGCCTACAATTCTTCTCCAAAACACTAAGGTTCAAACTCCCGTGTAGACCGCACGCTTGCCTTGGCACTCGGAGAGAAAGAATCTCACAAACATACAAAGCGAATCCAGTGAGCCGTCTTTCCAAGCGTGACATCTTCCCGATCTCCATAATCAGTGAAAGCAAGAAGCCCGACACCAAAGTGAGACACCAGCTGTAAAGCAGTGCCTGACGGGGGACTTGGGCACGGGACAACCCCCCGGGGAAAGGCCTGCCAGGCATGACGTCACTCGTGTGAATTACAGCACCACCCACCCCCCAACATCCCTCTCTCTTTCACACCTTCACCATTTGTCACCTTCCACTTCCCTCCAGTTCTGGTGAGGAGAACATCTGGTCGCTTTAATTCACTGCCTTGAAGGTGAAAGGTCAGCCCTGGAAAGGCGGCACTTCCACAGAGGCTATATGTCCCGACCTCTTGCAAGGGCAGTTAAGTGACAGCCCCATAGTTAGTCCGAAAGACTGAAGTATGAGCACACCCGTATTTGGGGAAAATGGAAAATATATGGCTCCAGTGTCCCTCGACCTTATAAAAATACATGCTATGACCATCAGTAAAGGAGCATGAAATCCCTACCGGGGGAGGCAGGCTGAGAAAGAGTCACCAATAATGAGGGGGCCGTCCGTCATCTGGGATGTTACACCTGTAACGCTGGAGGAATTATCGCCAGTGTCTCCGTTCGCCCTGACCAAAGTCCCAGTTTGGAGCGCAAATTATTCAGTTACCCTTCTCAGAACAATGCTATTCTAGTACCGGGTAGAGAGAACAGTAGAAGGAAAGACTGAAAAAGTGGGCCAGGCACACTTTCTAAAGGACCTTCGATATGGGTTTCCAACAGGGAACCACGGGTAGGTTGGCCCAGGACGGTTCATTCATTCATTCACGCAACACAAAGTTTTGAGGGCCAGGGACTGTGCCTCTAGGCTTATGAAAAGTAAGAGGAGAGACAGTTGCCTCCCTCATGGAGTTCGTAGACTCAGGAGGAAGGGGGATATGAGGAATCACAGAGTTAACGTACCACCGTGACTGCAGTAAGTGCCACAGACACCATCCCACAGACACTAGGTGTGCAAAATGAAAGTGTCCGTGTCCAAATAAGTGTGGGAAATGCTGCAATCCACCCCCCCACGAGCAAATCCACCATGCAAATTAAAGGCTCTGAGACACCTGTCTAACTGGTTTAATGCAACACTTTCCCAACTTTCTTGATCATTGAATTCTTGGGTTTTTAATTTTCGTGATTGTTGTTTCCCGATCAACGATTACCACCATCCCATAGAATGAGTGCTTGTAGAACACAGACTGGGTGATGCTGGTCTAACATACTACAGGATTCCAGAGCTCAAGTGATTAATCTTAACAGCAAATACGACCTCATTCCATTGCTCAGTGCTCCAGCAACTGTATCTTCCAAGGCAATCCTTGAACTTCTAACAAATAACCTCTGACAAAGGTCAACATGATTATAGCACAATTAGAGCTTCATTATCACTGTTGCCTCATATTAGTGTGTGCCATCTGGGCTCAACATGTATGTCCCGCTCTCATAAAGAGGGCTTGGCTCTCTTCCCCCCACCCCCCAACCCCCCGCCAAAAAATCCCCATAAGATTAATTTCTAAACTACAGAGAAACAAATATCAGCAACATGCAGGCAGCACAGACACTTGCCTGTGGGTCTATAAAGAGCTGGGTGGGAGTTTTGGCCTCTACCACTTGGGTAGGGCCCCTCTGAGTTCCAGTTTTCCCAACTGTACAATAAAGTAGAATAAAATAAAATCACCAGAATAATAACACTGCTCCTTTCGAATCTCACAGGGTTTCTGTTGTTCTTCTTACTGCTTCATTACAAAGTCTAGTCTTCTCGTCTCTTCGAGGCAACACCTGACTCACTCTTGCCAACTGCACATATCATTCCCACACCTGGTACTATAAACATCCGTTTCCTTATGGGGGAAGTGGTGTCAACATAGAAAGAGTTGTCGACTCTGGGGCTTTGCAGCAAATCTAATAATGACTTCTTGGGGTGCCTGGCACTCAGGATTGGGAAGGACTCTACAGACAAGGGCAGTGAAAGAAGTATGCATCCACAGCGAGTGCGCCGATTGCTTTTCTGTTTCAGAAAGTAGTGGAATCCAGCACTGGCATGGAGTCCCTAGTCCCGCAGACTCGTCTAGCCCTGTCCCACAGCTGTTGTCACCGCCGGGCAACTACATCTGAGAGGCAAATGCTTTTCCCCCTGCCCGTGCTTTTGAATTCACCAGCGAGCATTTCCTCTGTGCCTAGAATAGTGCTAGGCATGGGGGGGTTGGTGATACAAAGAGCTATGAGACTTGGCCTCTTTCTCTCGGAGTTAAACGTCTAGATGGGACGGCAAAACAAACAATTAGAAACCCACTGGGACATACATTGTAAGGTAGTCGTGACACGGGTAATGGGATCGCATTCACCGCCGACCGCCTATTCATCAGCTCTCGCATTTCTTTCTTTAGACAACAAATCCTGACTGAGCTCACACTGTGCTCAGGATGGTGCCAAGGGGGAGGGTTTGAAGACGCCGAAGACAACATAATTTCTGGCTTCCAGACTCCACGCAAATTGGGGAGACAAACATTTACACGGGGAACAGACAACATGGAACGGGAGGTTGGGCTTAGGTGTCGGGGAGAGGGGTACCTACCGGGTTCGCGGACAGAGCCATGTCCGACAGGAGCTCCCAGCCGCCGAGGTCCCCGCCGTAGTCCTCACTCCACATGGGAGTGGGAGGCCAGGGATCACCTGAGGCCACTTCAGTCTCTGAGCCCCCTGCAGAGCTGCGCGCCGGGGTCACTCTGCACACTGAAGACAGCTGCACTGAGGCTGGGGCTCGGCCCCAAAATTTTGCCCAGTGCCACTCTCCCCCACTTCTCTTTCTCTCTCTCTCTCGCGCACACACACACACACACACACCCCACTCTCAGTACTTCTGGAGGAGTCACTCAGACAGGTGGCAAAGGAGACTAACACTAGTGGTGACAGCGGGATTAGAACTGCTCAATTCCCGAGCCACCTTCTCCTTGCTTTCAATCCACTCTTGAGTATTCAGATAGTCCACAAAGTGCAAGTTAGCCACTCAGAGCCGCAGCGTCCTTCACGTCCCCCTCTCCGCCCCCTCCTCCCAGAGCAGACAGCAGGCTGCGCGCCGCATCGGGGGGGGGGGGCCTGTGCTCTCCCGCCTGGCCCCCGACGACCCTCTCATGTGGGGCACCGATGCTGTCCTCTGAGGGCCAGGCAAGGCAGGCTCACGGCGGGCAGGTGGCGAGTTGACTGAGAGCCCTCACAAGTGCCTGCCCTCTCTGCACGTGATGGTACCGCCTGCCACCCCATGCGGCCACAGAGAGACCATGCACGCATCATCTGCCTGGTGATAAACACATAATCTTAGGAGATAATCAGGGTGCCTTTAAATCATCAAATATTTAATTAACTGCAGCAACAATAAATGAATTAATTGCATAGGATGTTTTAATCATTCTAGAATTAATCAGTTTGGGGCATACTTCTTGGCGATTAGGGTAATACAACATATCAAAAATACCCTGATTGTGGCATTGAGAGACATAAGCAGTAGCTGGCACTAATAGAAAACACGGAGATTAATGTAAAACATTAAAAGAATAGTGATCATCACACGGTTAACCCGGGGGAGCTCAATGCGTGCCTCTGAGTGCATTATTATTAAGGGATTGCGAGAGAAGAAGGGTCATTTTCTTTTCTTTTTTTTTCCCCCTAAAATCACCCTGAGGTTGTCGTCCCACAATATCTGGCAATCAAAGCCCACCATTCCGGGCGTATTCCACCTTGACAAAGGCTTCACAAAGTAAAACTCAAAAATCCCAAGCTTAATTGCCAGCGGATGCTTGGATTCCCGTAACACCAAATACCACGCTAACGGCCCAGCCGAACAATATGCGTGACTGACAGAGATGGCTGATGCCTAACTAATTCCGTTTGTATTTTCATTAACAAATTGCCACATTTATCCCCCTGATTGATTGATGCGACATGGCACTACTAATAAAAGGAAAAGGCAGGTTATGATATTGTACTACCAAATGAGTCTCCCGTCTGTTAAAAATTTTGAATCCCCATGGCCGGTCATTTGTAAAGACAAGGGGCAGCAGCCTCAGAAGTTCTTAATTTGCATGTGCCTGGGGATCCCTTTCTCTCCCCACCTCATCCAGGGAGTCCCAGTTCTCCAATTTGGAAAACTGCAAACCCATTTCACGTCAGGATCCGTCAGTCCCTTGCTTCCTGCCTCACCTTAACCTGTCCCTACTCTAGTTGGTATTCATGAGTCTCTGATTAAACGGAAACAGTTAATATTACATAAGCTGCAGACAGAAGTCCTCAGGTAATATAACTTTAATCAAAACAAAAAAGATTTCACAACGGTTACGTGGTACAGCCAGCCAGCTCATCTTCCAATTTCTTTCTAATACAGCAAAAGTCCTGGGTGTCCAAAGAGTTGGAGTTTACTTTAAAATACTGCTTCAGGCCAATTTTTAAGGGAGTCACATGGCCAAAAGACCCCACGCAAAACAAGCTAACAGCCACCATTCCCTCTAAGAAAGGAAGGAACAAAAAGTAGAACAGGAAGATCAAAGGAATTTAATGTCCTTGCCATTTCACGCCAAGTACGAAAAATGACCCTTTGTCTAGAATCTTCCATGGAATTAGAACTAAAAAAGGAAGAGGACGCAAGCACATTGTATTTATTTGAGCAAATAAACGAGATAATTTGCTACATTTTCTGGGGGCACCAAAGGGGAGTGGAAAGAATACGGTCTTTGAAGGTGGACCGACTTGGATGTTAATCCCAGCTCTGATACTTAATTTGCTTTGTGAACTTGGGCAAGATACTTGAACTTCTCCGAGCCTCTGTTTCTCTATCTATATAAGGGAAGCAAAACGTGCATTTCTCGGAGTGTTGTGAGGCTGAGCTATACCTTAGCCTGATAGTGGGCGTGTCGTAAGCCCCCTCCCCAACTTTTATTCCGAGTTGCCGCTGAGGCCCTTGGCGAGGCGTCAGCACCTTGAGACGTGGGACCACTAAGGAGACAGTTTGGTCACCCTGTGAACTGGTCCCCGTGACATCTTGTGCTTGTCACTAATTATTAAATCCTGTGGAGGGGCCCGACGTATAAGGAGTCTCAGGCTGCTACTCCACCTGCTGGCTCTCCCTGAAGACGGCAAAGGAGGCTGGAGATGGAACTTGAGGGGGTAAGACAACAGAGAGACACGGGGGGCGGGGGGAGGTGGGAAGGGTGGGCGATGTGCTTCATTATGAGGACATCTCTTCACTGATTACATTAGGTATGGGCAAGGGCGGAATGCATATGCAGACAGGCCCATCATCAGCTCAGAGTACCTAATGGCAGATGGAATTTCAAGTGAAGAGTACTTAATTCACTGGGCTCTGAATAGCCATTAGCTCACTGTTCATTTATTTGGTGTAATGACTAGTTTCTATAGAAGAGTGAGCTATAAATGGGCAGTGGGCTTCTATCGTCTTAAAGAAAACTAAGGAAAAGGCACACATCTAGAAAGATGACCATAAGAAACCAAGAGCCCACCTGGAAGCGCCCCTCATTCCTCTGGTCACCTGGGCTGGCAGCGAGGTCATTCCGGCCGCTGCCACCGTTGCCGCTGTCCACGCCCACGCCCAGGCCATGTGGTCTCTGCGGCCCAGGGGGCTCCAGGGCCAGACCTCCTACTTACACATTCTCTACGCTTTGCACCTCGATTCCTTAATTGTGCTGCTCACACTTAAGGTGCACGCTCCTACTTCTCTTTGCCAGCCTCCCAGTCTCTGGCCCAACTTGCTTGCCCCTTCCTGCCTGTCTGCTCTCAGTGCCTGCCTGTAACCCATAGACCTTCTAGCCATGGCCCCTTCCTTTTGAGATTCCTAGCCACGCATCCCACTTCTCAGGGCCCGTGGGATACCCATTTCTGTCCTGTCTAGCGTCCTGGGGCATTGCAACCAGGAACCATTTAAAATTTAACTCTTGATTCCACCAAATCCCTACTTACTGCACTGCCATTAACGTTAGTGGCTGAATTGTGTGCAGGGCCGTAATCTCTTCCAGTAAAAGAGGATACCGTCACACTACAGATGTATGAACTGGGGTGAAGTTAGGCAACTTCTGAACTCAGTCAGTAGCCATTGTGAACAAGGCCAACATGCGTGAGCTACGTCTGCCAAGAAGACATACCAACAAGCAAGTTCACTTTTGAATTTTGTTGTTTACAGAGTAAACATTAAGGGTTTTCAGAGTTTTTGGATGCTCCTAACCGCTCCGTGATCACAGCAAAGTCTCATGGTATCCAGCAATCAAACCACTGCAAAGCAGCAACCTCGCTTTCAGCTGTGATCTTATAAGGCAGTGAAAGGAAAACATACCGACAGGAAACAGTTTCATATCCAAGTTCTACCACTAATTAGCTGTGTGCTTTGGGACAGTTCACTTCATCTCTCTCCAGCCTATACGACAAAGGCATGGGACTATATCACAAGTTCCTAGTGTTTTGTATTTCACGTGACGTTACAAAAATAACAGGATTACCGACTTTTGGCTTTGCCCCGAAAGCACATTACAAAAACAATATCCAAAAGGTAGGAAGGGCGCAATCTCTGAAAAAAGGATAGTATCAAACACACTCACACATACCATTGTTCTAACAGTTTCCGTTTGGCCACGGAGCAACCTTCGTCTTGGACTGGTTGCCAGGTGAGATGATCTCTGGGGTATCTTTTGAGTTTTATAGTTGTATTCACCTCCGATTTTATTCTATTATATTACATATATTTTATTCTACATAGTAGTACACTTCTCAACATTCAATTCTCTATCTCTTATCCATGGATTATTTTCTCCATGGATCACTGATGCTAATTGTCAAATTCCAGTCACATTTTCTCTTCCCCTGCTGATGGTTGTTAAAAGCAGGGGAAAGGCAAACTAAGTTTCGGACCAATCAACACAGACATAATTAAGAAGGCAACGCTTATGTAATATAGTCATATAGTACCCGCAGCCCACACATCCTATCGGGCTGATCCGTGAAACCGAACCTGAAGACCATTTACAAGAGACCATTTACAGTCTCTTTTGCTAGGGGTCCACATGACCGAAAGCATTAGCATATTATCTATCACATGCCACGTATTGGAAAGCCAAACATGAACTCTTAGGAGGGGCTAGGGAGGCATCGGGGAAAATCAGGTAAGCACAGTGTCCCAGACCCTGGAGAAGAAAGTACTTCAAGGAGAAAGCGGTCATTGAGTAAGATAAGGATGCAGACTTGGCCATTGGGTTTGGCAAAGTCTAGGTCATGGGCAACCTTGGTCAGAGCTGTTTCAGTGCATGCTGTGGGCGCAAAGCTGACTGGAATGTGTTGAGGAGGGAACGGGGGGTGGAAGGAGAGAGAGAATAATCGATTCCTCCCGTGAAAGGGAGCAAAGAAATGGGGGGAGAGGAAGTTGGGATGTGGGCCAGATGCTGTGCTTCCTTTGTTTTGTTTTAAGAGGGATGATATGAAGGCATTTTATGTACCAATGAGTGGAGAGGGGGAAAGTGTTGCAAAAGAGAAAGCAGATGGCGGTGAAAGCAAAGTCCCCGAGGAGGAGAGAGCGCATCAGGACCCAACTGGAGAGGATGGCCTGAAGTAGGAGCATGGACCCTTCCGGACGCTTCCTCCATTGTAACAGGAGGGAAGGCAGAGTGTCTAGATACATAAGCAGTTGGGTTGGACTGAGAAGATGGGGCCGTGTTTGACCGTATCTATTTTTCTCTATGCGGTATGTCACAAGGTCATCAGCTAAGAACGGGAGGTGGTTATTGGAAAGGCAAAGGAAAAGGAAAGGTGGGAAACAGTTGTGCTGGAGAACAGGAACGTGGATTTGCTAGGCAAGTCTAACCGCACTATCTGGCAAGGTTTCAGGGAGAGAGAGAAAGAGCTAGCTAGCTACGCGTGAAACACAGGGGATGCGGTGGGGATCCCGAGGAGTATGGAGATAACGGAAGGAGGAGGCCAGGGAGAAGGGGGGAGCCGCAGGCCAAGTAGCTCGGGTGATTTAGGAGGAGGTGACACTCTTCTGCCCACTATGAGTACTGCCCTTTCCAACACTGATTAGCTAATTACCCACAGTTCATGGTTCTCCAACTGCTCTAATCTGTGAGAGGCTCTGTTCTGCATGAAACAGAGAGCCCAGGAGCAGGAGTAATGATTTTCTGGGACCCCACAGTGGCGAAGCCCATAATATAACCCAGAAGGCCAGATGAAATTAAGCCCAGGGCCAAATATGGCCACGGGGTTTGAGGATCTCCTCTCTGGGGCTAAATGAATTCAACTCTGTCTCGAGGGAAGCAGAGCACTCGATTAACCCATAGCCTCCTGAGAGAGATCATTCCCATAGAACACTGGAAAGGAGTTTCCAAATTGGTTAAAGATGAGCTATTTTAAATTAAGAAAATATTTTGTATTTAAGCAAACGCTTTCCACGTTTACCATGTGATCGTTGGCGTGAAACGTTTTAAAACATGATTATCTTTTATAATACACCTGGATTGATAAGGACCCCCTCTTTGGGGCAAAAAATGAAGTAGGGGCTCAGATTTTTCTGGCAGCTTCTGAAGACATTGCCACAGGCATCTTATGGGGTCTTCAGTTAAGCGCTGTAACCCCATTTACAGAAGGACCTTTTAAATACCTACCTTGGGCTCATGTTTTTTCAAAAAACTTTTGGAAAATGAAGGTCTCTCCTTGACACTCACAATCCCTTGCCCTAAAGACACCACTTCGGTCTCCTAACTACATAGCTAATGATTCAAATGTCTGCTCTCAAATGAGAAACCCAGATTTCAGTGTGATTTTCCTCTAGTGAAATTTTCCTTAAAGCAACATCAGCACAGCCGAGTTTACAAGCCGTCCCTGTACATGTGCTCAATAAAAATGTGGCAACAGAATACACTTGACAGAAAGTGGCTCCACTTTCAGACTAACCTCTAATGAACTCGGTGCCTTCTTGACTCTCTAACGCCTGCACTTGGGACTGTCTTAATTGCCAGCGGATGACGCCGTCATTCCACAGAAAAAGTTAGAGCTGCTCTTCTCTCCGACAGTGATGATCCCGGAGTACAAACCGCGCGCCTGGGAGCTGAGTCCTTGCCAGTTCCCCTATTATTTATAACTCTAATTAAAACACTTTTATCTATTAATGCCAAGTGACACTGCTAAATATATTCAGGGAAGTTTGCATTTTTTTCCCCATACTTCTGAAATCTCTTAGATCTGCGCCCGCTTACATGTGGTTTCACTGCTCGCTAAAATGAAATAGCTAAGAATAACTCACTTCCATTAGATTTATAAATCTCATTAATTAATTCTACATCTCCAATGGTGTAGAGACCAAACTCAAACGCAAGATCTAATTAAAGAGAAGTAAAAAAAAAATGTTAAGAAACAACATTGAGATTGAAACACAGAAGTAACTGTTTAGCCCCAAATTAATGAGGCGTTATGCTAAGCAAGCATGTCCATTAATCCCTAATGAGGATTTTAAACACATTAAAACTTCCTAATACAAAATGTTTGCCTTCCTTTTATCCAATAACAAATAAGCCAATAATTTTCTGGCTCTAAATGACACTATTAACTGTCACGGCATGTTTTATTTGACAAACCCTCCATTCAAATACTGTAAAACCAATTAATTTGCCTGCTGTGAAATGTGTTTCTTGATAGCTTTTATGTGATTTTTTTTTCTTCTCAAAGAAATGTAAATAGGAGGTCAATGTAGGTGCCTGATTTTGCTTTAAAAAATATGCCACACTAGCTATAGGTTGCCTACCCTGTTTGCAATTCAAATGAATTGAAAGACAACCTCCATTTTCAGGTCACAATTGCAAATTGGTCTCCCGATAAGCAAACTGTGTCAGAGTAATAGTTTGATTACCATGAAGATGGTCTCCTATTTGAGAACAGAGAGTTGGCAAAATCACCACGCTGTTTGATTATAGATAACGATCCGCGATCGTGGCCCTTCCCCCAAATGCACCTGCACGTGCGTCCGGGAAACTGCTCTCTAAAACTGGAGTTTACTCCCGATGCTTTTCTTTGAAAACACCACGACTGGTTACACTTTTTTGTTGGCAGCAAAATCAATACAACAAATACAAGAAGCCTCCTGTTTCTTAAACTTCCCCTGGGCCTTACTTAGTATCTCCAGTTAGCTTGAGAGATGGCCCCAAGGCCCCATCTTCCCAGCATTTATGGGACACTCTGAAACATTTGGCTCATGGAAGGGCATGGCACTTTTCCAGAAAATCACTCTGTGAACACAGACCCTTGACACGGCGTCATAAAGTAAGGGTCGGTGGCATTAAGTGTGGGCCTGCTCCGTGGCGCATCGTGAGCCCATCGCGTTAATACGCCGAACACCAAAGAGGAAGTGATGCATGATGTACCACGGTTTATGGAGCCTGACAGTTTATGCCAATTAACGTGGACGGCATATGCATGGCACCAATGATCTTAGCTTGTCTCACATGTGCGTGAAAACCAGGAACTGGTTATTTCTTAGCTGTGAAAGTATGCAGGATAAACAGACACCTGGCAGCTATTTATAATTCCAGGTACAATTACCACACATGACTGACACGAATAAAATACCCTCAGGGAAATAACCACACTTACCCCTGTTCATGCTAAGAAAACGGTCCCCCCACCAAAAAAAAAAAAAAAGAAAGAAAGAAAGAAAGGACTAAATGTCCGCAGGGGGCATATACACTAGGTGAGCATACAGGACCTACATGCCTAAAATGAGTAACAACGGTGGCGATTAGCACACATTTTCTGATCCCTGAATCAGGCACACGGGCACGAGGATTTTTCTTTGGGTGAGTATGAGAGCCAGTTTGGGTGGCATGCCTTGGATGACCAAACATGCGAACTTCCAGAACATCTTATACAGGGAGAATGAAGGTGATTATTTCACATCGGGACTACCCTAGAAATCCCAGACTGTGTGCCAAAGCTGCTTTTCAAAAGATAGATGTGGGGCACCTGGCTGGCTCACCTGGTGGAGCATGCAACACTTGATCTCAGGGTTTTAAGTTCGAGCCCTACATTGGCTGCAGAGATCACTTAAAAAGAAAATCTCTAAAAAATAATAAAAAGACAGCTGAATGGCTTTGACTATAATTTCAACGGAAAGTCACAGAAGGGAAAACTGTCCGTGGATCTGGGGTGGTCAGGCGAGGAAATGAGACTTGACCTTAACTTTGAATAAGAGAACAGACTTGATCAGGTAGTGACTATGGCACTGTACGACTTTTGGCAAGTCACAGCTTCTCCAGGTATAAAACAAAGGGGCCGGCCTAGAATCCAGTCTTTAAAGCGACTCCAAACCATGAAAACAAGTCACTCGGTCTGTGGTCCAAAGCGAATTAATTTCAAAACTTCAACTTGTGCTCATCAGCTGATCTCGAATTAGCAGAAGTCTCCAATCTAGTGGCGCCTGGCTGGCTCAGCTGGAAGAGCAAGCAACTCTTGATCTCGGGGCTGTGAGTTCGAGCCCCATATTGGGTACAGGGATTACTTAAAATAAATAAATAAAATTTAAAAAAAACAGTATTATATTAAAAAAGAAGTCTCCAATCTGAAGTTAAGAGCTTTCAATTTCAAAGGTAGAGAGCCCACATGATCTACAGAAGTAAAATTGTCAGGCCATTCCGGAAATATTTTCAAGATGGCAACAGACACACAATATGCATTAGAACTCCAGTGGAAGCATTTAAAACGTGAACAGTTTGATTTTTATGATCAGGGAGACCACAACAACAATTAGATGTCACTTTCAAAAATAACACGCTGGCCCCAAAGCAAAGTGTGTCGATCACGTGAGATCCTCTCGTTGAGTTGGAGGTTACTGTTAAATGGTACTGAAAGTATAATCTGTACTTGGCAAAGTCAATACACTTGAAGCCAAAACATGTAGAAATGGCTCTGTTTGAAAAGATCATTTTGAAAAATCCCGTAATAGTTCCTAAACCTTCCTTTTTTAATCAAGATTTGGGAATGTACTGAGACCACCAGACATCGAGTGTGCTTGCGACCTTTTCGACTGTCAGACCAGGCAGATTTTGATCTCACGCAAATCAACCCAGAGCCTCAAAGGTGCAGTGCCGGAGCATGAATCCATTTCGCTAGACAGTCATTGAAATTATAATTCAAAGTTCAACTTACTTTCGCATTTTCCACTGCAATACTTTTGGCAGCCCAGGGCAGAAAGTCGAAACCTGGTTTCCAATGGAGACCACTTCTGGTGGTTTCTAAATGTTGGCAGCAAGAATTCCTTCTTGTCAAAGAGATCAGCAGTCACTGGCTTTCATTAATTTACTTTCAATGACTGCTGCTCACTCCGAGGAAGCCTTTCTTTACCTAAGGATGTTGACCTGCTGTTGGACCCCATCAGAAGCAGACACGAAGAGACACTGATATATTAGGAGATGGGGAGATCCCTCCAGTGGCCTCCACAGAACCCACAACTTCCATTTATTCTCACTGACGCCACGAGCACAAAAAACAAGATTTGTGGTGAAGACGTATAGCTGGAATCTATAAAAGCTCCCAACTCAAGATAAATAAACTCACCGATATATATTACGCCATAAAGTGTTATTTGACAATATTTGGAATCGGTTTTAAGGGCATCCTTCATTCAAATGGATTACCATAAAGAAGAGGGACTTTTTAAATCTAAAATAACATACCAATGCAAACGATGCAATTACTGATACTTAGTGTGCATTTAGTTGTGCACCCAACAGGCTCTGGGCTGAGGGCATACTATAAATAAAAATTTATTGTGATCACACTAATCCTGAAATTATCTAGCTTCGCACTTAGGTATACCTATAAAATCCATTTCATTAATTTCTAAATGTTTTGCCTTTGTTTTACAATTTGAGCTCAAAAGGCAAGCATGACACCTTATCAGGATGCTAGTAGCTTTATAAGTGGCCTCAAACATCTATTTTGTAATGATAAGCTTTCCAATTAGCATTTTCAAGATTGTCAGCTTCTCTTCTCTATAAATGATAATCTAACCCCAAGTGAGATCTCCTAAATCCTTAATGTGAAGATATTAACCCCTTCATTCAAAATGCTAAGAACAGCACCCTTGGGGCATATGAAAACAACAGGGAGGAGGGCATTTACAGGAGGGCGATATGAGGAATATCTTCTACCAGTACTGCTAGAAGGACCAATGTGAGCAAATAATGCCCTGGAGGTTTAGTGTCCTCGTGCACACTCGTCCCTCTGGCTTCCCTGCATCATTTCGTGCTGCTGATCTGCCAACACAGATTTACAGAGTTCCCACCAAAGCCACAGGAATTCAGGAGCCAAGTTCAGGTACCGCAATGAAGGTTCCCCTCTGGGATGAGAGGATACTTCTCTCTGTTACGGGGCAAATAATGTTTATCGCCAATTCCAAACCATCAACATAAAAGGAAAAACAATCCACTGATGGTCTAGAAAGAGACCTATGAAATGGCATGGTGAAGACTTGAGAGCAGAAGAGAGCATCTGGAAGGTACATCACCTGTACAATCATGGATCAGAGCCCACGCTTTGAAGCACACCTGCTGTTGTCATTGCTACACCAGGTTGCTCCCCCAGCCAGGCCTCCAAAGTTGCCGAGTATGGACGCCTCAGGTTCAACACTGAGCGGCCTAGCGCCTTGCCAGTCTACTTCGCTCTTCCTTTAGCTTCTGTTCCTTGACCATTTTACACCCAATGGAAGGAAATTCCCACAGGTTCACCGGCAGTCCAAATATGCTGTGAAATCTGTCTTCCCAGGAACACTCACAGTCAACATTGATTTTAGAAGCCATGAGTTTGGGGCAAAATGGTTACTTGAATAAGATGGGCACTCTGAAAAAGGACAGCCCCTGACAGCCCTTACACGTATGGCAGAGGGGCCCAAAGCCTTCAAATTCTCACCATGATCTACCAAATCTGCGGGAGGGCAGGGAGGAGAAGGACCAGGTAATAAATGAAATAATTCTCTAATGACGAGTGTGCCATCTGTCACATGCAGACTGAATTCTCGATGGAATGCTTTTTATGGCTTGTCCAGTAACGGACACATTCACCTCACGATATACTCTTGGCAGAGAAAGGACCCCAAAGGAGCGTGGGTTATATGCTCCAACCTTCTAACATGTGGCCCATTTTAAAGCTAAGAATTAGGGGCGCCTGGGTGGCTCAGTCGGTTAAGCGTCTGACTTCAGCTCAGGTCATGATCTCGTGGTTTGTTGAGTTCGAGCCCCGCGTCGGGCTCTGTGCCGACAGCTCAGAGCCTGGGGCCTGCTTCGGATTCTGTGTCTCCCTGTCTCTCTGCCCCTTCCCTGCTCACACTCCATCTCTCTCTGTCTCTGTCTCTGTCTCTCTCTCTCTCTCTCTCTCCCTCAAAAATAAATAGACATTAAAAAAATTAAAGCTAAGATGCAACAAAGTGCAGAGAGGTAAAAGAGTTTGCCCAAGGTCACACAGCCATGTGAATGGAAGGACTGGGACTACATTCTGGTCCATGTGACTGAAAAGGCCAAGTGTTTGTAATCCTATTATATAACCACTACTTACATAATCCCCATGACAGGGGACTCACTACCTTATGATTCCATCTCATTCGATTCAAGTCGCTTCGATTAAATTAAAGCTTCTTCTGGAAGATCTAATTGATTTTTCTACATGGTCTCCTCTGTATTCTATTGGGAAGTGGTGGGGGGGCAGGGCGGGGGAGGAGAGAGTTGTGCCGACCTTACCCCCACAAAACAGTATCTAAATGGAGTTCAAAAAATCTTCAGAACATTTTAAACGTTAAATAGCGTGACACCATGGTGCTTGTTCAGACTCTGATGCAAGACACGCGAGAAAGCCATGCGCGGGCCACAAGACACATAAAAGAGAGGCTGCGTCTGGCACTTTTGTCTATGCTTACACCCTAGTCCCAGGCAGTGTGGGCCCCGCCCTCCCCCACCTTCACCGTCAAAGGCTGGGTCATCCAAAGTCAGAATCCAGCTTTGCCCAGAGCCAGGTGCCTTAGGCAATAGGGGAAAGCTCCTACTTAGATTCTCTGGCTCTCAGGGCATTGGGGTCACGGCCATTGCCTTGGCTTCCGTAGCACCACGTTCGGTCTAAACAACTGAGCGAGTCAAAGTAAAGAGACAGGAAATTGGAAGTGTCGAGAAGGGAAGGTTAGATGAATAAACCCATTTTGTAAATTTTGATTTACGTGCACAAAATAATGGTATTTGTTCATTTCGGGAGCAACATGCAATTTCTGGAGCAGCTGCAAAGGCCCCACTTCTGTAAATGATCCTTCTCATGCCTACATCATAGTGTTGTCATGGAGATTAAGTAAGATAAAGGACAGGCCTGGCCCATTGTAAGTGCTCAACAAGCATTTCTGTGAACAGTCAGCATTTCTGTGCCCATTTTAACACGAAACCTATGAGGAACCTATGGCCTAATAGCAACCTCCAGGCCTAGTCGATCAGTTGGTGACAGCTGCCCTCAAGGCACACTGAATGCTACCTGCAGACCATCCCGGCAGTGGCGTCTCACGTAATTATTTTCCCAGCTGAGTGCTTAACAGTATACTGAGTTAATGGTAAGGTGCAGAAACGCAAACTAGATGTTAACAAAACCTATGATGTAGGCGTTATTATCCCCATTTTATAAATGATGAAAGTGAGGTTCAGAGAGGCTAAGTAATTTGCCCAAGGTCACACAGCTAATAGGCGATAAAGCCAAGACAGACAACCATGTCTGTCTGACTTCAAACCTGTGCTCTTAACCACTGCATGCG
This sequence comes from Panthera uncia, assembly GCF_023721935.1. Taxonomy (NCBI): domain Eukaryota; kingdom Metazoa; phylum Chordata; class Mammalia; order Carnivora; family Felidae; genus Panthera; species Panthera uncia. Next base: position 117,228,089 of record NC_064817.1, on the reverse strand, counting down.
AACAAAATTATATTACCAAAATGGAAGGTATGCAGCAGCCCTTATTAAAACTGTGTTCATTGTTTTCACTTTGCAAAACTCCTTCGCTGTACCAGTATAACATAATGTAGTGAACATACAAGTTGCCGTTCCATAAGCACAATTTTTCCATTGTTCTGACGAGCATAAGGTTACGGATGCCCAGCTCTGTAGGATAAACAAGGTATCATGATGATTTCTTCACATTCACAACTACTATGGCCAATTTAATTGCTTCAAATCAATGTATACAGAGTACAATGTGTAGTTCAATGGGCTATGTCAAAGGATCTCAAAGAGAAGCTGATTAAAACGGCCATGAGAGGATTTGGTGGCATTTTTTCTTTATCTAACAAATTTTCTTTATCTAAAAAATTACATCAAACCAGAAGGTAAGATTATGTTGAGCCTGTTGAAGAAAGACAAGTCATTAAGGAGCGAAAGTTTTAAAAAACAAATTGAATTGCCCTGCTGTGGATTTCTGAAGTTGAGACTTCAGTGTTTCTCTCTGCAAATGTGAAATACGTAGGCGAGTATACATAGAATACATATACATTGGCCCACAACCGATAATCTAACGGCAAAATGGGAATGTCAAAGCCTAATTTTTCAAAGGCTGCATTTCTCACAAATTCTCTCTAATGGGCTCACTACTTGTTTGTTTATTTGGTTAGACTCTAATCACAGCAAATCTACTCTCTCCGGTATTATCATGACCAGAAGCTTTTGAAGTGAAAAACTTTGTGGTCTGATCAAGTTTGAAATGCTCCTTTGACCTTGATCATGCCAAGCTGACCCTTTGACGACCAGCTCCACTGTCTGGTCAAGGCAATGTATCAACAGACTTATATTTCCATCTCTCTGTTTCCAGAGCTGTAGTTTGAACAAGAACTAGATCTCAGAATCAGCCTGCCTGCTTCTACCAACAACAGAGAGGGAAGTTTTGAAATGTATGGTTTAACCGAGGGAGGATGGGGTGGCCAATGGGAAAGAACCTTGTAGCTGAGGTCAGAAGTCCCTGGTTCTACTCTTCTCTCTGGGTCTCTCACCTGCGAAATGAAGAAACAGGAAGAGAACGTATCCTGGATTTTACAGGGCTCCCCCAGTCAGTGCTGGGACTGGTGATCAAATGAAATGGCCGTGCTGAAATTAATAAGACTGAGAGTAAGTCATTTTGTAATAATCTACAAGGAATGATTCCTTTTAGGAAGATGAGTTACACTTTCATCCAGAACACACGGTAAGGGTTGGACTCTCAAGCCTTCCTCATTTTGTCAGGACAACAGTTGACAGCTTCAAACCATATCATCTGAACCATCCTTCACTATTTACTCTGGCAGCTGGGGCCCATTTTTCATCCGGTGTGTGTCTTTGGTGAATCACTTCTGTTCTTCGGGCCAAAGACGCCTTGCTATGAAATGAAGGGGTCTGATCCTCTCCATGGTCTATACTGTACAAGAGGCTGTATCTATATAACTACTATTCCCAAGGCCTCCTGGACTCTTAGGGTGAAATAATCACCTTCGGCAATAACCAGACCTTCGGTCCTAACTCAGGACATTGATCCCGTGGGGATGGTGGTATGCTCAGCAAGCGGATAAGATGGAACTATAGAAAACCCAATCCCACCATCCTTCCACAGCATCAAGTTCCACTCACGTTCTGGGGTCTAGCTAAGGGATGTGGAACTGGATTCTTCATCGGCTGAGATAAGGCAGGGGCACAGATTTTTAGAAAACCGTTGGGGCGCCCGGGGGGCTCAGTCGGTTGAACGTCCAACTTCGGCTCAGGTCATGATCTCGCGGTCTGTGAGTTAGAACCCCGCGTCGGGCTCTGTGCCGACAGCTCAGAGCCTGAGCCTGCTTCGGATTCTGCCTCTCCTCCTCCCTCGGCCCCTCCCCTGCTCATGCTCTGTCTCTCTCTGTCTGTCAATAATACATAAACATGAAAAAAAAAAAAAAAAGGAAAATCGACCAACTGCATCTCTGCAAAGGCAACATGTTCTTAGGACACACTTTAAAGCAATTGAAAACCAAATAATCATTTCAAGAGATGACAGACAATCACACTCTTCAGTAGTTCGGGTGGGAAATATACCATCAGAGCTACTAAATTCATAAAGAAATTAATGCCTCCAGGAGTATCACTTCTCCCTAGAACATATGCCAGTGGGCGTCACTTAGTTCGGCCTCTTTGCTAAATATGCAGTAAGTTGTATACACGAGCATGATAATCTGGGCAAACGTACATGTGCCACACGAACAACACTTGCAAATGATGCCCATAAATTGTTTTAATGCATGTAAAAGAAAAAAAAAAAACCCAGAGTACACATAACAGCTTCAAACCCAAAACTGATGTAAATCAGTTTTTAAAAACCCTACCGAGTAATAGGTGAGTCGTGTGCTCTGTGGGGCCCTGCAGGGCTCTGCCTTCACAGCAACTAGCCCTCAGACTGCAGAATAGAAGGGATGGGACTTACTGGGAGCAGTGCAGCAGCGGAAACAAAGAGGGCCTCATTACCATGCGAGGCACAACAGCCTTCAGATGTGACGAGAAACGTGACTGCATGACAAACCGGGCCTGGGGAAATTTCAAAATACGACCACCCAAGCATGCAGAAGAGGGTGGCGTGAACAGGGGCAGGACAGTGGGAACGTGGGTCGACTCTGCACAGAGCATGCTGGTTTAGGCCGCAGATATAAATAGCCCGGGCCCTGTGGGCCCTGCAATCACACAGAGTTTATATTAATAGGGATCCACGCAGACACAGTTCCTGATATGTGGCTTTGTGGAACTGCTGAAAACAGAAAACCTAATGGAAGTACATGCTTCATTTTTATTGCATTAGGCCATTTAGTATGCATTTTACACACAATTCTATAGCGCTTTACAGTGAGTATGAAACCAATCGCTGCCCGTGGATAATTCTAACCAAAGATAAACGATCACTGAAGTCCCTCTCCCGGCCCCAAATGATTTTTCCACGCAGTCTAAACTGGGCACAACTTTCGGGTAACACGAGTGACGTTTCACCATCCACCAAGAAGGCGCACATTAGAACCTGGAAGCTGAAACCTAACAAAGTACCCTTATCTGAAATATGGACTTTCTTCTTCCACCAAATGCGCCACTATATCTTTAGAGGTGTCTGCTACAGTTCTAGAAGGGCAAGATTAACTGAGAAAGAGAGTTTGCAAATTCCTCTGCTCGGATCAATACTATTCCCCAGCTCTAGAGTCTCTTTATTGATGACAATCTCTTTCATTGCAGTGATTAGAGATTCGGCATCTTTTAATCACCTTTGACATGACAACTACACGTATCTATATCTCTGTGATTTACAGCAATTGATACGGGGTTAAAAATCGGTGATTATGAGGTTGGCTTTTTGGTGTTACTGATTTTCCGATCTGTTTCAACCAAATAGCAAATAACGCACATTGAGCCATTGTTGCGGTGTTGACACAAGCAGGCAAAGGGAAATATGGGTTTGATTTTGACACTCCTATGCTAATGAATCGAGCCTATAATGAAGAACAATGTCAACATGAACTTCCAATTTTCCTTCGCTCAAAAGAAGTACCTCTCTTCTGTTTCCTCACTACTGGGCATTGTGGCCAATCATAGGTAACCCACTGTTGTTACTGGGAGGTTGTTATTGGGAGGTTGTTATTGGGAGGTTCAACATTTTTGAAATTTAGTAGACACATTTCAGTTTGGGGTGATAATGAAACAGCTTTGCCTATCCACAAATTAAATATCACGTCTCAAAGAGGCAGCTTGGACTACACACACACACACACACACACACACACACACACACATGTTGACTGTTGTTCAAAAAACGGATTCAGAAACTTGACTAACTTTTCACTCCATTCCATACCAGTGCACGAGTCCCTTTCCATGATATATGGACTGGGTACAAAATCATGAAATGCTATCAAAGAGTGACCATCTTAACAAAGAAGTCAAAAACCTAATTCTGGCCAACAGTGGTGACTGGACACCTATGTTTCAGTCATCCCTTCATATGGTTCTTCATTCACTCATTCAGCAAACATTTGTGAGCAACAATCATCTTTGACTGAGCATGTATTATGTGCAGGTATTTTGCATATATATATTTAGACTGGCTAAGTGGCCCACGGATAGAGAGAAACAAGATTAGAACCCAGGCTCCTTGGTCTCCACCACATTGGGCCCATTGCTCCTTCCACTGAGGTCCAGGCACAGCCCCAGACAATGCTTCAAAGACCAGCAAAACATAAGCCCTATCGTTAATGATCATTACCATGGGTTAAATTGTCTCCCCCCCAAATTCATGTTGAGGTCATAACCCCCAGTACCTCAGAATATGACCTTATTTGGTGATGGGGTCTTTCCAGATATCATCAAGTCAAAATGAGGTCGATTGTGGTGGGTCCCGATCCGGTACGACCGGTGTCCTTACACAGGCCTAACTCGGAGAGTGCCGTTTGCAATAAAGTGAGTGTCACGGTAAAGCGGGTCGAGTGAATTTTTTTGGTTTCTCGGTGTGTATAAAAGTTATGTTTACACTATACTGTAGTCTGTAAAGTCTACAATAGCATTATGTCTAAAAAGCAGTGTACATACCTTACATAAAAATACTTTATTGCTAAAAAATGCTAACCATAATCTGAGCTTTCAGTGAGGCATAATCACTACGTACAGATCACCATAACAAATACAATACTAATGACGAGGCTTGAAATAGTGTGCAAATTACCAAAATGTGACCCAGAGACACAAAGGGAGCAAACGCCGTTGGAAAACTGGCACCGATACACCTGCTCAATGCAGTGTTGCTACCAACCTCGGATTTGTTAAAAAAAGAGAAAAAAAAAACTATCTGCAAAGGGCAATAAAATGAAGCATGGTTGTAAACGTGAAATTTGGACAAAGACATAGGAGGAAGAGCCTGTGAAGACCCACTGATAAGACAGCCGTCCCTACCTGGAACAGATCCCCATCACAGCCCTCAGAAGAAATCACCCACACCTTGACCTCAGATGATGGGACCGTACGTTTCTGTTGTTTACATCACCTTGTTTGTGGTGCTTTGCCACAGCAGCCTTCGCAAATTAATTCAGCCATTTCGTCTAGTTGGTGGGATAAGACAAAGACACGAATGCCTACCCTACGAGGCTGACTACAGAAAATGACAAAAGGAACGTACGAACAATGTTCGGTGGCAGGGGGGACAGTGTTAATTGCCGGGGGGAGGGGAGAAGGCGACAGCACTGTGGGGTTAATTTCCCATATTTATAGATTAAACTGACAATAGAAATAATAACCGCAATAACAATAATGGTAATAATGTTACAAATTATAGTCACATTGACTAAGTCCTTAACATGTGCTAGGCACTGCGCCGAATGCCCGGCAAGGATTATCTCATTTAATCCTCACAGCGATCCTGTGAGGTGAGTTCTAGCATTATCCCTATGTTCCACTGGGCACCTGCCAGCCCACAAACTCAGGTATGCAGCTGGTCACTTCTGTTCCCCACACAGCTGTGGTGAAGAATGCGCCTCTTCTGCCACACCAAGTCCACACTCGGGTGGGCTCCCCTGCCCCTATCCTCAGTGTTCCCTAAAAAGGTCCTCCCGCGTTGCTCACAGACTGATTTGTCTTCCGTGTAGTCCTTTGTCCTTTGGCACCGGGCTCACAAGCCAGCGCTAAGTAATTTTTTACAGCTGACCCACCTTCCTTACAGCAGGGACGGTACGTAAAGATCCTCATAAGAGAGCCTGCTCCTTAGAGCTAGGCTTACAGGGCACAAAGTCAAAACAATAAGTACACGTTGAATGCTAAAGGGCCCGAGCTGCAATGCACATGACGAATGTGCAGCCTGGGAGTCCTGCATTCCGTGTCCAAGTGGGTCTATGCTTACCCAAGTCCATAAACGTCTATCCAACTCATCCTCTCTTCCTTCCCTCCTGAGCACAAGAGCTCCAGATCATCAAACACATACTTGGCGGTGAATACTCATTTTTAAATTTACCAACTGTGTTATGAAACTAACAGATGGTCGTGACAATAACAGAAACCTATAGCTAATGCTGACCATATCTTTCCAAACAGAGTAGAATTTATCATCTCACAGGTGTGTGTGGGGTGGGGGGAAGGGGAGAGGGAGAGGGAGAGGGCGAGGGCGAGGGAGAGGGCGAGGGCGAGGGAGAGGAGTATATTTGCAGTGTAATTCTTACCAACTTCATTCAGTTATCAGGCAGAGTTCCTACATATAATGTGTTTAATTCCATCAAAGTCCTTCTATGAACTGAGCACCCTGCTAGGTGCTAAAACACGAAGCATTTGTGGAATGGGTTCTTAACCTGGGATCCATAATGGACTGAAGGGGATCTGAAATCGTACAGAACATTTTGTGTGCATGCCTGCCTATGTGCATTTTCTGAAACGAGTTTCCATCATTTTGATCAGACTTTCAAAATACACTGTGATCCACCAAAGATTCAAAGACTCTGGTTTACGGGGATGATTGGGCAGAATATCTGAAATTCGGGGGATCTTGAAACATCGAGGGCCTATCTCTAGTGTATCTCCCGTCGCATGAGGCACGCACCCAGCTCCTGACCACGCCACACAGAAGCCTTCTGCATTCACCAGACTTGTCTTGTTGCCGAAGGCGCTCGCCAGGGCCTTACGCAGAGCCACCAGGTGAAATGAGGCTGAACCGGATGCAGAGATGAGCGAGAAGGTGAAGCGTGAACGTGGTAGCACTCCCGATTTCGGTCCTCTAGACATAAGCTGTCAGAACGTCCCAGAAATCACCCAAATGTCACCTCCCAGGCTGCACCTGACTCCAAAAGTGGCATAAATACCCCACTATCGGGTTCAGCGAAATGAGATTCCTGAAACCATATAGGTGACTGGGAAAGACAGTGATCAAACCCCTGACTAAAAGCTAAACTCACCAGGCAAGAGAACCATCAGTGAAAAGATGAGTGAAGCCTGAGGAGCGTGTGACTGTGTGACCACGTCTGACCGTGTAACTGTGTGTGCATGCGCCCCCTGCCTCTCTCGGCTCACGGACAGGGGCGCAAGGGAAGCAAATGCATAAACAGCTGAATTCAAAGACCTAATTGTTTCCCAAACGTATATGCTGTGGTTCCAAGTGAAAGCTGTGCCAGATCGACCCCCACTGATGGCCTGTGGCTTTGTGTGTGTCACCCACTTCTGTCGTGTCTCGGAGACGGATGGCCCGTGCGTGGAGACGGTGGACTGTTCGGGAGCCATTTCTGCATGTGTAATTAGTCACGGTGCACCTGTACCTAACTGCATTAACAATTAACACAATTACACACACAATTGTGGAATTGCCCCCACTATTTGAATAATTAGTGAGCTAACAACATGATTTGCAGGTGCAATTGAGCAATTATGTACAGTTCCAAAGTGGAATATGCATATTTAGAGGCTTGGATGAGGCCCATTACTAAATCTTGTTCCAAATGGTCAAATTAATTTTATTATTAGGAGGAATGGTACTCAGCGAGAGCGATCTAATCCTTAAGTATTCTGGCATTAGGTACCAGGGAACGGTTCATCTCATCAAGGTAGTTGGCTTGGGGCTTCAGCCAGCAAAGCACCCCTCCCAGAAGGCTGCTGGTCTGCACCCTCTCTGCCCCGGCCTCCCTGAGTCTGGGGTGTCCTTCCCAACTGGTTCTTGACTTTCCGTTAAAATGCTGCTTCAGGGGCGCCTGGGTGGCTCAGTCGGTTAAGCGTTTGACTTCAGCTGAGGTCGTGATCTCACGCTTTGTGAGTCCGGGCCCCATGTCGGGCTCCGTGCTGACAGCTCGGAGCCTGGAGCCTGCTTCGGATTCTGCATCTCCCTCTCTCTCTGCCCCTCCCCTGCTCATGCTCTCTGTCTGTCTCTCGACAATAAATAAACATTAAAAAAATGTTTAAATAAAATGCTGCCTCAAATTCATTTGCTTCCTGCACTTTCCCCTCCCCCCGCAGAGCCTCCTCTCTCGTATGTCTTGGGTCTGCGACCCAAATGCCCAGCACGAGGGGCCGCACAAAAACATCACCTCAGCCGTCTCCTGCAAGGAGAGGCCCAGGAACTCGGTGGCGGTAACGGGGTGCTACCCACCGCCGGGCCCCAGAAATAGACACTTACGGCTCCTAGTTTTCCTGCATTAAGTTTTCTTCAACCTACTCTGTACTCTTGTCACTCCCCGGATAAGCGAGGGTCTCTTTTGCCATTGAAAAGAACATTCGCTGAAGCCTCAGGTTTCAGCTGTGCACAATGGCAAAACCAACTGGGCTGTGAGGCATTTGCTCCCGTTCCTGTGGAATGCCCAGGAGGCGAGGCAGAAGCTAGTTCATGCCAGAAAGCCCCGAAGACTGCCCACACTCAGTTTACAAGGCACCCAGGGCTCGGATGTCCTGTGATCTTGCAGACCCCATTAGATAAAGCTGGAAGTGTCTGTCCAATCTGTGGGTGGCTCAGCAGTCCTGCCCAGCGTTGCACTGTCTAAAAGAAAACAGAAGAAAAAGGCACCTGTGGGTCTAATTGGAACTACTGCAGACCTTCCGAGGACCACGGCAAGCCTTCCTTCCAGAAAGACAAGTCACAAGTCACACCTGAAGATGGTCATTGCATTCTAGAATGGGCTCCAGTCATGTTGTGGCATCCGTTCAGTCATTGGTAGGTGACAGGAGATACGCGTCGTTTAAGGGCAGAGGTAAGATAAAACGGGAAGCGTGACCGGAGACCATGCCGCAGGGGGACTGCCAACGTGGACTGCCATTATCCTCTGTGGAAGCACCGCGCACCACTGAGGGTTCGCGGCGATGTTCTGTTTTTGTCTGTGTGTTTTCCGAATGTCAGCTGGTCTTTCCTTATACCACTGAGGCGGGAAGTGTCAGCACCTTCTAACCGGTAAGATTCAAATAGGAAAACATACAGCTCAAAGATGGCAAACCACCCCCCACCCCAGGGTTATTCGCCGGTTAACCTGGTGAATTGGGGTGAAATGGAAGGCTGGAACAAGGATCGATCCCCTTTCCTTCATGTGTACCTTGCCTAATTTTTACAGATTGGGAAAATGAGACGAGACTCCAGGAAAATTAGTATTTTGGAATATTGCATTTTTCAGCCACCTCGCTGCCATTTTTTTTTTTTTTTTTTTTACTGTTCAGCTACATGAAAAATTACCTAACTTGTTGAAATAGATTTCTTGACCCACGTATAGCTACATGAAATGGTGTAATTTAATACAATCTACCTAAATTAGCACCAATTAGACAGGCTACATTAAAGGGCATGCCACTAATAAATTTTATGCTAAACATATTACTGGCAATAAGCTCACTAAAATGCATAATGGAATAAAATATTCTTTTTAGCCTACTTTAGTCTAAATAATATCTCAAAGTCTTTAGTATGAAACATTCCAAGGAAAACCCTTACTTCCTTATAGGGAAATGGGAAAACAATATCCTGCCTGTATTAACCGTGGATATGATTTGCTTTTAAGTTTGTCATTCTAATTTCTTAACAACACTTCTGAAACATTTCTCCTCGGGGGGGACTCAGTTTCCTAACCTCTAAAAGGTGATCTCCAAGTTTTTTCTGGAGCAGAGATAATTAAGGTACATTTTAAGATGGTATTAGAACATGAGCTGTGGTATCGAGATACCTAGATTTCAGTCCATCTCGGTTCTGCCACTTATTGGCTGAACAAACTGTGTGAAAGACCAAATAATGGTTCTAAAAAGATATGTCCCTGTCCAATCCCTGGGATCTGTGAGTGTTAAGCTTCTATGACAAAAGATGTGGTCCAGTTAAAGGTCTTGAGGAGGAATTTACCCTGGATCATCTGGGTGGGCCCTAAAGTACAATCACATGGATCCCTATACAAGGAAGAGTTTTGAGACAGACACAGAACAGTCGACGACAGACATACACACAGAGAAGTTGATGTAAAGATGGAGGCGGAGATGTGGAAAGGCTGAGAGAGGCAAGGCAGGATTCTCCCACAGGGGTGTCCTGCATAAGCCTTCAGTTTGGACTTCTAGCCCCTCGAACTACTGGAGAATACATTCCTATTGTTTCTAAGCCACTCAGTTTGTATTAGCTTGTTACCGCAGCCATAGGAAACTAACCCAACCGCGGACCTCACTTTGCTTGGCTGGAACATGAGGCCAACGAAGTCTAGCTCACAGATTCAATGTGATAAACTTACGAGTAAGTACAGTTAACTCTTGAACAACACAGGTTTGAACTGTGCAGGTCCACTTGTCCATGGATTTTTTTGATAAATATTTTCTCTTTCCTATGATTTTCTTAACCACATTTTCTTTTCTCTAGCTTACTTTATTGTAAGAATACAATAGATAAAACATATACCAAATATGTGTTGACTGTTTATGTTATTGGTAAGGCTTCCAGTCAACAATAGGCTGTCAGTAGTTAAGTTTTGGTGGAGTAGTTAAGTTTGGTGGAGTTAAGTTTTGGTGGAGTTAGGAGTTAAGTTTTGGTGGAGTTCGGTGGAGTTTGGTGGAGGGTTAAGTTATACACAGATTTTCAACTGCATGGGGGATGGGCACCCTTAACCCTCCTGTTGTTAAAGGGTTAACCGTAATAATAAGAAAGGTTAGTGCTTACATAGCACTTAGCATGTGCTCTCGAGGATACCGACTACATGTACATGAACGAAGAGGACGACACTATCCTGTAGAGCATTTCGCTAAGGGTGGATCCATTTGCATGAATAATCGTTCAAAATAAGGATTTGTTGATTGTGCATAATTATAATGAATCGAGTAGAAGAGCTGAGCTACCCAATTGATAAAAATTCCTCTGCACGTTCCAGTCCAATAAAGTCCGACTTGCTCTTTCTGATCATGCAAAAGGCCCCCAAAGTTCATCACATGACAAAACACTTCCTGATTTTTTTTTTCCTGCCATGTGGCCTACGAACCTGGAATGGTGCTGGGCAATTGCCTGCAGAGAGTGGCCTGTCCATCTAGTTGTGAACTTCACTCCCAACTTGCTGCTCTTGAGGCCAAAGAAACGAAATCCCCATAAATACGAGGGAGAAGGAATCGGGGCGGGGGGGGGGGCAGATTCTAAAATTGCACATGTTGCTCTTAGGATGATGATTATATCTAAGGTTTCCAGTATGTCTTCACCTTCTTCCCCTAAATATTTTTTTTTATCACTTTGAAACAATATTTGAATTGCCTTTGCCAATATTCATTTTAATTTTTCGCCTGCCTTGATTCATTTTGGAGAAAAGCTGGGTCATAAACCAATAACGGTAGGCGAGTTAAAAAAACGACAGGATAGAGGCAGTCATCCTGACTTGCCATTTCTGACCAGTATGTGCTGCTGGTTGTATCTGCAATAACTAAAGATGAGACCTACATCTCCATTTTAACAGGAAATTCTCGGAAATGGAGGGTTTCTCCCAAAAGCTCAAGACCTGACAATGTTTTTTTCCAACAGCAGCTTTACATCTCTGAAGCATACTCATCATTGGCATTTGTCATTCTGATTAATTCTCTCCCCAGTTTTGCACATTTCCAGAGCGAATCTCATTTCCGACTCACAGGCTACCATCTTCACAAGTGCTTATAAAACTGCCCTGGCCTTCAATGTGGTTATAAGAGCTAGAAACAGCCTTCATTGCAGGGGTACTGTCTCCTCTTCAAGATTTGAAAAAAAAAAAAAATAACCACATTCAAGTGTATACTATTACTTTCATAGCTCCCCACGCTAATCACTTCTTTTTACAGAGACACATAATTTTATCTTATAACAAAAAAGGGCACGGTATTTATATAAAATGAAGGCAATACAGTTAATGAAACCCTCCCCCCCACCACCTAGAAATTACTAGAGATAACATCTTGGTGTATGGTCTTCTAGTGTTTTGTTTTTCACATACATAAGCTTTCTTAAAAAAACAAAATAGATGATACCATACATAACCAATTGCTTCTTGATCAATGGACGAATGACTTGTTATCATTGTATTTTGTCTTCTTATCTTATGCTGGTTTTGATTCCGCAGTACTCTAACTCCACGGCAAATACAAAATGTCAAATAAAATGTGTAAGGCATCTGCTTTCTCAGTCCCACTTCTAAGCCGAAATATCCCTTATTTCTTCATTGCTTTCAATTATCTGGAAATTCCTAATAAAGAAATCATCACACAGCTTTCATCACAGTATAAAATGATACATGCCCAAACAGACTTTTGGAAAGGTTCTGAGGGAAATTTTAAAGTAACCAAGTGGTACACCTGCAATTCATAGGGGCAGAAAAAATAAACCAAAGCTTGGAAAGCATAAACCACTCTTCTATCATAATCACATGGTATTTTATACACCCAGTGTTAAACTCATAAAACATCATTTTGCCATTCTTTCCTCTTGGATTCTAAATTTCAAACATCCAAGCTGCTTTCAGATGCCTCTGTAATCCTTTCTTCATGGCTACACACTGCGATGCATAAAGGATGAGAAATCAAAGTTGTCAGCCATCTGAGAATTTTTAATGTATCAAACATCGCCTTCCAAATACATTTCTATTTCATTTCAAAAACAAAACATGAGTGATTTAGTTTAAAAAAGTCAGTCTGGTTCATTAACCTATAACTGTACCAAAGCAAGAGTCAATTACATTGCCACATCAGATGTGTGCTGAGATAATTACCCTGAAAAGAAGATGTAAGGATGCCCATAAAGGCAGTGAAATGTGACCTATTAAATCAGGCTGTAACCTATTATGGGTCAAAAAACACATTTGTAGGGCCAACGGTCTCCTGCCTACATCCAGTCTTGCATGAATTCTGCAGGTGTCTTTTGCAAGTAAACTTTAGATCTGTCCTTTCATTTCAAAGTGGGGTCTTGTCTTCCTACCTTGGCTATCTGGGATGCATGCATGCACTTCACAGAACTAATTGCCTACTTAAAATTATGTCCCTTGAAATCTATTGGCAAAACCCGACATAACAACAGGCCAAGATCATGCTGTATTAAATAAGCAGGGAGTCATTTGGGTTCACTTTCCTGTAAGTTCTCCTCCTGTTAATACTTTGTAACATTGATTTCCATCTCCAAATGCAACATCTGTTACAGCAAGGGAGCAAATGAGTCAGCAATCAGATCGACTGAGGATCACCTGGTGTGAGAGGAGAAAAAATATTTACTACTGTCTTTACTTGGATGACTGCCAGTCACAACATAGACAAGACAGCGATGGGGCTCAAAGGTGGCTTCTATTCTGGGAATGAAATAGGTTGGAGGGAATGTTTATTACCAGGCAGTACAATATGGAAATCAGGGGCCATCTCCTTGCAATTACAGATGGAAAAGACCAGGAGGAAGTGGTTACAAGGAGGCAATGCAGGGCTTGGTTCTGTTGGTGGCAATTACTGCATTTGCCAACCGATATTCGGAGAACTCACGGGACTCGGCATACAGTTAGAGTCACAGCTACGGTTTCTGACAGTGAAAGGACACGTGACAATATCGTGAGGGGAAAAAGACACAGGTGGTGTCTTGGAGGCTTCCTTATTTATGTTCTCTCCCCGCCGGGAAGGGCCACGCAGAGTGCATTCTGCCCCAACGGTGACAATGGAGTTCTGTGCGTGTGATGCTTCTACCCAGGGCGGCCCGTTACAGACTCAGCGCTCAAGGTTTGCATTTGGGGCTGGCCATGTGGGCGCTCTCTACCTAGCATATACCAAAACTCCAGACTTCCAGACTCGCAGAAAGGGATCAGGTGTTCAGCACGAACCACACTGCCTGTAGCAACAGCCTAGGCACACTGAGGCAGCTTTTGCAGTTAAGGAACATTTTCTTTTTTTTTTTTTTTTTTTTTTTTTTT